>NC_034591.1:15855793-15868154 GCF_900095145.1 Mus pahari
CTTGCTTTCTTATAGAACCGAGGACTACCAGCCTAGGGATAATACCACCCACAAGGGGCCCTCTCACCCTTGATCACTATTTGAGAAAATGCCTTACAGCTGGATCTCATGGAGGCATTTCCCCAAGTGAAGCTCCTTTCTCTGTGATAACTCCAGCCTGTGTCAAGTTGACACACAAAACCATCCAGTACAGGATTGACTCATTTAAAGACTCAGTTTTACTTATAGAATATGCCACATTTACTCCTTCAAGGACACAGCTAGAGACTCATAGCCAGGCCTTCTAGCCAGGTCTCAGATTCCCCAGGCTGTTCAGGGATGATCCGTCCCCTCTCGAGGCTTCAGTGGCTAGCTGAATTAGGTCTGCTCCTTCTAGATGTGTACAGCAGACTTCTTTTGAGTGCCTGTTAAAATGGGTAGAGTTATTTCAGTTTTGATTTTCTAAACAATAACATTAATAAACATCTGGTTAATTTTTAGGACAGTAAGGGAAATGCTGTTTTTGGATTATATGACTGCCAAACCAGACAAAATGAGGTAATTGTAGATTTCTCAGTTGACTGTTTCTTCTTTCTGCCTCTTCTGTTTTTTAAATATAAACCTCAATTTTTTTACAAAAATTTATATCCTTTCATTTCTTTCCTTCTCCAATTTCCTTAGCTTTTTAAAAATCCCTTTTACCTTTAACAAAAGGAGAATAACAACTCCTGAACCAAATGACTCATACAGTCTCAGTTCTTTGAAATTTAAAGTTGGGTGAGGCTATTTTACAATGTTATGGGGAAAAATAAAAGTGGGAAGTCCACTGCCTTCCCCCAAGATGTGTGTGTGTGTGTGTGTGTGTGTGTGTGTGTGTGTGTGTGCTCCCAGATCAGTTTAATAATGCCTCTGGGTGCTGAGTTCTGACTCTGGCTAATTTTCATGTCATTGTTCTTGTTCCTTTTCATAACAATCCAGGTTTGAAGATGTGCCTGCTTCCCTTAATAAACTACTCGCATTAGTTCCTGGATAGTGTTGACATGAGGGTGGCAGGGGTGGCAGGCATGTGTGAGAATTGAATCTCAGTGGCCCTGGAGCTTAAACATCCGGTATCCATTCTAAGTTTCTTGCAGGTCACCCTCCTCTTTTGGCTTCCAACATGATTAACTCTCTTTTCCCATCATCCTATTCTGCCCACAGCTGTTCATTCACTCATCTATTCATTCTCTGATTCAACCACCACACATCAGTGTTCTCCTTGGGAGGATCCAGAGTCGCATGGATGACCAAGGCCAGTCATGTTAAGATACAGTCTGTGGAAAGAGCAAGTAAAGCCTTGGGTGTTAGTGTAGCCATTTCCTTGACCTCTGTATGGACTGAATTTTGAAAAGATGGTTCAGCAGCAGCATTATACAAAACTTCAGTCTGGCTGGGGTAGGGTGTGGCAGCAGCTGCCTTTTGTGGATAGATTTGTCTTCCCAGTTCCTGTAAGCAAGAACTGATGGATGGTTTGTATCCTATTTGTTTCTTTCTGTAGCTTCTTTGGATTTTCTTTTCCTTTTTTTTTTAAAAAAATTAGATATTGACTTTATTTACATTTTAAATGTTATCCCCTTTCTTGGTTTCTCCTCCCAAAACCTCCTATCCCCTTCCCGTTCCCCCTGCTAACCAACCCACACATTCCCACTCCCTAGTCCTGGCATTCCCTTACTCTGGGGCATCCAGCATTCACAGGACCAAGGGTCTCTTCTCCCACTGATGACTGACAAAGCCATCCCCTGCTACATATGCAGCTGGAGCCATGGGTCCCTCCATGTGTACTCTTTGGTTGGTGGTTTAGTCCCTGGGAGCTCTGGGAATGCTGGTTGGTTCTTATTGTTGTTCCTCCTATGGGGCTGCAAACCACTTCAGCTCCTTGGGTCCTTTCTCTAGTTCCTCCATTGGGGACCCTGCGCTCAGTCCAATGGTTGGCACTGGTAGAGCCCCTCAGGAGACAGCTATATAAGCTGCACTTGTTGGCATCCACAATAGTGTTTGGGTTTGATGACTGTATAAGGGATGGATCCCCATGTGTGGGCAGTCCTTGGATGGCCTTTCCCTCAGTCTCTGTTCCACACTTTGTCTCTGTAACTCCTTCCATGGGTAATTTGTTCCCACCTCTAAGAAGAACAGAAGTATCCACATTTTGGTCTTCCTTCTTCTTGAGTTTCATGTGGTCTGTGAATTGTATCTTGGGTGTCCAAGCTTCTGTTCTAATATTTACTTTACCAGTGGGTGTATATCATGTGTGTTCTTTTGTGATTGGGTTACCTCACTCAGGATGATATTTTCTAGTTCCATCCACTTGCCTAAGAATTTCATGAATTCATTGTTTTTAATAGTTGAATAGTACTTTATTGTGTAAATGTACCACATTTTCTGTATCCATTCCTCTGTTGAGGGGCATCTGGGTTCTTCGCAGCTTCCAGCTATTATAATAAGGCTGCTATGAACATAGTGGAGCATGTGGAGCACCTTCTAGGTATATGCCCAGGATTGGTATTGCTGGGTCTTCTGGTAGTACTATGTCCAATTTTCTGAGGAACCGCCAAACTGATTTCCAGAGTGGTTGTACCAGTTTGCAATCCCACCAGCAATGGAGAAGTGTTCCTCTTTCTCCACATCCTTACCAGCATCTAGTGTCACTTGAGTTTTTGATCTTCGCCATTCTGACTGGTGTGAGGTGGAATCTCAGGGTTATTTTGATTTGCATTTCCCTGATGACTAAGGATGTTGAACATTTCTTTAGGTGCTTCTCAGCCATTTGGTATTCCTCAGTTGAGAATTCTTTGTTTAGCTCCATATTCCATTTTTTAAAATAGGGTTATTTGGTTCTCTGGAGTCTAACTTGTTTAGTTCTTTGTATATATTGGATATTAGCCCTCTATTGGATGTAGGATTAGTAAAGATCTTTTCCTAATCTGCTGGTTACTGTTTTGTCCTATTGACAGTGTCCTTTGCCTTATAAAAGTGTTGCAATTTTGTGAGGTCCCTTATGTATCCAGTGTGTTAGTCTATTATTGGGGAATTGAGTCCATTGATGTTAAGATATATTAAGGAGTAGTGATTATTGCTCCCTGTCGTTATCAAGGTTATTTTGATGTTCGTGTGGTTGTCTTCTGTTAAGTTTGTTGAAAGAAGATTACTTTGTTGCTTTTTCTTGGGTGTAGTTTCCTTCTTTGTGTTGGCATTTTCCATCTATTATCCTTTATAGGGATGGATTTGTAGAAAGATATTGTGTAANTTTGATTTTGTCATGGAATATCTTGGTTTCTCCACCTATGGTAATTGAGAGTTTTGCTGGTATAGTAGTCTGGGTTGGCATTTGTGTTCTCTTAGGGTCTGTATGATATCTGCCCAGGATCTTCTAGCTTTCATAGTCTCTGGTGAGATAGTCTGGTATAATTCTGATAGGTCTGCCTTTATATGTTACCTGCCTTTATATGTTACTTGACCTTTTTCCCTTACTGCTTTTAATATTCATTCTTTTTTAGTGTGTTTGGTGTTTTGATTATTATGTGATGGGAGGAATTTCTTTTCTGGTCAAATTTATTTGGAGTTCTGTAGGCTTCTTGTATGTTCGTGGGCATCTTTTTCTTTAGGTNAGAGAAGTTTTCTTCTATAATTTTGTTGAAGATATTTACTGGTCCTTTAAGTTGGGAATCTTCACTCTATTCTATACTTATTATCCTTAGGTTTTGTCTTCTCATTGTGTCCTGGATGTTTTGAGTTAGGATCTTTTTGCATTTTGCATTTTCTTTGACTGTTATCTTCTGCACCTGAGATTTTCTCTTCTGTCTCTTGTATTTTGTTGGTGATGCTTGTGTCAATGACTCCTGGTCTCTTTCCTAGGTTTTCTATCCCCAGTGTTGTCTCCCTTTGTGATTTCTTTATTGAATCTATTTCCATTTTTAGATCCTGGATGGTTTTGTTCAGTTCCTTCACCTGTTTGGTTGTGTTTTCCTGTAATTTTTTAAGGGATTTTTGTGTTTCCTCTTTTAGGGCTTCTACCTGTTTACCTGTGTTCTCCTGTATTTCTTTAAGGGAGTTATTTATGTCCTTCTTAAAGTTCTCTACCATCATCATGAGATGTGACTTTAAATCAGAGTCTTGCTTTTCTGGTGTTTTGAGGTAACCAGGGTTCACTGTGGTGGGAGAACTGGGTTCTGTCGATGCTAAGTAGTCTTTGTTTCTGTTGCTATGTTCTTGTGCTTACCTTTTACCATCTGGTTATCTCTGGTGTTAGCTGGTCTTGCTGTCTCTGACTTTGGTTTGTCCCTCCTGTAGGCTTGTGTGTCAGTACTCTTGGGAGACCAGTTCTTTCCAGGAGGAATTTGGGTATGGAGAGCTGTGCCACAGGGTCTGCTCTGGGGTGCAGATGAAAACCTGAATGATCCTTTCCCAGCCGTTACTTGGTTCCTGTGTCCTGATAACTCTGGGATGGTCCCTTTTGGGCCAGGAATTTTAGCAGAAGTGGTGGTCTTTCCTGTGCTTGCAGGTATGTAGGCACTCCTGGGAGACCAACTCTCTCCTGGCAGTATTTGTATATGTAGCTCTGTGGCACAGGATCAGTTCTGGGTGCAGAGACTGGAAGGCTCCTGTTCCAGGCCACCCCATGGTTCCTGTGTCCTGAGGGTTCCGGGTGGGTTCCTCTGAGCAGCAGTGGTGGTCCTACCTGCACCTTCTTTGGATTTTAAAACATGGAGATTACTCAGGAAGTAAATTGCTTAAGACATAGATTAGTGGAGAATTTAACCAGTTATGATTATAATAAATAGACATACCCTTTTTTTAAACCCAAGTTTCTCCTTTGGTCAGTTTGCTGCTGCTATAACAGAATATCTGAGTTTTGATAATTTGTAGAGAATAGATATTTAGTTCCACATATTACAGTTCTGGATGTTGGGAAGTTCAAGATCAAGGGTTCCAGATTTGGTAAGGTCCTTCTCTTTCTGTCATCAAATGGCCCACAGGAGAACGGGTAGAACAGGAGAACAAGAGGAGTCTAGTCTCACTTTTATGATAACACTCTCTGAGGAACTAGCCCAGTGTTGTGAAAACATCAGTAGCCTACAAGGAGGGCAGAGCCTGTGACCCAACTACCCATTACTGGGCCTTCTTCCAGGTACTATTGTCTCTAGCCTATGAACTTGGGAGACATAGTCAGACCACATAGACCGTAGCAGTTGCTAAGCACCCTTCCTTTTCTATCTTTTCCACATATTCAGAAAACCTTACAACCCACATGATTTCCCTCTGGCTCATTGGTCTTGTTGAGGCAATCACTTTGCATCTCAGGTCAGCTGAAGTTTATATTTTCTTTATATTTATAAGTTTATATTTTTGCTTTAGAACTGTGCCACCAAGAGAAAGACAATGCTGTGTTTTAGTGATAAGGGCTCCAGGATAGGATAAAGGCTGCATGGATATAGTGATTCCTTGCTTTCTGAAGTGTTTCTGGTTTAAAAGTTTTTATATGGGCAAAACTGTCAAGTTCCACGTATCCTTAACCCAGTGGTCTCCAGTTGCTACACCTTGTATAACTGTAGCATGTCAGTAGAACCAGGACAGTGACATTGGTGGAACATGTGTAGTATGGTTCTGTGCCATTTCATCATATAGGCAAGATTTTGTTGTTACCACTGTCACGTACACGGTGATAGATCTCTGCTGTCATCTCTGAGATCTGCTGGTGACAACTGATCAGTTCCAGTGAAACTGGAACCCTTACTTTTTAAAGTCAATGACTTTCCTAAATTTACAGTTGTTTCCAACATTTTCTCTGTCTTTGAAAAAAAAAAAGTTTGTGTCCTTGTGTGAGCTTATGTGCATGCAGGAGCCCATAGAGGCCAGAAGAGGGAATTGGATCCCCTGGAACTGGAGTTGTGAGCCACCACATATGTGCCGGGAACTGAACCTGTGTCTTCCATAAGAGCAGCAAGACCTCTGAACCGCCGCACCATCTCTCTAGCCAGCCCTCCCTCTTTATTATTTATTTATTTATTTATTTATTTATTTATTTATTTAAAGTGTGTACACTGTAGCTGTCTTCAGACACTCCAGGAGAGGGCATCAGATTTTTGTTACAGATGGTTGTGAGCCACCATGTGGTTGCTGGGATTTGAACTCAGGACCTTTGAAAGAGCAGTCGGAGCTCTTGACCGCTGAGCCATCTCACCAGCCCCCCTCCCTCTTTAAAAAAGACTTCTATTTGAGTTTGAACCTTTTATTTTCTTGTGGACCTTGGGATTGAACATCTAGCCCTGGGTTAATGCTAGGCAGATGCTGTATCACTGAACTGAGCAGCAGCCTTAGCTTCCTGGCACTTTTCAAGATCCACATTTGATGACATACATCTGCCTTTGTTGTTGATGAAGTTTAGAAAATATGAATGAGGAAATCATTTATATCCCATACTGTTCCTCTTTCCATTGTTTCTTCTTCCTCCCTGATGTCCTGCCCTGCTTCCTTTTTTTAAAAATATCATTCTCTTGGTCTTTTAAGACTTGGTTTTAGTACCAGTATTTTACAGGACACACATTCTCAATTTTCACACATTCTCAATTTTCTTTTCCTTCACATTTCTTTCGTTTATTCATTTTGAATGATGATTTTGCTGAGTCTAGAATTCAGGATGGCAGGTTTTGTCTTTTGGGTCTTGAAAAAAAGTCTTCCTTCCTTGATTCCTCCTTTCTTCCCTCTCTTCTCCTCTCTCCTCCCTTCCTAGTTCTCATGGGAAACCTGTCTTTTAAATTCTTTTCCTCCTGTACTCAAGGTATCATTTCCCCCAGTCACTTTTGAAAAAGAAGTTTTTTTATTTCTCCTTTGTTCTTTATTTTCTGCAAATTTACTTGTGTTTACCTGTATGGATGTGTTTGGGTTTTCATACAGCTTCTTAAATCTTTTGCTCAATTTGGGGAAATTCATGCAGTAGCTGCTGTGTCTTTAAGTTTCACTCTTTTCTTTTTTGGACACAACATTAGAGTAGTTAACACAGATCTTTGAGATAACCCTGAGTCTGAGCTTCAGCTCCTTTTCTTCCATCCCAGATTATTTACTTTGTGTGTTCAAATGAGGTATTTCTTTTTCCTTCAAGTTCATAGAGTTTTTTTTAAACCATGTTGCTACCATTTGAGATTTAAATAGTTGATTATTGCAATTTTTAGGTGCAAAATTTCTATGCATTTTTCTTTATATATTTCCTTATTAAAATTTCTATTTACTTTTCATTCAATCACATTTTAAAGTTATTTGTGATGGTTTGTATATGCTTGTCCCAGAGAGCAACGCTATTAGGAGGTGTGGCCTTGTTGGAGTAGTTGTGTCACTGTGGGTATGGGCTTTAAGACCCTCTTCCTAGCTGCCTGGAAGGGAGTCTTCTGTTAGCAATCTTCAGATAAAGAACTCTCAGCTCCTCCTGAACCATGCCTGCCTGGACCCTGCCAGGTTTCCACCTTGATGATAATGAACTGAACCTCTGAACCTGTAAACCAGGCAAATTAAATATTGTCCTTATGAGAGTTATTTTGGTCATGGTGTCTGTTCACAGCAGTAAAACCCTAACTAAGACATATTGAAGAGGTTTTTGTTTTGTTTTGTTTTTGCTTTTTTAAACCACAGCATCTTTAAAATCTTTGCCACAGCATCGTGTATTTGCCATCCTAGTGCTTAATGCCTGTTTTTCTGTCACTTGAGCTGAAGTTTTCCTGGTCCCTGGCATGACTCATTGTTTGAGGCTCTCCCAAGAGACTCTAGATGTTATTTAGTTTTCTGTTTTAGTGTTTCCTCTGATACAGAACTCATTGAGGAATAGAGGGCACCACCTCACTCCTGCTTAGGAGGCGGAACTCAAGCCCTCCACTTGCCTTCCTTTGATGAGACTCAGCTGAGAGGGTGCCCCGGGTACTCATAGGTAGAGATGCAGTTTGCAGCTTCCGACCCCAGGATAAGGACTCTGGGATGGTTAGGTAGGTGTTGGGAAGGTGATAGCAGATGTCTTGGCTTCCCATTAACCCTCTCTGATGATGCTCCACTAAGGAAGAGATGGGTCTCCTCAGTGCTAGGCAAGGGTGAGTGCCCACGATTCCTCTACAGCTGTGTTGAGAGGAGGTAAATTCCTTCCAGGTGGGATGACAGTCTTGATTTCTACTTGGTCTTTTCTGATTCTGTTCTGGCAGGAGTGAACAGAGTGCCTGGGGTATCTGGATGAGGTAGGACCCTGGTCTCCCCACTCAGCCTTTGTGGGTAAAGAGAGAAGTGGGCTTCATTTTTCCAGACTGGTTGGCTAGACAGCAGGTAGCAGTCATCGTCTGTCTTTCTGGATCTCTTGTTTCTTTGGCTCAGGGGATGGGGTGTATGTTTCTGTCTATTCCTAGCATCATTTTCGTTATGGTCTCTTCTCTAGTTTCAAGAATAGGATATGTTATGCAAAAAGGTCATCCCTGCTTTATGTCTCAGGACTTGTAGTCCCCAGAGAGTCTGCATCCTCCCTCACCCCCTGCAGCGCCACGGATAAAGCCCGCAGCGTTGTGCTTGTGGTAGAACCATACATCCAATCTGTATCTTCTTTACTCAACTTCCCTGTCTTCTTAGTTTCATTTTGTGCACCACCCTCAGGGATTTTAGCTTTACTGAGTGGGAGGAATAGTGAGAACTGAGTCTTTTTCATCTGGGTCTTGCTCTCTGCAGGTTTAAATGGATGACTCTCGTAGTATGGCCAAACAGGAAGCAGTACATTACTTACCCACATGTAGGCAGGTTCTAACCTGTTTCTCCCTACCCCTCTCTCATCTCTTTTTTTCCACTTCCCTTCCTGCTAGTCTACCCTCAGTGTATGCAGGAGGCAGTAAGACATGGCACATAGTGTCGAATGGACTTTTCTGGGAATCTGACAGACATTCATTTTCTCTGCTTTTGCTCATATGGAATGTGGGGTTGGAACCTCCATTGGCGCTGAATTTGAAGTTTTGTTATGTGGAGGCTGAAAATGTATTAAAGTCAGGAAGTTAAAAGAATGGGTATTTCCAATTCTGGATTAAACCATGACTAAAGTCTAGACCTGCCTTCTATTATCCAGCTTCATGAGTCACTATGTAATTGCTTTTTTTTTCTTTCTTTTTTTTTTTTTTTTGCATAAACTAGTTTGGTGAATAATTCTTGATGTTTACAATTGAAGAATTGCATACTTGTATTCTATATGATGCAGTGATTCTTGCGTAGGCTCACAAAGATGTATTTGAGGCTTAGGAATGTATCTCAGTAGTAGAATACTTGGCCAGCATGTACAAGTCCCTGGGTTTGAGCCACAACACTGGAAAGATATGTATGTGTATTGTATATATGTGTATGTGTGTGTATGTGTGTGTGTGTGAAGTAGATCATTTTAATACCTAAAAGTGAGAGATAAATTAATGCCCACCAATAAATTTGGGAATAAATACATCTGCTGAGGGATTGAGATGTCTATAATTGGGCTACATTAGAAAGCTAACATGGCTTATTGGGCTACATTAGAAAGCTAACATGGCTTAAAGTGCTTGCTGGACAAATGTGGAGCCTTGAGATCACGTCCCCAGCACATGTGAAAACCAGCATGGTGGTGTGCACCTGCAGCCCCAGTACTGGGAGGGTAACAGGTGAGGTCCAGGGACCCATAAGCCTGATGGTCTAGCCAAAATGATAGAGCATGATAGAGAAGACACGTGACAATGACCCCTGGCCCTCACAGGCACAGGCATGTGTGCCTGCATTACATCTGCATATCACACACACACACACACAAACACACACACACACACACACACACACACACCTGTAAATGTATACAGGCACCAAAGGTTCTCCAAAATGTTTTACTGTGTGAAGAACAGCATTTGATAGGATAATACACTGCATTCATGTTAGAAAACTACAAAACAAAAGGTATAATAATTATTGAGGTAACCTTAGAAAATCTGTAAGGCTACTGTGCATGTTACAAACTTGCTTCTTGGAAAGGAATTAACATTGCCTGAGGTTTGGAAGGTTTGATCTTATATTTGACAGCATTTGTATCTTTTAAGCATCAAGATTATTCATGCATTATTTTATAGTTAAAAATATAAAATATTAAAAATAGTGTATAATCTATGATTCTTCTTACTTATAAGTAAGAATCACTCACAGCAAAAGTTAAAAAAAGCAAAACTGCAAGAATTTAGTAACTTCTTTTAAAAAGACTATTATTAATTGTTTGTATGTGTGTATGTGTGTGATGTGTGTGTGTGGGGTATGTACTTGTGAATGCTCAAGAGGTGTCAGATGCCCGTGGGCTGGACTTACATACAGTTATGAGTTTCCTGATGTGGGTGCTAGGAAGAGAACTTGGGTCCTTGTCAAGAGTAGCTCATAAAGCTGAGCCATTGCTCTAGACCCAAATTTAGTGCCTTCACAGTAACTCAGAGTTCCCCTTTAGTAAGTGCTCCCCGTGGAGATGTGGTGATCCAGTCATAACATGACCCCAGTCCTTAACCAATATGTTGTATCTCCCATCTACACGACTGTTTTCATTGTCCTTAGCTTTGTCCTTGACGAAATGGATTCTTTTGACTTTTTCTGTTCTTTAAGGCAAGGTGCTACTATGTAGCCCAGTATAACCTCCGACTTTTGATCATTCTGCCTTGGCCTCTTGGGTTACTGGTGTGCACACCATGACCAGCTTCTCTTGATATTTTGGACATTTCAAACACACATAAAGAAGAAAAGATTAAGTAAAGATATATTTCTTAGCCATCTCTCTAAGTATGAGAGACACTTGTGACATAACCAGTAGTGTCATAGTCAAGTGTGCAATCTGCTTAAAGCCTTCCTCATCTCTGAACTTTAATGCTGACATTTGATGCTCACTAGGAGAGTATACACTGTACTAAGTGCCTCGTGAGTATTGTCTCTCCTGATCCCCATGACAACCCCATGAGATACTTCACTGACTTTGGACACCCACTTTATTAGTTCTTGGACCTCATAGTAACATGAGACACATGTTATAGTCCTAGGTTCATTGTGATAGAATTAGGAGGCTGAGTAATTTGTCCCAAGTCACACAACTGGAAAATGATAGTCAGGATTCGACCATGGGACTAGCCTGGTTTCAAAGTTCATGTCTTCACTATGCAGTTTGCCTGTCTCATAGAGAAGTTTCAGTGCCAAATATGGCATAAAATATTAAACATTTTCCTTGAAAAATAATCCAGAATATCACCATTGATTGAAGTCTCTTTAGGAAATGTTTTACTAAACAGTATTTAGTATAAAGTTTAACAGGAATGTATCTTCATGTAATTGTTTCCTGTAACCTCCCCCTTTTTTGGCTTTTTTTAATAGCATCTATATACCTTTGAGAAGGATATGCAAGCAGTCAGTTGCTCAGTCAACAGTGAGAGAACAGTGCTTGGTGAGTTGAGATCTCATCTTTGTATGTTAAGGACTACATCTTTTAAGTTTAAGCATTTTGGACTTTGCAATATTTGGTTCTAACAATTTCCCAGAAATGCATGTTGAAACTGAGAATCTGTAGGATATTCCTATAGGAAAGAATGGTTTTCATTCACTCAGTGTTACACTGAAGATCCTTACAACTCCCATTTATTCCAGGGTAAAGTGATAAACTTGGACAGGCTAGCATGTGGATCGATTGCTAATTCAGTTGTTTTCTTTTCCGTTAGCTGCAAGTTTCGTTCGGTACACCACAGAGGGAGTAAAGAATGAGCTTCAGCCAGGTAATGGAATTATTCTTCCTTTGTACGTATCAGTAGATAAAGATCTGTCGGGCTGAGCCGAGTCTCAAGCTTCTCTAGAAATGCCTTTATTTATAGAATAAAACGGCAGTGGCTATTTAAGCACAAGCAATGTTTTAAGTTTTGTTTCTCAAGTAGGCAGAAAAGCATGAAAAGCAATATAATGATAATTATAGATGCTAATTAGTGTCTGAAGATAATGAGTAAAGAGATGCTAATTAGTGACTGAAGATTAAGTGAATACTGGAAATATATTTGACTTCTGTGACCAGAAGTTAATGTCAAAGTAGGAAATATTGATTAATCTCTAATGCCTGTGAATATCTCATAACTACAAAGTAAAGTACATATCTGTTCAATTGCCAAAACTTATTTTACAGTTTATTAGCCACGAGGAGTAAAACCTTTTACTTTTTAAACTTCAAAAGGTATTCTATATTGTTTGTCTATAACCCAACAGAATTGGTGAATGCTGTAGGCAGGCACTCTGTGTGCTGGAGGAGATCCAGTGTCTGTAAGAGGTGAGGGGCCTGTGTGCTGGAGGAGATAGATACAGTGTCTGTAAGAGG
>NC_034591.1:15868165-15870269 GCF_900095145.1 Mus pahari
GCCTGTGTGCTGGAGGAGATACAGTGTCTGTAAGAGGTGAGGGGCCTGTCTTCTTGGCACTTTCAACCTAGCACCAGACTTCAAGTATTCAGTGACCAGAGGCCATAGAAATAAATAGATTCAGTGTATGAAAAATGAAGTGCCAGGCTTGGGGCATAGCTTAACCCATGAAGTGTTTGCTATGCAAGCACGGGAACCTGAGTGTTATCTAAAAAAATCAACATAAAAACAGTCAGATACACACTTGTAATCTTAGTGCTATAGAGGAGGACACAGGCCGTACCTGGGGCTTACTGGCCAGCCAGCTTACCCTACTTGGCCATCCCCAGGCTGAATGCAGCTATAAGGACTAGAGATGGGTACAGGGTCTTGACCTGTGGGAGACATAAAAGGATGAGCCACTACTTAGCTTTAGATTTCTGTTGCTGTAAAGGGCAGTTGATTCCACTGGATCCAGCTTTGCAATTTGTTGAGGACTCTGGACTTTTATGTAAAGATCTAACTTATAAAAGTCAACTCAACTAGTCTTTAAGACTCTGCTCCAGCAATGATAACCATTGGTGTGGGCTGAGGCAACTCTGGTCCAGCGGGTCTGATTCTGGCCCCTTACTGCTGTGCTCCCAGGTGCTTTCCCTCTGCTCTGTTTATTTGGCACTTAGATTCCTTCTTTTGTTAGCAGAGTTCCTACTTGGATGTATTCTGTGGTTGCGTGTGATGGGAAAACCCTTTGTACATACTTTCCACTTGAGTGTCACGAGGCTGTCTTGGGCTTCTGAGGACAAACATCTCCCCACATCTTACAGAGGCAGGAGACTTGGAGCTGAGCCTGGGAAGAGCTTTTGTGAGATACTGGTGGGCTAGATGTTTTCTCTGAGGTCTCATTGCTCTTTCATACTTTCACCTTGCCATGATATACTGAGAACTACGGTCACCCGTCCCCCTGTCCCTGCTGGCTGCCTCTGTTTCTCTAAACCTTAGCATTTGAGACAGTGGTCATCTCTAGGGATGGAACTGGACCGGTTATGTGGGATGTGATTTAGAATACTAGTATGCGGATCCCCAAACAAGTGTTCGAACAAAATAAGATTCGGGGCTGATCTGATGTACTCCGGTGTCCTGGGTAGACAAGACTATGGCTGTAGCTGTGCAGCTGGTGAGGCCAAGCCACACGCCTGCGATCTGGGCTGTGCGTCGTCTGCTTCTTCTTATTCCTTGCTACCTCTAGTCTGAGAAAAAAATCTTTTTATTCTGGTCAAAGTCAGAGCAACTGTAATTTTTACTTGGTATTTATCATTTATTCCTCACTGTCAATAGTCAATTGCGTATGTGTTATAAAGTACAGTTCCAGATCAATTTCAAAGTGTTATTTAAAATTAAAATTAAATTAAATCCTACTCAGATATGCTTGCCCAGTCTTGGGTAAGATTCCTTGCTTGAACCTTTAAAGACATTAGGCTGAATATTATTAGTTATCATGCTTACCAAGTAGCTTGTATCCCAACTCACCGTTTTATCTCGACCACCAAGTAACGACCATGCGTAAGTCCAGACTGTTCCTCCTCAGCTTCTCCACCTATGTCTTGCCTTGGCTCAGGATCATTGGGAGAATCTGTTTTCTGCTTTACAGCCTGGGAGTACAAGTGGGAATCAAGCTGAGTAGGCAGACTGTTAGTGGGAATCAGGAAGCAGAAGGGAAAATGTTCTCCACTTCCAGTCTGTAAAGGGATGATTCTGAGGAAAGGGGGCAATGGGGCTCACACACTCACATGCTCTCTCTCTCTCTGTCTCTCTCTCTCACACACACACACATACACAACACAGACAACACACAGACACACATAACATACACACACAACACACACAGACACACATACCACACACACACACACACAACACACACAGACACACATACCACACACACACATACCACACACACACATACCACACACACATACCACACACACAAACAACACACACACAGACACACATACCACACACACATACCACACACACACAGACATACACAACACACACATCACACAAACACACATAACACACACAACACACACAACACACACACAGACACACATACCACACACACACA
>NC_034591.1:15870499-15878960 GCF_900095145.1 Mus pahari
ACACAGACACACATACCACACACACACACATACCACACACACATACCACACACACACACAACACACACACAGACACACATACCACACACACACAGACATACACAACACACACATCACACACACACACACACACACACACACACACACACACACACACACACACACACGTGAGGCCACTAATGTGCTGATTCCCTCTCTAGTGTGCTTCTGACCTTGTCCCCACTCCCTCAGGCAAACTTCTCCCGGCTGGAGTGGACCTGTCCTGTTAACGTCTGGCCTTAGTTTGAGTTTCTTTAGAAGCAGCATCTGTTTAAAAGGATTAAGTGCTATTAGTGTATTTGGGTCATGGAAACATTGCCAGGGCATGATTTAAACCTGAAAGAGGGAAAGGGAAGTCACATTTCTGACAGCAACTGCCAGCGCAAGGGCTCCCAGCCTGGGCTAACCTCTGTAGATTCACTGTGTTAAGAGAGAGATGGGCAGTGGGTTGGGGTAGAGAAGGAGGAGTTAGAGGAAGAGGAAGATGAGGTAGAGGACGATCATCTCTATAGCAAGAGAGCATCATAAAGACCTGGCCTTTATTTTGCCAAAAAGGGAATCCTGCAGGCTAAGGTTTCATCTCGACATACTTAGAAAGAGATTTGTCAGGAGTAGCTTCCGGATTTGATAAGCATATGAGAAAAAGAGCAAGTCAAGAGTGACTCAGCCTCTGTATGAGTGTGTGTGTGTGTGTGTGTGTGTGCCTATGTGAGTTTGTGTGTGAGTGTGAGTATGTGTCTGTGCATGTTTTTTAATGTGTGAATGTGAGTGTGTGTACTGTGTGTGTGTTTGTGTGTATGTGTTTGTGTGTGAGTATGTGTGTGACTGCTTGCATGTGTGTGTATGTGTATATTTGTTTGTGTGTTTGTATGTGAGTGTGTTTGCATGTGTGTGTGAGTAAGTGTATTTGTGTGTTTGTATGTGAGTGTGTGTATGAGTGTATGAGTGTGTGTGAGTGTGTGTGTTAATAGGAGTTAAAGGAAGTATTTGGTTTTATGCATGATTAGCTTGAGATGGGAATTAGACATCCAGAGTGACGTAGGGATTTGAGTCTGAGTCAGAGCTCAGGCCAGAGGAGGCTGGGGTTGGTGAGCACCCTTGGGAATCACCAGTAAGCACTATGGAAGGTTTTACCCTGTTAAAGTTTCAGAAGTGCAACTGGTCTTGGTGGTGTAGCCCTTGTTAAACCAGAGCATAAGGGATACATGGAGGAGGGTCAGGGGTTGAGAGTCATCCTTGACTACATAAAACCACATGTGCGACGCGCTACTGTCTCGCCAGCAAGAACGAAGCAACACATCATTAGGATCCTTCTGCAGTAAAGCTTTAATGCACCTCGAGAGGCAATGCATAAGCTACTCAAAAGCGGAGACCCCGAGGTGAAAAACCCTCTCCCTTATATAGGAAATGTTCTCTGCCTAGGACATGTAGCTCCCTGGTTGGCTGCTCACTATCGGCCCAGATGACGCCACGGGACAGGCAGAGCGCAAGGGATGGAAATTTACCCGGCACATGTGCAGACCGCTTGTTTACCAGTTAGAACACCAGATGCCAGCGCCGTCTTGCCATGGCGATTGTGAGGATGGCTCCACACACACATGAAACCCTGTCTTAAAACTCTATTTACCTGAAAAAAATTTCAGAAATGATATAGCCAGAAAGGACTATAGAATATGACATGATGTTTGTCCTTTGAACGAATACACTGGAAAGATTTCTCTTGTCTGACAACAAATGGTTACCATATAAGTCATTTTATTAAAAAAAAAAAAAGTAGTCTCCTTGTATTGGAACCCCACTGTCATAAAGACTCCCCAGAGTCTTCATGCCATTAGGGACAGATAAATAATTATTCCAAGGAACTGTGGTTTATCTCAAGATCTCTACTGGGAAGGACATGGCATGTTATTCAGAGACACTCCTGTTGGCAGTGGTTGACTCCCACCATTATGGTAGTGGTACTGCTTAAATGCCTGGCCTAGAGATTAGTGGAGGAAGATGGCTTCTACTATTGAGAGTAAAATAATTTAAATGATAGTTGGAGACAGTTGGATTCATGCTGTAAAAGCCAGATATAGGGTGATTCCTTATTTTTCTATCTATAGTTTTCCCTAGCTTCCCACAAACAAGTTTTTCATGCAGTTAGAATGTCTGTGTAGTAATTTAATTTTAGTAGGAAAATTGTTTTCCCTTCTTGTTCTCAACTTTCACAATAGTTTTATCCTATTTTTCTTTTTGACTATTTTTAACATCAATGCCTTTCTTATTTCTGGAGCCATGTTTTAGGTACCAGATTCCCATAGTTCCTCACAATCAGGGTGACATAGTCTAGAGTCAGCTGAGGAAAGATTCTCAGTTAAGGGATTGTCCAAATCAGATTGGGCTCTGGATGTGTCTGTGGGGGAATCCTTTTGACTGTTAGTCAGTGCAGGAATGCCCATCCCACCATGGGTGACACCATTCCCTAGGCATGTGGTTAAGTATGAGCCTCTGAAAAGTCAGCAAGCAGCCTTCATGAGTGGTTTCTGTTTCAAGGTCTTGCTTGTGTTCCTGCCCTGACTTCCCTCATTGATGGACTGTGACTTGGGTGTGTAGGCCAAACAAACAGCCACCTTTCCTCCCTTAAGTCACATTTAGTCATGGTGTTTGTCAAAACAACAGAATGAAACTAGATCACTCATTGTTGCTTCTGTCCTGTCAACAGGAAGGTAGCCTTGTGAATTGATGTGCTGTCCTGCCACTTGGCTTCTTTCTTCCTTCCTTCCTTCCTTCCTTCCTTTCTTTCTTTCTTTCTTTCTTTCTTTCTTTCTTTCTTTCTTTCTTTCTTTCTTTCTTTCTTTCTTTCNTTCTTTCTTTCTTTCTTGTTTTCTTTCTTTCTTTCTTTCTTTCTTTCTTTCTTTCTTTCTTTCTTTCTTTCTTTCTTTCTTTCTTTCTTTCTTTCATTCTCTTCTTTTTTCCCCATCATAAGCCATGGTACTCATCAAACGTTTGACTTTCCATTCTGTGGTTTATACTTGTGATTTAACATAATAGCTCAATGCTGCTTCCTTTTTCAAGTGATTTGTGTGTTCAGAAGGAGTGTGTACGTGTAAGAATATGTATTCATGAGTGTGGAGTGTGAACCCGTGTGGAGGATGGCTTAACGTCAGGCGCCTTCCTCCGTAGGTCTGTTTTCTTCTGCATGAGACAGGAGCTCTCCCTGAACCCAGGGTGCATGGATTTGAACACACTGGCTGGCCAATGAGCTAGATGGATCGGCTTGTCTCCACTCTGGAGTTACACATAAACACTGCCATGCCTGCCTGTTTTATGTGATGTTGAAAATCTGAACTCAGTTCTTTATGCTTGCATAGCAAGCACTTTCCCCACTGACTCATCTCCCCAGATCTCTCAAGGCTTTCTTTTCTTAGTTTCTACTAATAATTTTATTAATCTGCCATTGTTAGAAGTGAGTACACAACAGGTCTCTAACCACCACCACCACCACCACCAATAACAACAACAACCAGATTGAGATCTGGGCAAGGAACTGCCACAAAGGAGAAAACCCAACCCCCAGTGCTTGCTTCTTCTGCCACCCCTGGTGCTCTGTGTGCTCCTTCCGTGGACCTGGGGCCTCTTTTGTGAAGAGGAAGTTGAGGAGACTTCTGGCTCAAGGAAGGAGTCAGAAAGGACACAAGACTGAGAACAACAATCATAATCATTGAAGGTGGTGGGGCAGGATGCTTCTGTGTCGAAGTTTGATTAAGAGGCAGACAGCACATAGCAAACCCATGAAAGCCATTGTAAATGACAGGGTTTGTCAATGAGGCAGATCGGATACAGGTTTAATGGGACAACCAGTCAATGAAACAGACACACCTGCACAGTCAGAAATGGAGGATGAAGATACGACTGGTGTGTTCCAGCAGTAGACAGGGGGTGACTTCTGAGGAGGGAACCTGCTACTTGCCTCCAGAATTTTGTTACAGACCAAGAATACAATCTCAACTAGAAAGCCATGATATGGTCCTGCCACATCCTGACTGCTACAGTATAGTTTTCTCCTGTCTTTCATTCCCCTGCCCCCATTGCTTTATTGTTCATAAAGTAACAGGAGGATGTACACAAGCATATCGCTCTTCTTTTTTTCTGTTTTTTAAACTACACGCCCAGTGTTC
The DNA here is from genome assembly GCF_900095145.1 of Mus pahari. Lineage (NCBI taxonomy): Eukaryota > Metazoa > Chordata > Mammalia > Rodentia > Muridae > Mus > Mus pahari. The sequence continues at coordinate 15,874,699 of NC_034591.1, forward strand.
TGTTTTGGTTGACATCAGATGGATGTGGTCTGGGGTAACAAACTGGTTCTGTGAAAATATCCGCCTTTTCCCATTAGAAGCACGCTCACTCGGCGCTCATCTTAGGTTCCAGTAAGTCAGTTTGCTTTAATAAAAGAGCATAACCCAACCGCACAAACTCCTTGCATAACTTGTTCAACTGGAGAATTTTAATGCTTTTCATTTATCATTGTAAAACCAAGGGCAATTTTATAACTTTTTTTGTATGTAGCGGTTACATGGAGGGCAATCTGTCTTTAAAAAAGGGATAAATAACTATTAAATAAAATGAGCCTAGATAGTTTCCCCTTCAAGTCAAGTGTCTTGTTGCTTAAATAAACTTCTTGTTTAAAATTTAAAAAAAAATCCCCAAACAAAAAATTAAAGACACTAATGTTAAAAAGAGAAAAAAAAAGTCCCCCCCCCTTCTCCCACCCCCATTCTCACAACACTGGGTGAGTAGCCTAGCACCCTAGAAGCTGAGGCAGGAGATTCACTCCAGATTCCAGGGCAGAACCAAAACACACCCTCCCAAATAAAACAAAACCCCTTTAACCCCAGCATTCCTGAGCTACAGGCAGAGGGTTTAGACATTTTGAGCCCATCATCAACTATGGTGATTGAATCCTGGTGTGATGGTTTGTATATGCTTGGCCCAGGGAGTGGCATTATTAGGAGGTGTGGCCTTGTTGGAGTTGGTGTGTCACTGTGGGTGTGGGCTTATGACCCTCACCCTAGCTGTCGGGAAGTCAGTCTTCCATTAGCTGACTTCAGATGATGATGTAGACCTCTCAGCTCCGCCTGCGCCATGCCTGTCTAGATGCTGCCATCCCCCCACCTTGATGATAATGCATGGAATCTCTGAACCTGTAAGCCAACCCCAATTAAATGTTGTCCTTACAAGAGTTGCCTTGGTCATGGTGTCTGTGCACAGCAGTAAGACCCTGACTGAGACAGCCGGGCTGCTTAAGACCTCTCAGAGAAGAGAATAAGGAAAAGCACAGTCCTCCACATACAGATGAGGGCGTCAGATGTGGCCCGCAGATCCAGTTTATAGCCAGACATCCAAGTAGACTGAGTCTCCGTAGGCTTCCAGAGCTCCAGAGCCAGGACGGCAGAGCTTAGGCCACAGGAAGGGCTGTGGCTGCGGGTCTCATAGCCAGCCTGGCCCTCCAGGGCTGCAGCAGAAGCAGCTGTGCTCTCTGGCCCGCAAGGACCAGGCTACTGTGGAGTGCCTGGTTCTCCAGCCTTGCCTCTGGCAGTCTGGGTGGAGGTGAGGAGTGAGGCGGGATGCCAGCTGAGCCCTTGAGTAGCCCCCTTCAGACCTGAGTTTCCGCCCTGGGTCACAGGTGTGAGTTGGCAACTCAGCTTGCTCCTCCTTCAGGCTGATTTGAGGACCAGGATGTCGCCCAACCTCCCAGCGCCCCGGGGGAAACCTCCAGGACAGCTTGCAGCTGGACTAGTCACGGGAGACCAGGATACCGAGCGGCGCAGGGAGTCCAGACAATCTCCCATCTGACTGTTGCTCAGGAATTTCCCTGGAGGTGATCCTTCAGGACATTTTTTTTTTTTTTTTTTTTTATAGAACTAACCCAGGACTCATTATTTGTTAGACCACATCCCGGAAACTGGCTCATCCTCAATACCTTTTTCCTGGACCAGTGTGCTACATTACTTTTTCCAGGACTGAAAACTGGTATTGATTCCAGACTGCTGTATGATCCTTAGATTGTACATCAATACCCAAAATATAGTACCTGAGAGAGAACCACACTATAATAGAGTCTTAAGAGCTGGAGTATGCTCTTGGGAGAGGAGAACCTTTGACCTAAGTTTGGACATCTGTGTAAACCCCTTCCAGCTCCTGGCCATGGCCTCACCCCTAATTACTTTTGTAACATTTGCTCAGTCATGACACTGAGGACCTAAGCCAGCTGTTGAGAGTCCTGCTCCTGGGGGAAACTGGGATTGTACACTGCTCACAGGCACTGCCAGTCATCACACGTGCATATCAGAATCTCTTTGTGTATACACACACACACACACACACACACACACACACACACACACACACACGATTGCCAGTGCACTGCGGACTCAGAGAGACAATGAGTAGAGTGATGTCGATCTAGTCTAGGAAGTCAGGCTAAAAATGCTTCCACTAGGGGTACATTGACTTCTGCTCCATTGTTTTATCTGGTTTGATGTCCCTCCACCCCACTTTTTGGTAATGAAAACTAAACTACTTGCCCTACCACTGACTTATGTACATACGTATGGCCCCAATCTTGAGTTTGAGAAATGTCAAAGTAAACCTTAGAAAAGTTAAGAAATAGCTGCTATAATAGGAAACACACACCTTCAAGACCCAGCTGCACCTGTTTGCAAACGATGCTATCTAGGGGAAAGGGCATCCTCTGGGGTTGAGCTTCTCAGGGGCCCTCCTGCGTTACAGGCAGGTGTGCACAGCCATAGCACGCTGATTCAGAAATCATTTGCGTTTTTGGTAGGTGCTTCTTCTCCCAGAGCCTGCTGCCATTCCTAGGGCACTCAATGGCTTCCCTTTGAACATGGGCATTCTTTGGTTCAAATGCAGCTTCCCTCAGGTGTATAAGGATGTGGAAGGTGGGTCTTTGCTAGGCTGATCATTCCTGTAGAGTCCCTGGGCCTACCACATGTCCCTAAAGAAAGGAACTGGGGAATAGAATTGTCACCTCAAGAGACATGATGACATGATGATGATGATGGTGGTGGTGGTGGTGATGATGATGGTAGGATTGTCCTGTTAACTGTTATGCACTATTGGCTTACGTTGATACCTTGGGTGTTCTTCTTCACAGTTACTTGAGAAAAGAGAATGTGTGCTGTTCCAATCTTTATGACTGAAATCCTCCTTTTCTCTGTAGGATCGAAGTGCCTAACTTTGCTGGTTGAAATTCACCCTGTTAACAACGTGAAGGTTCTAAAAGCAGTGGATAGCTGTATCTGGGTACAGGTAAGTAAGTCTGCTGTCTCCTTGTTGACTCTTTAATCCCAAGGAGTGATGCTGAGGCAGAAAGGGACTTGTTTACACAGCACTTTCACATGCATTATCGCCTTTAATCTGCTAAGCAGTCTTCCAGATGTGAACACTGGAAGCATTGAGGCTTCCCCTGTTAACATGGAGATAAGAATTCTGCCTGGCCACCCTGACCCTGCTATACCCCACAGTAACACAATGTTTTCACGCGATAGCATACCGAGTGTTAAAATAACTTGGTGGTAAGCTTTAACATGGTTTATTTTGCATATTCACCTGGTTGGCAGACTAATTATCTCTAATGAGTGGCAGTAAATTCCTGACCTTAGCAACACTGTGCATTGCTGCAGAAGCAGGCAGAGGACAGCGTGGGTGGACAGCCAGCTTTTAGTTGAAGAGCCACACTTGTGCATTCAGATAGCGTGGGTGGACAGCCAGTTTTTAGCTGAAGAGCCACACTTGTGCATTCTTGTGCTCATGAAGGTTAGTTTGCAATTCGTAATCCACACTTGTGGAACTTTTCCAGGCATTTGCTGAGTAGGTGAGTCGTCTGTTTGCACACCCCCAAGGAAGGTTGAGCCAGGCAATGTTCTGCCTCGTGCTCCCGCCGTAGACAAGTGGTGTTCACTGCCTAGTGCCACAGGGTTTTCCTTTTCCTGCTTTCCCTTGTGATGTTTTCCATGACTTCCTGGCGGCATGCTGAAGTGTTGTCTAGTGTTCCTAAGAGCACAAAGGCTGTGATGTGTTTTACAGAGGAAGTGTGTGTGTGTGTGTGTGTGTGTGTGTGTGTGTGTGTGTAACTCAGGTAAGCTGTGTTCGGGCATGAGTTGTAGTGCTATGGGCCATAAAATCAGTGTTAAATCAATAAGATGTGTGACACGAGGCATGTTTCAACAGAAATGCACACCAGAGAAGATTGTGTATTCTTCTGTTGGCAAAAGTGTGAACAGAGGTTAGTGGCCTGTGGTCAAGTTTAGTATTCAACATCCAGGGCCTTTGATAGTTACCACAGATAGTCAGGACTGATCATACACAGACATGCTAGAGCATAATTTCCCTGATCCTCTTTTCATGTTCCTATCTTGGTCGATCTGGAATCAACTAGTCTTGCCTGTAGTGCCTGCTTTAGCCCAGCTTGCAGCCAGTGGGGCTGCCTGTTTTCTGTGTTAAGGGAGGGCTTGGTCTCCTCTCCTCTCCTCTCCTCTCCTCTCCTCTCCTCTCCTCT
>NC_034591.1:15879444-15879721 GCF_900095145.1 Mus pahari
CTTCTCCCCCTCCCCCTTTCCCTCCCCTTCCTTCCTCCTGTCCACGAGTTCTTCACTACCAGTTGCTTGTAGACTGGCCCCAGCCTGGACCTCACAGGTGGCTTCTGTTCCTTTAGGGAGCCACCCTTGTGTGTGCTGGTGTCAGTACAGGGATGGAGCCACCCTTGTGTGTGCTGGTATCAGTACAGGGTTGGAGCCACCCCTGTGTGTGCTGGTGTCAGTACAGGGATGGAGCCACCCTGTGTGTGCTGGTGTCAGTACAGGGATGGAGCCACCC
>NC_034591.1:15880340-15919864 GCF_900095145.1 Mus pahari
TGTGTGTGCTGGTGTCAGTACAGGGATGGAGCCACCCCTGTGTGTGCTGGTGTCAGTACAGGGATGGAGCCACCCTTGTGTGTGCTGGTGTCAGTACAGGGATGACGATGAGACAGCACACTTCCCCACATAGGCAGGGTAAATGATCATGACATGATTATTACAGGAGTGAGACAAAAAAAGGGAATTGGGCCCAGGGAACGAGTGCTTTGTTTGATCTTCTTTTGAGACATTGTGTAGCCCTGGCCGGCCTGGCCTCCTGTTCTTCACACCTTACCTCTAGAGATGGGACCTCAAGCCTCCACCCGATGCATGATACACACTTCCTTCTGCTCCGTCCCTCTCCCTGGCAGAGATGTGCCTCCTCACAGTCTGCCAAGACTGTTCTGCACTGTGGTCTGTCTTTTGTGACACAGTTTCCCTAAGTATGCATGGTGATTGTGTGGATTCTCACTTTTAATTGATTTAGAATGCAAGAGAGCCATCCCGAATGCTTTTGGAGAGCTGTACTTGAAGGCCTTGCTCTTCCAGGACTACTTCATAACGACAGCACGACAACCTCCATCTACCTGAGTCTTGTAAAATGACTTTCTCAGTGCTTACCACTTAGAGACGAGGCAGGGGCTTAGCGACTGGCAGCCATGGCGCTTGAGTACCCACATTCCTAGGAAGGCAAGCAACTTCTGCAAGCATTATGAGCTTCCCTATCCTTCTCCATTTTTTTTTTTAAGTTCTAGGATAATTTTATTAGAGTTTAAAAGAAAATCACACGACGGCAGGCAGGTAACCTGTAAATCTTGGTGATTATCCAGAGGAGAATAGAAGAGAGAAGGGGGAGGAAAGCCATACTGCTGGAGTCGAGCCATCATGGAGGCCAGCCACGTGCTGGGGTGTGATGTTCAGAGGGCTAGGGTAAGCATGCGTAGAAAAGAGAAGAAAAGGGTCACATGACAGACAGAGTCACATGACTGTGGCTCTGTAAGAGACTGTTCTGGGGGCCAGAATTCTGGGAACACACGTGCACCATCTCGAAGGGATGTTTATACTACCCATCTCTTTAGCATTTACTTTAAAGTGGTCTTCCCTTCCTGAGGGGCAGTCCCTTGGCCAAGTCATGGGCCCATCCAGCTGGATTAACTCTTAAGGGAAGAGACAATGATCCATTCTGCTGAGGCCTACCATCTTCTTAAGGGATAGCGCCTTGGCGTGGCGCACGGAGGGCTGCTGTTATGTTGCTCATCTCAGCCCTTTCCACAGCCCAGTGTGCAGGGCATCTCATTTGCCTGCACTCTCAGAAGTCACTAATAATTAGCTCGGTATTATTTTTGTAGCCAGATTTCATCTTTCTATCTAGTATGTAATTATTAGGTCATTGCTAAAAAGAATGTCATACAGTTAGCAGTTTCCTTTTCAACTGTAGAAGAGAGACAGAACAATGATTATTTAAAGAAATTCTACTGATCTACTATACAAAGTAAAGACAATGATAATGGAGAGTTCAATTTCTGTGAAATTGGGCTATATGTGGTTATGCCCTTTTATAATAAAGTTTTGTGGGTACCGGGGAACAAAAGTCACTGGTAACTCTTTCTAGTAAATTCTTGTAGGCTGGCTTACTGTGTGTCCTTTTTTGATAATGAAAGATTAAGATGTTGGCACCATCTCATGTCAGCTTTCTTTCGATACCACTGCTCATGGAGTCAGATGTGTCCTGTGGGCAGACACTCACAGTGGTGAACACACGGGGGTGTCCCGTGTCAACTCCTCTCTTCCCAGTGGCCGCTAGTATAACTTGGAACCTTGTAACTCTATAGCCACTTGCCACATCATGACTCCCTGTTCTTTCTTGGAAAGTCCCTGGTCTCTTTGTTCTTTGTCTCTCAGATGTGGGAGTCTGGAAATTGCAGCTGGGAATGTACTTACTTGGTTTTTAAATTATATACTGGGTTTAGTTTCATAATAAATATACTGACCACACTTTTTCTCTGTGTGCAATAGAACATATTGTATCAATGTTGTCTGCATTGTTTCTGATCGGCTTCAGAATCAAACATTCCAAACAGGAGGCATCATCTCTGGGGGCAGCCCCCTCCTTGTCCTATGCTCGAAGGAATGATGATAAAGTTCTACCTGGCACCAACCTCCCCCTAGACAACTGAGGTCCTAGAAGTTTCCTTCCTCCTCTTGCTTGACCTTTGACATATGTGCATGTGGATCCCCTTAAGTATTCTGTGGTTCTCAGCTCCCTGCATAAGACACAGCGGTAACCATGATCAACCACAACTACCGAAGTATTAGTACAAGCGAAACGGTTGCTTATCATTTTTCTAATTCCCTTTCTACAGTTCCTCTACCCACAAGCTGAAAGTCATCTTCTGCCACAGAACCACCTGTTACTGATCTCAGAAGAGAAATGTAAGTATATTTAGGTAATGTGCAGGGTGTATGCGCACAGTCTCCTAGTAAAGGCTGATCGAATCTGCCGGATTGAATCTGCTGGATATCTTTACCTTTGATGTCCATTTGAGACCTAGAATTCCCGTGAAAACCGCCCCCTCCCCGTCAACTCCTTCCTCAATCTCTACTCAGTTTCCTTGTCTTGGGAAAGGAAGAGTTCTTGTATACATAGATATCCAATTTGTCAACTTGTACAACAGTTATACTGTTCTGTCTGTCTGCCTGTCTGTCTGTCTGTTTCCTTTAAGGTGTCTATCAGAGTAGTTGAATGTGATCCAAGTGTGAGAGGCTTGGATGGAGAAAAGAATGGGAAGGCAAGGGGACTAGAAGAATCCCAGGGCAGAGCGAAAGGCCTGCAGTAGCGTGACCAAATTTAAGTATAAGTGACACAGAGGTTATGGTCTTTCAAGGTGTTTTCAGACTTGGGAAGGGATACAGACAAAATCCAAGGAGCAATCTTTCTCATTATGAGATGAAAGTATGGGTTGATTACATTTGAAAGGACAAATTATATTTGTGTCTTATAATTAGAACCAGCAGGATTTCAGTATGACTAAACCTAAATTGCTAGTTGATACAAATCGGATTAAAGTGTTATAGATTTTATTTATGTGTTATAGATTTTATTTATGTGTTGGTGCTGCTCCTAAAGTGCCTTGTGTATACATATAGTTTCTACCTATATTAATGCATACCTGAGGAGGGAAGCCTGGCGACAGAGGGCCAGGCAGTCCATAGGTTATAATACTACAGAAAAAAGCAAATGTGCATCTAGTGCCTTGGGGTCCTGTGTTTGGAGGGCTACTTTTCTAGGCAGTTATTATATAAAAATTTATCCACAGCCATTAGAAAGACAGGACTAATGCTTTTTTCCTGAATGTTAAAGTATCTTTTTTCTTTTTTCTTTTTTTTAAAGATATTGAGCGGTTTCATATCCAGATCACCAGAGAAGATGGAGACAGAGTGGTAAAGATTTGAAACGCTTCTTGCTTCAAACTCTCTTCTAGGAATTATGCCTCTGGCTTCAACAGACAGATGAACTCTATTGATACAACATGTTTTTTTTATTTTTTTGAATAATAACCTCCCTGCTATGACATATGAGCCAAAAGAAAGATGCATGGAGGAACTAGCAGTCCCCCTTGCTATATCACACCCAGTGCCCTGGGTGCAGTTGGCTCGAAGACTTTCTCTACAGTCTCTCTTGCTTGTAAACCTGTCCAATGTTAGATACGCACATGGGGGAAATCAGTTGTTTTTTATCAAATAGAATCATAATCTCTGCCTTTGTGGTTATTATTTTACTTACCACATCAAGAGGATGTAGGTTAGAAACCAGGAAAGGAGCTAATTGTACTTCTCCAATTTTTATAGATTTGCACACGCAGTACATAGAACCTGCCATCTATGGTCCCTGCTTGCCTTTCGTCTCCTCTGTCCTTTCACTTGTCCCCAAGTTCCCTCAGTTAGGTTGGCTCCATGTCTGTCTCCACTCTTGACAACCCTGGCTCGGTTGTTATTAACTTGTGTGAGTAATTATTGAGAAGCCAGATAAAGTAGCTTCCATTCATTTTCTGAGGAAGGGCACGGCAGTCCTGGCATGGTGTCTACGATGCTTCAGCCATTCCACTGTGCATGGACATCCATTCACTTGCCCACTTTTCGTTTTTGTAGTACAAAACATCTTGGACTTATCTTTTGCTTCTATCCTTTATATGTGGGTACTTTGATTGCTTTGGCCTAAATCGTCAGATTTGGATGGCGTGGTTGATGGGACTATGCACTTAATAAGTTTCCGGAGGGTTCGCTAGTTACTTTCCAGAAACCTAGTTTTACAAGCCGAGTATTTGAGTGTAAGGTAAATTTACCTTTAACATTTTCCATAGTAAAATGATAGCTTACTGTTACCTTTGTCTGTACTTCTTTTACTGTTTATTTCGTTTGGGCACCTTCTCTGTTTACTTGCTATTTAAATTTGCTATTTGGAAAACCTATTTATTATATCTCTGTCTGTTTTTCTACTTGGTTACCTTTTTCTTGACAATTTTTATGAGTTCTGAATATAGTATAGATATAAAAATGGTTTTACTCAATGTTTAGCATATACAAGATAACCTTTAAGTTTTTACGCTTATTTACTTTTGTGGTTAGTGGTGGGTGCATGTGCGTGTGTGCTTGTGTGCATGCGTGTGTGTGTGTGTGTGTGTGTGTGTGTGTGTGTGTGCGCGTGTGTGTTTCATGGAATGAATATGGAGAGCTTCTACCCCAGAGATCAAACTCAGGTTGTAATTCTTGGTGACAGGTACCTTTATCCACCAGCCTTCAAAATAATTTTTCTTTGAGAATGTTGATGCTTCCTTGAAGACTTTAAAGCTATGAATGAAACTGAAATGGGATGCAACTTTTACTAATCATATAGCTACTGTCAAAAGCCTCAAAGCAGCAGAGCTGGCTGGAAATGAGCAGGCTGTGTGGGTGGGGCTGTGGCTGCCGGTGACCCCAGGGTGAGGTAGTGTTTAGAGCCCCATGGCAGCAACAAGAACTTGGAGGAGAGCAGTGAGCACACAGTAAGATGAGAATGAGCATAGGCTGAGGAGTGGGTTGGAAGAGAATTTGGGAGCGAAATGATGCTGTGGGGAGTGTGTGTGGGGGAGGGCTCTTGCCAGCTGCCCAGATAAGATCTTATTGCCCAAGATGGCAGCTTTTCTGTTTCTCCATCCCCTGGTGCCCTTCCTGGGTAATAATCTCCCAACCTTTGAGAAGTAACAGCTTCTATAAGGGTGTGTGATTCCACATGTTCACCCAACATCCTTAAATAACAGGTAGTACTGGAGCTCCATCTTCAGAGAAAAGCCACATAAGTGAGTTCACCCCAGAGAGACACAATGGATATTTTATTGTGGTCATGACACAATCTGATACTCACCTTGCTGTCCTAAGGCTTTGGCTGAAAAGATTCCCAAGCCTGTTCCCTTAAACCCAGAATTCATACACATGAAACCAGGGTGGGTTTAGAGGACACATACAGGTGCTCTGGGATCTTTAACATCACTCCCCACTGCCTAACAGCAATGGACCAGGAGAGCAAGAACTAGGGCTGTGTGGGCCCTTGTGCTTTGTACTTAACCCTGAGTTCCAGCAAGCCCTGGAGAAAGTCAGAGTGGGTGCAGGCATGAAGCTGTACCATCCTGAAACTCCTTCCCTGCTCCAGCTCGGGGTCATTAATTTTTAGTAAGTGCGTATGTGTGCATACATGTGTACATTGTGCATGCACCATGTGTATGCTGGTGTGTTTATGTGTTCATGCTGGTATGTGTATGTGCTGGTGTGTGTGTGTGTGTGTGTGTGTGTGTGTGTGTGTGTGTGTGTGCACATACAGGCCAGAGGTCATTCTTGGGTGTGATTCTTCAGGTACCATCTACTTATATTTTTGAGGCAGGGTCTCTCACTAGCCTGGGGCTTGCTGATTAGGCTATACTGTGTAGCCAGCTAGTCTCAGGGAACATCCCGTCTCGGTCTCCTCAGTCCTGGAGTTACAAGTGTAAGCAACTGTGCTTGGATTTTTGATGTAGGTTTTGAGGATCAGCCTTAGGTCCTTATGCTTATAAGACAATAATTTACCAACTGAGCCATCTCCCATTCAAATGGACAGTAAATTCTTAGCTCCTTCTGTAAAGTTATTGAAAAAAAAAAATCTGCTGATAGTAAAATAATCACTAGCAAAGTACCAGGCGTTAGGAGTCTGGGTTTTGCTGAACTAATTTCTCAGCCTAGTCTAACCTCTCTGGGTTTCAGTTTTCCCTTGAGTTCATTATGTAGACAAGAATGACCCTAACGATCCTCCTATGTGCTGGTGATACAGTCATGCGCCACGACCCTGGCTTGTGGGGAAGATGAGGGCTTTCAGTGTGTTAGGCAAACACTCCACTAGCTGAGCTATATCTCCAGCTCCCAATCCTTTGATTTTAAATATCTATTGTTCTTTGAGTTTAAACAGAAATTCTACATTTAAAATAAGAATATTTAATATACTTTTATTTCTTCTTCCTTCATTTCTAGATGGAGTCCCTAGGTAATATTAAATTCTAGAACCACTCAGGGCAGGAGTTGGCAGGGGTTCCATGCTCACTGGGAAGGTTACTGTTCTGATTAAGATATAACTAACAGAAGCTATCACACAAGAGCCCTGTAGGGATAGCGCTGAGGAACTCTGCTTTCGTATAGGGATTCAGGGGTAAGGCTTTGTCCAAGAGGCAAAATCCGAGCCAGACCTCGATGGGTGAGTGTCAAGTATTGCTGATGGGTGTGCAGTGCCATCCCTCTTGTAGAACCAAGACCAAAGCTGGTGTATGGCCCAGTGGGGCATTACAGAGCTCTCCAAGTCAAGCCTGAGTGCTTCCTCACCAGCCGTTGTCTTCAGAGGTGAAGGCTTTCGTCTATAAAGACCTGGCTGAAGGGTACGATTACTAGAGGAACTTACACAGGTTCTGTTATTTTTGTGGAAGGTATGGTCTCTGATGACTTGCCTGTTGAGCTAAGAGTACAGGCCATTAGGATAGAGGCAATGATGCCTTCAAATTTTTTATGGAAAACTCTGTATATTTTGGATATGGGGAGGTGCTAATAATAAATTAGTGGTATTTACATGTGTCATAGGGATAGGGCATATAAAAATAATTTAAGATGTCATTTTAAAAATACTTATGAAATCATTTTGTTCCTAGGTGATTAGAAATCCTAGCCATCTCCCAAGAGACAGAATAGCTGAAGACTTTGTTTGGGCTCAGTGGGACATGTCAGAGCAGAGACTATACTACATTGAACGAAAGGTAAAAACTAGCCAGTCCATGGGTACCTATTACTCTGGGAAGATTATGATGTTGACATCATTACTGTGTCAGTATTTATTTATTTTATTTTCTGCCTATGGATGTTTCCCTTGGATATACATCTGTGTGCCATGCCCTGTGGAGGGGAGAAGAGGGGGTTGGATCCCTGAGAACTAGAGTTACAGATGGTTAGGCGCCACCATGTGTGTGCCAGGAATCTAGCCCAGGATGTCAGGAAGACCAGCCAGTGCTCCTTCCCCTGAGGTCTGGCTAGCCCCTGCTGTGACTTTTTAGTGACCACAGTGTCTTTAATGGGGCAGTCAGTGAGGGTTTATTACAGATAATGAACAGGTTTTCATTATTGTTTCTTGACTACATTTTCTCTTCAGCCTTTTTATTTTGGGGATAATATGCATCTCTTTTCTAGGAGTCAAGGAGTATCTTGAAATGCATCCAGTTTAGGGGAGATGAAAGTTTTAACTTAATGGTAAGTGCAATAGAATGATCGGTCCTAGGAGATTTTACTAGCGTTGGTATTGTTAACAAAAGTTTGGGCGTTTTGATATTGTACCAGTTACTTGCATTATCAAATAACATGGCTTGCGCTGTCACAAGGCCCCAGCTCTCTAACAAATGCAGAGTTGATACAGGTGACGAGGATACCATGCACAGGAGAGTGTGTGTTTAAAGTAACCACCTAACAGGGGCTTAGAGGAAGGCAATAGGTGTGATCCAGAGTAGAACACTCTAAGTGGTTGCAAGTCATTTGACTCAAAAGCAGTCATGAACAGAATGGGTTTGAGGAAGAGAATCAGAGTGTACGGTAAGCACCCAGCATCACCCTTGGGAAAGCTGTTGGGGTTAGTCTGTCTATGGGACGGCGCCTCTTATGCCTTTATCTGGGATGGGCAGTATTTCCTTCCTTTCTTAGGACCAATATTGCTATCAAGCACATATTGGTTTCACACTATTACAAGACTTTCTTATCATTTCCTGCCCCATTTTTAGCTCAACCACTCTGAAAGACATCCCAGGCTCCCTTCTTTCCACGGCTATCTATGGCTTGTGAAAGGTTGCAGCTGTCAATCATCCTACTACAGTATACACTCTGTTTGGTGATATTCAAGTTAAAGGCTCTGTTAGCCTTGCAGGGAAGCATACACTGACCATGTCTGTGAACACCAGGATGCTCCCAGTGCACTTCCTGCACTGTGGGGTGTGGGTCTAGCCTCTGGAGGTGATGGACAGACAAATGGACTCTTTACCACCAGGCCAGCCTCGCACTGGCAGTTTGCTTTGCATTCACAGCCATCATCATGTAATGCCATTTTTCTTTTTTACTTAATCTTTTTGAGATTATAATATAGTTTAAATCCCCCTTCCTTCCTCAGTCTTCTCTAAATTCGTGGCCTCTTCTTGCATTCACTTTTATTATATGTTTATATGAATATGTATATGCATGTATATTTATATTTGGTCTGTATGTTAGTTATTTGCATGTTTTCAGGGATGATCATTTGTCACTGAACAACCCAACCATGTGCTATTTTCTGGGAAAGGTCTGTAATGTCTGTGATGATGCCATTTTTAATGCTTATATCATCCATATATTTTTTTTTTTTTACAGTTTGAAATGCCCTTGGACATATCGTTAAGTGGCTTGAGATTTAAGTAAGTCATCATAGCATGTTAAATTTCATAGACATTTATAGGTAGCAAAATGATGACAGCTTTTCCTAATTGTGGTAGGTAGACACTCGGACAATCTGATATTCTGTACATCTACTTTAAGATTTATTATTTTTATTTTTTTGTGTGTGGATGTTTAGCCTGCATATATGTCTGTACCACATGTGTAAAGTGTTGGCAGAGACCAGAAGAGGGTGTTGGATCCACTGGAACTGGAGTTACAGGCAGGCTGTGAACTGTTTTGTGTGTTCTGATTCTCAAGCCTGGGCCCTCCAGAGGAGCAGCTGGTGCTCTTAACTGATGAGCCATGCCTAGCCCCTCGTGGACCCATCTTTAAAACTCCCATTCTTTAGTCTATAAACCGATCTCATAAGCACGGATACAGGATTAAATGTACAAAGTCAACTGTGTTCATTTTCTTAGCCATGTTTTTCTGCAGGGCAACTGCATTTATTTTGATGTGTGGAAATGCTTGGCTCCTTGTGATTAAACAGAGAGGGTTTATGAGCCAGTGTGAATGAATTTTGATCAAACATCAAAATGCTTTTCTTATTGCCAACAAGAGGTCAACTCACTTAAAACTCAGCCCAGTCTCTTGTTTTATTTTTTTTTCTGTTTTCCTCTTTACTCAAAAGGCAAGACTTTAGAGTACTTAATGTGTATTAAAAGCTACAGTATTAAAAAAAACAACAATAAGACAAAACATAGGACATCAAAGGTCAGAAGAAAAGAATGAGCGATGGCAGTCTTAAGCTGTTCAGTATTACACAAGCTTTATTCAAACATAGATAGATACTGAATTGTACCTATTTTGAAACATAGTATTACATTTTAAATAATATTACTATAAATAAAAACATTACAAAAACATATGTTGTAATATCATTTTCTGTCTATTGCCAGGCCCACACCTTTAAACACCACTTATGTTTTCAGTCACTGTTGTATGTTATTTAACAAACATTGTCAGCTGAAGTGTATATATAGGAAGCATTTCTCTACCTCTGTGAGTGTGTTGTAGTGCTTCTAGTATGTATGAGAGGAATATGTTTTTTTAATGTGTTCAATAATTTCTTTCCTTTTATGATCTTAGACTTGTCAACTTCGGATTTGACTATTGTCAAGACCGTGAGAAGCTACGCAGTCAGTCTTCTCTCTGCATTTTTACCAACCACACAGGTAGTTAGGATCATGCCTACCAATGTTTATTAGAATCTGTATACAAGTCTATGTAATTTGTATAGAACTTGGGTTCTATAGAAAATGCCATTATGGTTTAACTGTGTGAACAATATTGTTAAATAAACTGTTATTTATAAAGTTTTATTAAATAAAGAAAGAAAATGAATTATAACAGCCACATTATTATAAAAATCAAGTGGATATTACACATAGGTCAAACCAGTATAATTCTACCCTTTTCTGTCACTTCCATTATAATTTATATATATATATATATATATATATATATATATATATATATATATTATATATATATATATATATATATATATATATATATATATATATATATATATATGTTATATATATGCATATATATATATAAAATATATTGTATTTATGAAAAAAATATCACCAACAGGGTTATTGTTCTAATAGGTTTTATTGGTGTTGTTTTAATAGAGTGGGAAGATTCATATTTATTCAAAGCAAAATTTCCTATGGAGATGGAAATGCTTTCTGTGTCAGCCTTACTGATGTGTTGGGTTGTAATTATTACTATTTTTTTACCTTTTTCCTGTATTGTATATCTGGAGGGGATTCTTTCACCTGTGAGCTCCAGCACTGAGCTCATGTCGGCAGGCTTGGGGCAAGTCTTTTACCCGTGGAGTGTTCCCACTGGCCCAGGTTTGAAATCTAAACCCACATCCCTGGGTTTAAATGCTATGTCATGGCTGCTGTTGTAGAAGGCAGAGCTTGACACATTGCTCTGTGTATAGAGAACACTGAGAGGGTGGCTGGGAAGGTGCATGTGAGCAAACTATGCTATATGCCTGCCCAGTGCTGGGGTCTGGGAATCACTGCACAAGCTACTCAGGCAAACTGGGATGGCTTATTGAACGCCACACCCCAAGACTGATTGATCAGGGACTTAGGTCAGACTTGGGAGCCAATTGTGACCTTGAGTGAAGATCCTATAAGGCTTTTTGAGCTTGAGATCTATAAACATCCATGCTAAGTTATTCCATCAATCAGGATTTAGGGATAGGGGACTTCCTTAGGAACATGTCTTTGTTGTATACTTTTCCTGCTCCCATTGGTTGAGGTATTCAACTGTGGCAGGGAACTTGCCTTGTCTAACATTCACGTCTTAACTTGCCAACCAGGATGTCGGTTATCCATGCCCATGTCTCTTTCCAGGATGTCAGTTCCCAGGGAGGTTTTAGGAACTTAAACTTTCCTCAACCCCTACTCAAAATGGAAGTCTTATTCCAAATAGCTTCTTGTATTGGTGCAGTGTCTCTCTTATGTTGGGGTCCATCCCAGGGGCAGCTTATAAAGGCAAATATCTTAAGAGCTTAAACACAGGAACTGCTGTCTGGTTGGTTCTGGTCCAAGCAATTTTACTGACTTCTGTTGTGATTGGTTTTCAAGGGCACAGAATATAACAGAATATGTAATCAACTTGGGCATGAGAAAGTTCCTAGAAACAGTGGAAACAATGTATGAGAACGTTTCCTTATAGTATTAGTAATGGTGAAAAATGGCAGGCTAGACAGGCAACAGTTACCTAGGCTTTAACATTCCATCTAGGCCTTTTACCTGAGTCTTAACATATAGAAACAATGTCACAGTGAGCCCTGCCCTGTGTGTCATTAATACATAGTGATAATTATAACACAGGCAGTCACTGTGGCTGCTGGATGGAGAAAGGTGAGAGGAGGTGTACTGGCTAGCTTTGTGTCAACTTGACACAGCTGGAGTTATCACAGAGAAAGGAGCTTTAGTTGGGGAAATGCCCCATGAGATCCATCTGTGGGGCATTTTCTCAATTAGTGATCAAGAGGGAAGAGGCCCCTTGTGGGTGGTGCCATCTCTGGGCTGGTAGTCTTAGATTCTATAAGAGAGCAGGCTCAGCAAGCCAGGGGAAGCAAGCCAGTAAAGAACATCCCTCCATGGCCTCTGCATCACCTCCTGCTTTCTGACCTGCTTGAGTTCCAGTCCTGACTTCCTTGGTGATGAACAGCAATAATGAAGAGTAAGCTGAATAAACCCTTTCCTCCCCAACCTGCTTCTTGGTCATGATGTTTGTGCAGGACTAGAAACCCTGACTAAGACAGGAGGTAAGAGAAGGAGGTCAAGTTTAGATGAGATCAGAGTCCCATTTGGACAATGGAACTTGAAGCGAAGAATATAGAGGGATATATGGGTGTGTTGTATCTCAGAGATGCCTTCCTGTAGTGAGGTGGAGAGGAAAGGCCCTGGCATCCACAGGTGAACAGTGATGGCATTTACTCAAGTATAGGAGCTTTGGTGGGACTCGTGACAGGTGATCATGAGCTTCTTCTGAACATGTTAACTAGTAGACCTTGAACATGTTAACTAGTAGACCTTGAACAGAGAAGAAGGGTCAGGGGTGATGGTGGATGAGTGTGCGAGTTGTCAGAATGTGGAGAGCATTTGAGAGAGACCTTGGGAAGAGGAGGAGACAGTGAGAAGGTGAGGTGTTGAGGAATAATATCTGGGAACTTAAATTAGGATGAGTGTGCAATTGGAAAGGGAAAAAGAATGTCTCATGAGGAGAGAGCCAATCAAGCATTTGTCAGGACCCAAAGGCAGAGCACAACCTCTCCCAGGAGAAGGGCCAACAGTGCCTTGAGAAGTAGAGTTCCCAGGGGCTGGCCTGTGAGCCACCTCCTCGGGTAACTGGAGGGAGATCTGGGTTCTACTTAAGTTGAGCATCACAAAGAGATAGAAAAAGTCGTAGAAGCTTGTGAGAGAGGCCGAAGCACAGGGTAGAATTGGGATTCAGGGAATAGTTTTTAACTCTGGTTGTTTAAATGCTCACAGGATATATCTAGTGGGGAAGGAAAATGGGATAAGTCCTGGCAGAAAAGCCTGATAGATTTTTGATGATGGGAGGAAATGAGACCAGGGACTCACAGGGATGTACTGGGTGGGCGCCTTCCTGCCTCCTTTGCTGTTGGATATAAACACCCACTTCATGCTTTAAACCTCTGTGTATTTCCCTTTTTAAATTTACTCAGAGGAACTCATGAACATTAGCAACCATAATATACAAAAGGGCTACTACAACTTATTTAATAACATATTAGGTTCATCTGGTAGGAGATGTGGAAGCATCTCTTCTTTTCCTTTCCTGGCAGTGTGTAAGAGCGTAGAAAATGTGCCTTGTTCTTCAGTCAGCTTTGCAGTAAAGAATATACGTTTGTTTCAGACAAACTCCCAGAGTTAAGATGAAAAAGCTGATGAAGCATTTTGTTGTTGCTGTTTTGGAGTAGTAAGTTGCCAGGTCTCCTATCTTTCTCCAATTAGGTTTAAAAATGAGTTCTTACCTCTATGGTTAAAATAAACAAAATTGTGATGTAGCTTTGCAGGTACGTGAAAGAATCCACCCTAGAGGCCAGAATACATAGAAAACAGGTTTATTTAGTATACTGCAAAAAGAGTAGTTGGTATGGCAGTGACAGAACTGTGTGTGGATGATGGTGGACTGCAGTGTCTCCATTTTCGGGGGAGCCACTTTGTGTGTCATTTTTTGTGTAAAATTAGCCCCTTGCAAGTAGGAGAAGTTCTGTGGTCTGGGGTTGCGGATAATTTTGCTTGGCTGGGCTGTTCTGCTGTTTACTGTTTGGGGAGAATGGCGCCATGATTTTTCTGTTTGGGGGAGCTTTATGGACCAAGCTTCCCTTTCTGGCTTCCCCATTATGGCCTTTCTTCTGCTGAGATCGACTTCTGGGACTGAAGAGATGGCTCAGTGGTTAAGATGACTGACTCCTCTTCCAGAGATCCTGAGTTCAAATCCCAGCAACCACATGGTGGCTCACATCCATCTGTAATGAGATCTGATGCCCTCTTCTGGTGTGTCTGAAGACAGCTACAGTGTGCTTACATATAATCAATCAATCAATCAATCTTTGGGCCGAGGTGAGCAGGGCCAGAGTGAGAAGGAGAAAAATAAAAGATTAGAGAGAAGCCCAGAGTTGCCTCACTCAGACCTGGTTCTGGGATAGTGTAGGTCTGGGCCATGAAACCAGGATGCATGGCTTGAGAAAGGAAGGCAGATAGACTGAGGGCCCATATGCCTGTTACTTCTCCCTTTCTGTTAAGGGCAGCGATGTGATGGTGATTGACAGCCATTCATCATTACCCAGCCCCCACTCCCAAGCTATGCAGCTACCAACTTCCTCTAGGTTTCTTTGTCCTGAACATCACCCTAGGAAGTGAAGCTGGGTGCCGGTCAAGGAATGAAAGGCTAAAATCTGAACGATGGGTGGACAAAGTGCTAGGGTTCTTGTCAGGGCCACCTGTGAATCACCTAAGGTTATGAATTTATACAGACATTTCTAGTAAATCTATGGCCATAGGAAGGCCCGTCAGACTTCATCACTTAAAAGAAACTATTCTCATTGCTTCCATCTCTGCTGGTCAGCCCTGAGTATGGCTGGGAGTTGTGGTTACATTATCTCAGGAGATCTAAGTTAGCTGCCTTTCTTTCTGGGCATCACCTGTTGAGGGGCTGAGGCAGAGGGTAAGGGGACTGAATCCCCTTCTTCCAGCTCGAATGATGGCAAGTTCTCAGAGTCAGGCCAGTGCTGGAACATTTGATGGGGCCCTTTAATAATTGTTCCAATGAGATAATTTCCCTTGGAAAACTTGTCTGCAATAGTTTTCATTGTCTAACTGGTTCTCAAAGGCTAGCCAATGTGGAGATGTTATCTTCATCAGTGATGAATGTTTACTAAAAGTCTCTGGATATTACATTAAGAAAGTATTTTGTTACTTCGAACTGTGACTTACTCCCACTTATAAATAGCAGCTAAATGATTCTGGAGCAGTAATAATAGCTGCTAGCATTTAGAGCCAGATATAAGTATTTTTTTTTTTGCCAGCAATTTATATAGATTATTGGGTTCTCATAGAAAAGTCTTATAAGTGGTTTCTATATTTTCTTATTTTTTATTTTCATTAATTCTTTAATAATTCCATACACTTCAATCAGCCATTATCCTCTAACCCCTCTCTGATCTATGCCCACTACCCAACTCTCCTCCTTCCGTCTCCTAAACGCAGCAGGTCCAATTTCTGTTGTCAGACTCCTCTTGGGTGTGGAACCTGGCCTAGAGTGTGGTTGGTAAGCCAGGTATCACACTGGAAAGGAAAGGCAGCATGACCTGTCTCAGAAGCTATCAAGCACCAACAGCTTCTCGGCTGGGTGGAACTCCGTGGTACTCCTTCCCCTTCATGCTGGGATTTTGTCGGGTTTGAGGTACAGGTCTCGTGCAGTCACGGGAGTTAATATGTGCAGCTACCTTGTTGGGTTCCGAAAAAGTTTCCTCAAAATCATCCACCATCTCTGCCTCTTACGATCTTGTTTATCTTCTGCAAAGAGCCTTAAACCTTGTGTGGAGGAGTGTGATATAGACCTCCCACTTAGGACTGAACATTCTAAGTCTCTTAGTTGTAAACTAGCTACTTGTAGGTCTGGGTGGCAATTACTATCTTTTAAAAATATATATTTACTTTTTATTAGCTATTTTCTTTATTTACATTTCAAATGTTTTCCCCTTTCTTGGTTTTCCCTCTGAAACCTCCCCCATTCCCTTTTCCTCTCCCACTGCTCACCAACCCACCCACTCCCACTTCCTGACTCTGGCATTCCCCTACAGTGGGGCATCGAACCTTCACAGGACCAAGGGCCTCTCCTCCCATTGATGACCAACTAGGCCATCCTCTGCTACATATGCAGCTGGATGTATTTTTTAAATGTACATTTGAGGAATCAGAGGCTTAGAGAATTAATAGCAAAGGCAAAGAGCTTCATAGACCAAGAGCTTTGGAGACAGAGGGACCAAGCCAGAGGCAAAGCCAGCCTGCTGTGCTGAGTGAATTCCAGGCCAAGCCAGGGCTTCACTGCAGAACTCTAACAAAACAAAGCAAACCTGCCTCAGGGATGCTCAGCCAGGAAAGCCTATTTCAGAGTCTGAAGAAGTCTAAAGTGGGAAGCATTTGTTCTTCAGGCAATTTTGATGAGGGATGCTCAACACGGAGCAATTTAAGTATAATGTCTTCATTTGTCGGCAACTGACATTAGCCACAGATACTGCAGGGAGGGAATACAGAGTTTTATATACTGAGAAAGAAGGGGAGGCCATGCTAGGTGGTCCCCTTTGACATGGGACAACACTGTCAGGGCCCCAGCTTTGATGAGCTTAGCCTCACATACTGTATTGACTCTCACAGGAAAGGTCCATGGTTCATGTTTCAGCGTTGCTTAAATAATACTGGATGCTTTCTTTAGAGGTAACACAATTTGGGTATCTGGAGGGTCCAGAGCTATGCGCGATGCCTTTTGGGGGAACAGCTGGGTAAGATGGCAGTGTGTGCACATTTGCCAGAACTTCGTGGCAGTGGGAACTTTTCTAGACTAATGTAGCTTCCCACATGTCTGATCATTTTCCACTCTTCATCGCCTGCCAAAGTGTACTGCCTCTAACTGCGAATGCTAAATGCTGACCTGGAATTTCATAGCAGCTTGATAATATCCCTTTGTGAAATTAGGAATAATCTATAAAGTAGACGAAGAAGGACCTCTAAAGGGATAGAAGTAGGTGAAAAATGGCTCAGGAAATTTAGGATGCAGACTACTTAAATACTGTCAAATACCTTCTTTTCCCAGGGAGTTTGTGTGTGTGTTACAGCCCAAAGTCTGACTCGTGGGAAGAAATCACATATTCAGTATTTTACCTCCATAAAGGTAATGTTCTATGTATTCTCCTTTGCATTTAGAGTTTACTTTTTCCAAATAGTAACAAATGAAGCTATAAAGAACTTAACATTTAGCAAACGATGTTATCAGTATATTTTATGGTTAACTGTATGTTTTATGAAGAAATTCATTAAGGGTAAATAGTAAAATAGGTAATTTCTATATGTTTTTATACCAGGCTGTTATTTGTTCTAGACTATAGACCATTTCTAATGAATGTATTTACCAAAGTGTGTTGGTTTGCCATTTTGTTATTACTAATTGGAACATTATCTATAGCTTTAATTCACATGGTTACTTACATAGGGGTTTAGTTAAAAACCTTCTATGCTCTCAGATATAAATATACTGTCACTCCAGGATATGCTATGTGGTCAGACTAAGATATTGATTTCACATGTCTGTGGCCTGCGATGCTGATATGCCACACTCTGGGGAGTGGGGTGAGCTGCCAGCCCCTGCCACTTCTGCAGTCCTGCATGGCCTGCAATGGTTTTAGTCTGAACCATGCTAAGGAGGATTTTTGTATGTTTGTTTAATTCCTCAAAATTTATAATTGTGCTAGACATAGTGGTATACACCTTTGATTTCAGCACCTGGGAGGCAGAGTCAGGAGGATCTTTGTGAATTCCAGGCCAGCCTGCTCCACAGAACAAGCTCCTGGCTAGCCAGGCCTGTTATAGAGAGACCCTACCTAAAATTTTTTTTATATTTAATAAAGTATATGTTGTGAGCATGATTGAAAATTTTTTAAAGATGGAATTTCTGTCCCAGGACTCATTTTTTTTTTTTTTTAAATCTTCTAAGACAAGCCACATGAAAGTTTAGAATCCTTCGGTCTGATGTTACTAGGGCGATAGAGACGCAGGCAGAAAAGTTTAGGAATTTTTTAATGCAATAACTAAAAGTACCTTCCTTAAGTACTGTAAGCTTGTGTAAGACACTTTTATGTGTTTCTAATAACTAACTGACCAAGCCAGCTCAGTCAGTCAACAGGTTCTCCAGCGCAGGAGTGAGGATTAAAAAGAAAAAAGACAGTTAGACAACACTGTAGCATGACCCCAGCGACTGTGGCAAGTTTTTTTTGTTTTTTTCCCAGTCTGCTTTTGTACTACTTTAAGTACATGCAAAATGATAATATCAGTTGTGGGTCAAGGAAGGCAATAAACAAAATCACCTTTCTAGGGGGTAGTCAGGGTTACCAAGACAAAAGGAATGCCACACAGCCTCCACTGGGGCTGCTTTGATCTTCTCATTAGCTCAAATGTAAATGTTCTTTATCTGGGCCTATTCCTGAGGCCTAGCCCAAAGTCAGATTTGCCTTGAGCTTGCTTCTTTTGTCCTGGCCCCGGATGTCAAATTCCTACCAAGTGTCTAGAAGTAAGCAAGTGGCCCAAAAAACTCTCTACAGTTAACGTAATGATTCCAATCAGCCATAGATGGGGTCAGAGGAATATCTACAATTAATGTTCTGAGTCCAATTAGCTGTAGATAGGGTCAGAGGAGTAGAGCGAAGTCGGACTCAGTTGCACAGGCTACTCACTCCCCTTTCTAGCTAAAGGTGGGAGTGTGAGCTGGAGACATCTTAGAGGGTTGGCAAAACTGTCACGCCTAGAAATGAACCCTGTAACCCCTCTATCTTAGATCATTGAGTAGACCCCACTGGATGCTACTCTCCCTACACAATCCATCCCTGTGGTCTGGGTTTCTGCCTAAGGCTGGAACATCTGCTCTACTGTGACTGCCCTCAGTCACAGTAGACAATCTACCTTGGTGGCTTTTGGAGAGTGAAGTCAAGGCTTACCTTATCGGGGACCCCCTGAGTGAACCATGCAGAGCCGGAATCAATGCAAAAAGCAAGAGGAATTTATTGTTCCAGTGCACTGGAGTCATCCCAAACCTGAAGTGCACTGGGGTCATCCCAAACCTGAAGGAGAGGCCCATTCAGCAGAGAGTTTTTATATGGTTTCCAGGGGTGGACTAAAGCCTCAGCAACTAGGCACAATATGATTGGTGGAACAGTGCACCCTTTAAACTGTTTGGTCTTTAGGGAATGTGGTAGTGAGGCTTACTCAGTCTCTCCCTTCCTGCCTATGTACTCTCTCTGACCTGACTCTTCCAGGAGGCGAGGAGTCCAGTGGAATTTTGGAAAATTCCAAAGCTCTTAGCTGACTTCTTCATTACCCCCACGCCCCCTTTTTTGTGCAACCTTCAATCTTGAAGCTATTGCTGGTATTCTGATAGCTCATACTCCTGTTCTTTTATATCTAGTTCTCTGTATCTTCTGCTTTAAGATCATTAGCTGTACTGTACCTTTGCGCAACCAAGCAGTTCAAAATGTAGGGGCCAAAAGTCAACAATAGTAGAACAATCAGGGGTCTTGACAAGGTGGTTAACCAAGGGGAGGAGTTAAACCAAGACTCGAACTGTTAAACTTGATTCTGTTTTCTCTCTTTTGCTTGGCTAGCCCTTCTCTCACCTTGGCCACTGACTCTTAAACAACCCTGGAATGGTCTATATAAAAGCAACACTCCTCAGCTAAGGCAGCACATAGCCCTCCTATTCTGTGGTACTTCTTCTGACATTGAAGTCAGTGATTCTTGAAGGTGACTAATGGAAGTTTCTATTTTCTCTACGTCTAAGTCAATGGCTGCCCTCAGACTGTCATAATTTTCCCCTTGTAAGATCAAAGTGGAGGTCCTGGTGGCTGCCCTAGCCACCCCCAATCTCAACAGAAGAGAGACAGTGAGTGCTGTAACAGGTTTGGTGGATGGGCACATAGGACGGGGGAAGGAACCAGAATCCAAAGGTACCACTAGGCAGTCATGATCAAGGTTGAGTGGCCTTGAGCTTGAGCAGATTTTTCATCTTCTATGCCATCCAGCATGGATCTCTGGGGAGTGGGGTGTCTGCACATTTCACGTGAGAAGTGTACACTCAGGCAACAATACAGTCCACCTTGAGGGCTGTGGGAGTAGCTAACAGCTCCAGGAAGGGTCCCTTCTACCAGGGTTCCAGTGACTGTGCCCGATGCCTCCTTACATACTCCAGTCACCAGTCTGGAAGCAGCGAGGGGTCTCTGGCATCCCTGGAGCGTTTAAGGCAGACAGTTTTGGACCAAATGTCATGTTGAGGGATACCTCCTGGGAGGGCCCAGTGGACACCAAGGGAGTTGGGTTACAAACAGGATCTCAAAAGGGGTCAGGTTAAAATGGTAGGGGGTGTTCAGGGCCAAGGGGAGGAGTACCAACCAGTCTGAGCCAGTCTCCAAGATCAATTTAGTCAAGGTCTTTTGTAGGAGTTCTGTTTATTCTTCTCTACCTGCCCTGAGCTCTGGGTACATTACGCACAATGGGACTTCCAATTAGTTCCCAGTATCTCTGCCAATCCCTGATTTACCTTAAGAGACAAAAGTAAGACCATTGTTCAATTCAATTACCTGGGGTACTCCGAACCTCTGGAAATTTTTCTTCTATTATCTTCTTAGCTACACAGAGTCCACCTGTTCATTTGGCCTAGTAAATATTTTGCTTGCTTTCTGGGGAGTATAGTTCTCCCTTCTTGTGTGCGCCATTGCCCTTCCTTCTCTTGGTAATAGTTGGTAGGGTGGCTAGCAATCTGAATCCTTTCTTTTTTACATATATTTTCAGTGAAGCCATCCCTTAGTCCAGTCCCATTTCCCAGAAGGTGTCTCTTGCAGGCCCATAACCAGGATAGGCTCCTGCATAGCCACTTCTTGAGCCACTTGATCTGCCTGGTTATTACCCCTGGAGGACACTGAGTCCCTTCCTTCTGGCGTCTTGGGCAATGAATAATGCTCACAATTGCTGGCTTCATCGGATCCAAGATTTCCTGCTTGTTTATTTCTTTTCCCTCTGATGTGAGCAGTCTTCTCTCTTGGTATATAGCCTCGTGGGCGTGGGCTGTGGCAAAGGCATATCTGCTATCCATGCAGATGTTGATATTTTTGCCTGCCCCCAGGTCTAAGGCTTTGGTCAGAGCTATCAACTCTGCCTTTTAGGCTGGTGTTCCCGGAGGATGCGGTTCTGCCCAGACCACCTGGTACCCATCCACAATGGTGGACCCTGCCTTGCATTGTCCCTCTACCAGGTAGTTGCTGCTGTCAGTGAACCAGGTCATCTTGGCTTTGGGGAGCAGCCAATCCAACAGGTCCTTTCATCATCCCTGGTCCTCAGCTAGAGTCTGCTGGCCATCATGAGCCAGTGGGTTGAGATTGGGGACAGGTAACAGAGTGGCTGGGTTGAGGGCCACTGGTGATGAAGTGAAGGTCACCCGATCTGAATTTAGCAACAGAGTCTGATAATGAGCCATGCAGGCGTTGGTCAGGCATCGATCCAGGAGCTGGTGAACAATGTTCTCCAAGGCATGTCACAGTCAGGTTCTGTCCCAGAGTCAATTTATCTGCATCTTTAACTAGAAGTGCCACAGCCGCCACTATCTGTAGGCAAGCAGGCCACCCAGCAGCGACAGGGTCTAATTTCTTTGACAGATAGGCAACTGGGCACTTCCAGGAGCTTAGCCGCTGAGTGATCTCCCCCTTAGCTATCCCTCTGTTCTCAGCCACGTAAAGGTGTTATGGTCTACTGGTATCAGGCAGTCCTAGAGCAGGGACCTCGAGCAGAGCCTGCTTTATCTCGTCAAAAACCTGTTGCTCTTCTTCCTCCCAATGGAAGGCTGTCTGTTTTTAGTCGGGGGGGGGGGAGGCAGCCAATTCAGCAAACCTTGGGATCCATAGCTGGTAGAACCCAGCCGTGCCCAGGAATTCATACCAGCTTGGGCCTCTGTAGAGGAGGGAAGTGCAGGATGGTCTCCTTTTGAGCCAGCGCAGCTATCTTTCAGCAGGTAGCCGAGAGAACTTTTCTCTGGCAGATTTGGGCCTTCTTGGCTGAGGCTCTGTATCTCAATCCTCCCGGCTCCTCCAAGAGGCGTTTAGTCCCCTCTAGACAGTCCTCCTTAGTCTTGGACCCCAGGTTTCTTCACAGGCAGGAGGGGAGGATTCCAAGCTGATTGAACTTCCATAGGATCCCTTGTTCCAGGAGCCTGATAATGTGGGGCCTGATTCCTTCCCGGACCTCCCTCAACATGAGGGCTCTGTGCTCCTCATGGATGTGGGACTGGTTGGTGGCCCTCCCCATCCCTGCCATCTTGGCTCAGGCCTGGGGAAAGGCCTCGAGCCACCAGTCTAGCTTCTGGGGTGCCCTGTCCAAGGTCTCAAACAACTTGTATTCATCATCTAGCCTGAGAGTCAGGACTCTTTGTAGATTCCTTCCCTGTCACTTTTCTTTCTTTCTCTTTCTCTGCTCCTTTTCCTCCTCTGCCTCCTTGTATGGTAGATTTTCTCAGCAACCTGCACTAAATCCCTCAGCTCCTTATCCTGTCTTTCTAGCCTCTGATGCTTTTTACTGACATCTCTACTAGCCTGGTCTATAAAGCCATTGTCACAGTAGTTTTATGCTCTTTGCTGGTGGGGTCATAGGGTATATATTGGCACTCTAGAAAGGCTGTGGGCGACTCATCTAGTCTCAGCTTAACCTCACGTACCTTGGTCAAATTTGTGGGCCATCAAGCAGCCCCTGAGACCTGCCAGTGGAGTCTGGTGGTGAACCTTTAGGTGTCCCTTACCTTTTTGCCATATTAAAGTCCCAGTCAGGTCTAGTCAGGGAAAGCCCACTGTCCATGACAGCCTGGTCAATTGATGGTGCTCCTGTTTCTGAGGGGGTATTCTTTCTGGCTTCTGCCTTCCTGCATTATAAATAAAACAGTCTCAAAGAGATTAACCGGCTGTTTGGGAGTTTGGCCTTCCAGTTGTACAAATTGGCCAACGAGAAGGGCCAATATTGCATAATCAGATTGTCCTTTTCTAGAGGCCCATATGCCCTTAGTGGGAGAGGTACCATGGTATCAGGGGAGGTGGCTCTCAGACTTTGTGTCCCCATCCAGGACCGGGAAGTTAGGGGTCTCCTCCTACTTCTCCCTCTAGTAAAGGGGGGGGTGCAATGGCCCCGGTCCCATATGGGCCGAGGATCCCAGAACCATTACTGGTGCTGGCGGAGCCATGGGGGCAAGGGTAGGGAGGTATGGAGGAGGAGGGTGTTAGAGCAATATCTCCTGCTGGCGAAGGGTCTTGGAGGATCGACTTCTTCTCAGGACTGGAAGGGTTCTTCCTTCCTCCCGCCCTTCCTTCTTCCTAACAGCCAGAACCTGTGAGGTGGGTCTTGGGGAAAGAAAGGTTTTTATTCATAAGGGGGGTGTCCTCCACTAGATTTCCCCAGGTAACTATATAGGGCACTTGGTCTGGGTACCTGAGGGATCCTGGCCTAACGACTCTCTCCTCTCCTGCTTGATCACCTGTAATTCGAAGGTTCCTACAGGTGGCCACTCTACTCCAAAATGGGCCATTCAGAGGAACAGAGAGTAACTAACTTGTTCTCCTCCTCTTTTCCTAACTTCCCTCCAGTGGTTAACTAGGCTGTTTAAAGGAGTAGATTCAGTTTGTCCAGTGTCCAAAGATGTTGTCAGTCCAAGTCCAAGAACATAGAAAAAGATAACCAACACCAACAATCACAGAGAAAGACAATCAACACACAGTTCAACCCTTCCATAGGCGCAGTTACAGACAGTTAGTCCCTTCCATGGAAGCAGAACAGGGTTGCCCAGCCAGCTCCAGTCGAGCCGAGACAAAACAGGCAACCCTGCCAGTATGGCAAGAGCCAGATAAACCAGGTTATAGCAAGACTAGGCTTCTGCCATTACTGTCTTGCCATTTCCAAAAGGAGCAGAGTCCTCTCAACCCGCTTCTGGGGGCCTGAAGCGTCCTTCAGTCCCCCTTGGCTGTGACTTACCCACCGTATTTGACCCGCACCAGACACTATAGGCTCAAAACAGGAACCACGGTAAAGGCTCAAGACCTCCGATTTGCTGCTCCGGTGTCTTCCCACAAGGAGTCAGATTCCCCACCAAAGTGCCAAATGTAAGACTCTGGCAAGCCTTAGCTTACCGGAGACCCCCTGAGTGAACTATGTGGAGCCAGAATCGATGCAAAAAGCAAGAGGAATTTATTGTTCCAGTGCACTGGGGTTGTCTCAGACCCAAAGGAGAGGCAGTGACCCCTAGCAGCCTGTTTCACGAGTTTTTTATGGTTTCCAGGGGTAGAATAGAGCATCAGCAACTAGGCACAATATGATTGGTGGAGCAGTGCACCCTTTAAACTGATTGGCCTTTAGGGAATGAGGTCTTACTCAGCCTCTTCCTTCTGGCCTATATGCTCTCTGACCTGTCTCTTCCAGGAGGGGAGGGGTCCAGTGAAATTTTGGAAAATTACAAAGCTCTGAGCTGATTTCTTCAAAGGCACCATTCTGGAAGCCAGCAGGCATTTGCCCTGTCTGTGAGATTGTTATAAACCATGAGGTCAGTCTGAGCCATTCATTTCTGAGCATAATTTTCTCTGGCTTCGTGCTCTTCATTCACAGGATACAGAAAGACCTTCACTGCAGCTCCTGGAAGTGCTGACTCACAGGTCACAAACGGCATCACTTTCCTCAACCTTGGTGGGTATCCTTCCTGGTGTGCTCTTCTGTTGCTGTGGCAAACACACTTCCCAAAGCAGCCTTTATTTCAGCTTTATTTCAGCTAACAGGCAGTTGTCATCAGGGGAGGTCAAGGACAGGAGCAGAAGCCAGAGCTGAGGCAGGAATAAATGCTGCCTACTTACTGGTTTGCTCTCGCTCTTGGTCTCTCCCTCTTCTGGATCATGCTCAGTATGCTTTCTTATACCTCCTAGGCCTACTTGCCTAGGGGATGCACCTCCCACAGTGGACTGGGCTCTCCTACATCAATTATTAATCAAGAACCCCCCCCCACTTGCCTACAGGCCATTCTGATCTGTCAAATTAACAATAAAAATAATCAGCACAGTGGTTATGAGGACAGACCTCTCTCTACTCTGTCCTTTCAATGTGCGCTTTGTTCAGTGGTCACCCTCTGCTCCATGACTCCACTTTTTCATATCTGAGATACATACAACTTGTGGTAACAGTCAGTGACCCTTTTAAGTCTGAGGGAGAAAGTTTTCTCTGTCACACACCCGTCTCATTCAGCTAGTGGAGTTGTAATGTGTCTTCCCTTTTTTAGAGACCCTGAGCTGTGAGCTTTTCTATATCTTTGGGAACACTCCATAAAATACCATTTGTTAATATACAAATGACCATGAATAAGACATGAATAAGATGTCCCCTAAGAACCTGTGAGAAATCGTATGTCATGTTTTCCCTGTATTCTAGAAGGAGAATACCCATTAGAGAGTTTTCTGTTTGTTCCTGCTAACAGTAAAAGTGATTTATGGACCAGCATAAGTGAATTGTTTTCTCTAAGCAAATATAGTGAAAGAAACCTTAGTATCAGGTATGAGCATGTCACAGATTGTGTAAGAACCATGCAGAAAGGGTTCCCTGAATCTTCGAATGAAAGCAGCTTTCCCTGCTTTGTGGAAGGTGGCCCATGAAGCATAAGATGTGAGTGACAGCAGCTCAGGGACCTGCTCACTTAAGAGGGACTCAGGATTTAAAGAAGGTTTTATGGGTTTATGGCACATGATTCTTTAGTGTGTTTTCCCATCACTGCTTGCTGGTCCATCTGCTTCCATGGCAAAGGTTTGGCAAACTGGGGTTGAGGAAATTGGGAGATGAAAAACTAAATGGAAAAACTAAAGATAAGCCCTCCAAGTTAAATGATACTGTTGGTGGGGTTAAGCATCTTTTGCTAAGTGCATGGCACTCTTGACATGGTCTTGGACCTGTGGGAAATGGCCTTGGAGAGCCCGGCTCTATTGCTTCCTGCGATTAGAGGGGGCAGGGGGTGCAGAATGATTCCCAAGACTGTGCCCATCTCAGCAGTGATGGGAACCTGTCTACCAACTGAGCCTCTCCTTTTCTCCTCCTGGGAATAGCATGACTCAGTTCAGAGCTTGTAAAAATAGCCTGTTTCACACAACTGCCTTCCCTTCTTGAACATGATTTAGTAACAGCTGTAAAGCTGTTTCCAAGATTTAAACTGTTCTTGAGGGAATCTCCATGATAACATTTACTTTTTTGAGAAGTATGTTCACCCCGCCCCCCCCCATGGCTTATAACTTCCATTTATTATTACCCTGCTGAAAAGGGCTTGCAATGATTTAAATACAGAGACTTAAATTTAGCATTACTTTTCCTGGGGAAACACAGAAATCCCTATTCACTCCAGTTAGGGCAACAGCACACCAAAGAAATCATTCCATCTTGCAAACCAGTGTGTTTATTGAGATTTCCTATAGGAACATAGGTGAGCCTCTGCCCTTCCCTCCCTGAGGGATTCTTTGGTATGGAGGAGGAAATAGTCACACAACAGCATCTACATGTCAGGCATGCCCATAAATAAAAACTACCATTTAATAAATAATGTATGGTATATATTTTACTTTTTTTTTTTTTTTTTTTTGGTTTTTCGAGACAGGGTTTTTCTGTGTAGCCCTGGCTGTCCTGGAACTCACTCTGTAGACCAGGCTGGCCTCGAACTCAGAAATCCGCCTGCCTCTGCCTCCCGAGTGCTGGAATTAAAAGCGTGCGCCACCAGGCCCGGCTATGTTTTACTTTTTAATCTTCACAATCGTTTTGCCTGAGAATGATATTCACATCTCCCAAACAATGAAGCTGAGGTTGAGAAAGGTTTAGGTTTAGTTCTTAGAGACACTCTATCATTTTCCATCTCTGTGAAACAGATGACCACAAAGGCAGGGCTTAAAGTCGCACAAGCATTCTGATCCCAGGCTGGAATTCAGAAATCGAAAGGGGGAGGGGTGCTGAAAAACTAAAATGAAGTGTGGGCAGCACCAGTTCCTTCTGCAGCATCTGAGGAAGAACTTTCTTCCTGTCTCCTCTGGCCTCTAGAGACTAGTCTTATCGCTCAGGTTGCTTTGTCACTGTGTGGTCACCTTCTGCAGACCAGTTCCTCTCTCCTGTCCTCTTAGTAACACTCTAACACTCGACCACACTGAGTCTACCAGGATGATTCATTCCTCCTCTCAAGGTTCTAATCACACTTGCAACAGTTTCTCTTCATGAAAAGTTAATCTAGGGCAGGCCAGATGGCTCAGTGGGTGAGGACTGTGGGTCACAAGCTTGAGCCTCCTTCAGTCCCAGGGTAGAAAATTCACACAAGTTGTTCTCAACATGTACCCCTCCCCAACACACACACACACACACACACACACACACACACACACACACACACACACACGTGGTAGAATCTTTTCTAAGTTGACAGAGTCACAGGCCTGCAGGTCAGTGTATGAGTAAGGACCTTCACTGACCCTGACACAGATAACTACTGATGTTTTAGATGAAGCACTAATTTTTATTATGGCACAGTTGTGCACACAGTGGGATAGAAAACCCTGGAGTTCACTAAACAAATGTTAGTAAGAATCTCCCGCTCTATCTCAATGATGTTTTACCCCACACTACCTTACTGTATTTTCAAATGTTCTTGTCTTGAAACACAGCACTACCACAACACACTGATTAAAAAGTCATACATGCTAGGAGTTAACATAGATCATTGGTGTCTTAGTTAGGGTTGTACTGCTGTAAACAGACACCATGACCAAGGCAAGTCTTATAAAGGACAGCGTTTAACTGGGGCTGACTTATAGGTTCAGAGGTTCAGTTTATTATCATCAAGGCAGGAACATGACAGCATCCAGGCAGGCATGGTGCAGGAGGAGCTGAGAGTTCTACATCTTCATCTGAAGGCTGCTAGTGGAAGACTAATTTCCAGGTAGCTAGGATGAGGGTCTGAAGCCCACACCCACAGTGACACACCTACTCCAACAAGACCACACCTCCTAACAGTGCCACTCCCTGGGCCAGGCATATACAAACCATCAACTGGATAACCATATCTTTCTAGTAGGGCCATCTAAATAATTTCTTTCATTTTCTATCGTAGTATTGCCACAATGATAAGAGTTTGCAATTCTTTGCATTACATTCTTTAATATTATTTATTCCTGTCTTTTGAAAGGGCACATTGATTGGTTGGAGTTTTATATCCCCCCTTTCCACGGGTGACTTCTATAGCAGTGACTAGCATGTTCCTCTTTAAGGAGAGGAGTCCAGCTAGTTCTTTTATGAAATTCACTATTCTGTTTTTCTGAGATCCTAGGAGTCTGTTATTATATTTTGTCTCAATTTGGGTACATATGTTCTGATTATGCAAATATCTATAGAGTAGAAATTGTGAAGGTGCCAACTCTAGGTGCTAGGGACACAAGAAAACCACCAACTGCACAATGTCAAGGCTCCCGGAGACACACTCTTGATAAATACTGCATTTCATAACTTCTTCAAGCCATCAAAAGATGAAGAAAATTCCCATTACATGCTATCCCTGGCATATCACACTAAGGAGTCATTCCTGTTGCTTGATAGTTTTACTCGAATTTCCTTCCAGATCACTTAGATTCACACGAAGCTACTGTTGACTCCGAAACAAAACTCTAGGTAGAAACAAGATGGCCATGTCTTAAGTGTGCAGAGAGTGTGAGGCACACACAAAGCCGATCAGATCTGGCTTCTAAAGGGAAGATACCCTTATGGGTCCTACTAAGTGCTACTGGTAACAAACAAACAAATGTGCTATTTTGTTATATTCAGAGAAAAGCATGTTGTCCTGAGGTTTCTCTGCACCTAGATAAGTTGTATCACATGTGGGTGGTGGATGACTCCAATCTCTCTTTCCTGCAGGCTACTTTGTGGCTGTTTACTCCCCTGGCCATTTCCTTCATTTACTTAACATTCAGCATCCAGACTTGATCTGCCATAGTCTGTTTCTGACAGGTAAGGGTGTAGCTTATGTCTCCAGTATGCTCTGACTTGGGTGAGACCTTTTATTTGGTGATCTGCTCTTTCGTTTTTTTTTTTTTTTTTTTTTTTTTTTTTTTTTTTTTTTTCTGTTTGCTAGGAAACAACAAAATGGCTGCTGTGCTACCTCTAAGTCCTTTGCAGTCCCTGTCGGGGTCCCTGGTTCTGGACTGCTATTCTGGAAAGGTCTATAGAGCAACCCTTGACCAGTCATACTTGTTGCAGTTCCTGTGGAACGCCCGTCTTGACTGTGAGAGAATGGCTGCACTGCACTGTATATTATCCTGTAGTCAAGAACCAGGTTTCCCAGAAGAACAGGTGAGAAGATTGCTTGAGCTTAAAAACTGGCAACAGGCGACACTAAGAGTACTTAGTGCTCTGAGACGATCAGAAGTTAGTTTTTGCTCTGTAACAGTGTCTTTGCTTGAGCGTAGTCTTCCTCGGTGCTTCCTCTTTGGTTGGCTCTGTGCTGGACCTCAGCTGTGAAGGTGCATCTGTCTGTCTTTTGAGTTCAGTTGTTCCCTGTACCCATCAATTCAGGTAACTTAGATCAGCTCTGGCTTAAGACTGTTAAATAGAGAAGCCCCCAAAGAAACAAATCATAACATTTAAGTGGCATGCTTTTCTAAGTCGTGTGATGACATCTGCTCCACCTGGCCTAGATTATGAACTGTCACTTTGTCCAGTGTATTCACGTTGAATTTTCTACCTGTCTGTTCCTCATGTAGAGGTTGCCTTGTTAGTAGATTACTATCATAGTACTGTGTGATACACAGTAAGTTTAATGATATCTTGGATTATAGAATTAATTCCAGAGGTAGGTGGGTTTCTGAGTTCAAGGCTAGCCTGGTCTATAGAGTGAGTTCCAGGATGGCAAGGGCTATACAGAGAAACCCTGTCTCGAAGAACAAAACAAAAACAAACAAAAAACAAAAGCAAAAAAAAAAAAATTGATTCCTGTCCCAACCTTCTGAGAAGAAACAAACACCAAAGGTCTAAGATCTTGTGACAAATATTTATTACAAATATTTATTACTTTGTATTGCACACTGCCACTTATAAAGCACTATTTTGTCGTTTACTTTTTGAAGCTATTCTAAAAAGTCAGGAAAATCCTCTTATCAATCAGTGATGACTGGGGTTAGTAGTTGCATAGTTAGTTGAAAAAAGCACACTTAAAAAAAAAAAACAAACATACCTTTAGTATAGACCAAGGCCTACTCTTTGTGAATGAGCTAAATAAACTTCAGCTTTTTTTCTTCCAGAAAACCAATGCTCTCTGACTTCCTGTCCTCCCTGAAAGATTTGTGCATGTGGATACATGTGTCTTCACATGTGTCTTCATGGGTGTACATACGTGTGTGTGCATAGAAGGCCAGAAGTAACATTGGATGTCTTCTTCAGGCGTTCTCCACATTAACTTTTGAGACAAGGCTTCTTTAAGCCTAGAGCTTGCTTTTCTGCTAGGCCGGCCAGTCCTCTTGCCTCTGCCCAGCACTGGGGTTAGAGACATGTGCTGTACTCCATTCTTATGTGGGTTCTAGGGAATCATGCTTGCATAGAAGTCACCTCACCCACTGAGCCTTCTCCTTGACCCCTAAACATTTTATTTCTAAGGAGATCAATAGTGTAGAAAACAGTGTAGACTTGCCTTCACCCACTTACTGTAGTTGTTTCTTCTACATCTAGTCATTTGGTGTTTCATTTAGTGTTTTAGCCTTGCCATGTCATAAAAACGTGATTTTGAGTCTTGCCACAATATGCAACTTTTACTGATGCAATCTGCATTGAACTTGTTTGTAGACATTTTGATTAAACTGCCTATGTAAAAATAAGTACAACTGGCACAGTAGATTTAGAATAAAGCATCCTGTTGAGAGTGAGCTATGACTGGGCATGTCTCCCCTCAGTCATCAAGTAAAAGGTAAGGACGTCTTTCTTCCAGCAGTTGAATGGAGGGATAGAACTTGTGTGAGAAGCTGCTGACATAATGGGTGATTTATGTCAGCTGAAAGGGAAGCACAGAGGCACTCCTCGTGCTAAGTGGTATGATGGTGTTTATTTACAGTGACGGCTGCCCTGGACTTTAACTGCAGGCTGGTATCTGTGAGCCCAGTGGCTTTGTGCATTGCTCCCATGTCCAGTAGATCTCTTTATGGATACTTTGTATAACACCATCCGTTCTTGAAAAAAAATGCATATTGGGTTGAGGGTTGAGGAAAGTTCTTCTGGAGCCCATTCTTCTGTTAAAGAATATCTACAAATAACCTTATTTACAATACCTATCATACTCAGCCAGGACTATTCTGGTTTCTTAAGCTGGAAGTAGGTATATTTTCAGGGCACTCCAAAATAAATGTAGAATTTTAAAACTTCATTCATTATATATTACATATTTATACATATGTTATATATTATACATTACATAGTTTTGTATTACTTTGGTGGGTGCAGATTTAAAAGCCAACAGAGTTCTGTGGCCTTTTTTCTTTTTAAAGATTATTCAGTGGATTTCGGAGCATGTCTCTGCCTGCCATTCATTTGACCTCATTCAAGAATTTCTAATTGGTAAGTGTTGCTGATGCTGCCCCGTAAGCTGTATGTTCAACCCTTCGCTTGAGGGAAATCAGTCCGTTGATAATGAGTGCTTCTGTCAAAATGCTGACTAGGAGGTTTTTGTTCTGTTTTGTTTTGTTTTCTTCTTCATTGCAGTCAGTGGCTAATGAAACTTCATTCTCTCGTGGATTTCGCAAGAAGTCGTGGTTTCCAGAGACCAATGAGATAGAGATCACATTTTGATTCCATAACCTTATTAACAGAACTTTTCAGTAAAATGCCTCTTTCTTAGACTGGTTTTATGTTGGTTGGCTATGTATGAGTGGCATCATGTCATCTGTGTGGAAGCAGTAACAAATGATTAAAAAAACCCAAAAAACCGCTATTCTCATTGTAAAAGGAGCACCTGAACATTTTAAACTGCAGATAAAATCATAATGGTTAACCTCCAGAGACATGAGTGAGGTGGCGAGGACTTAGCGATTTGCTGGATTTGGTTAAATCACTATGCTGACTTCTCTGTTTCTATTGTGTCTCAGCTTCCTCCTATTGGAGTGTGTATGCAGAGCTGGAGGATGTGGACATGCTCCTACAATACTCCTCTGTGCTGACCTGGAACGCAGTAAGTGACAAGATCTCTGTGATCACCCACTGTGGGTAGGGGGAGATCGTTCCTGTTACGGTAACCAGCTTTATAATTTCACTTCTGTTTCGACTGACAAGCATCTGAAGTGAAATTTCTTGCCAAATGGTATAAACAACCCTAACCAGAAAGACTCAGAGTCTAACTGCTGCAACATCTGGAGCATTTTAAAGGTTAATATGATGCCACAAATGAAAAATTTATCCTAAGTGGTAAAATCCTGTATACACACATGCGTATATTCTGAAATGCATATGCAAAAGGACTATTACTGTGTCAATAAAAGTTGGATGCTTTGGGAAGACTCAAAGGCTTTTTTGTTTTTTGTTTTTTTGTTTTTTTTTTTGAGACAGGGTTTCTCTGTATAACCCTGGATGTACTAGAACTCACTTTGTAGACCAGGCTGGCCTCGAACTCAGAAATCCGCCTGCCTCTGCCTCCCGAGTGCTAGGATTAAAGCAAAGGCATATTTCTAAAGTGTGTGTGTGTTATGAAAGACATTTCATGTTTAGATTTCTGTTTTCTCACTAAAAGACCTCACGTATATGAAAGATTTCAAAATTAAGAATTTTTGAAAACCAAATCTGAATCACTTGTGCCACTAGGCCCCTTGGTCGAAGATGCTCTATCTGCAGTAACTCTCTTCCATTGGCTAGAAGTATTTACATAAAGCAATAGGCTTGATGGGGCAGACACAGGGTGGCTGCCACTCTTTCTTCTGGCAGGCAGAACAGAACCTCAGTGATCGTATTTTGTAAAAGGACACTTTCACTCCTTCATTCACCAGATTCACGTATCTAATAAGTTTTATGAATGAGGAATGACTAGACCATTGTGGTAATACTTGGTACAGTTTGACTTTTGGGACCCCTTTCCCTGTTTTTATAAAGATTTATAAAGAAAATTAGGCAACTCAAAAGCTTCAGGGAGAATCAAAGTCATGCTTCCTGTTGGTCTAGACCCTTTACCGTAGGCGGTGATGCACCAGAGCGCTGTTCTGTGAGAGGCAGCCTGTAGCACCTGCCTCTGCCCCTTTCAGTTAGATGGTAGAGTGGTGTGCTTGGTCATGAAGCAGGAGTTATAGTAAGAAGGTATTTAGAGCAATACATTTAATTTAGGCAACAGGCATTGGGAAATACATAGTAAATTGTGACACCTTTCACTTTGTATTTCGCTTATGTCTCATCACAGTTGATAGAGGTATATAAAGAGCATGCTTATAATTCGACACTCAGAAGATGTAGGCAGGAAGATCTTCAGGTGGAGGTTAGCCTGGGCTACATAGTAGTGAGACCCTGTCTAAAGAAAAAAAAAAAAAGAAAGAAATATTCAAATGCATTTGATTTACTTAAATCTTTTTGTTTTCTTGTTTTGAGACATGGGCTCATATACCCCAGCCTGGCCTACGTCAATCGCCTGTGTAGCTGAGGACAATTTTAAATCCCTGATCCACCTGCTCCTCACTCCCAAGTGTTGGGATTGCAAGTGTGCACCACTGTACACAGTCATGTTTGATTAATTTCTAAATTTTTTATACTTATAATAGTAGTGATTTCCCGAAGGCCTTATTTGCTTGTTTTTTTTTTTGGATTATAGTTAATAGATTTCTTTGCTACGGTGTAAAACTGCGGGGGAAATACCGGGTTTCCCCTTTTTCTAGGCACCCACTTTGTCTTTCTTTTAGACAACTTACGACTGTATGGGCAGAGTGTGGTTCTGTGGCAGGAAGCCGGCAAGGTACACCATCCGGTCAGGAAATGCACGCCTCGGTGCCCTCTGGGTGTTACCCATGCTTTTCTGTCCTGTGACTGAGGTGTGGAGAGGCAGGGTTGGGAGCAGTGGTCCCTGGGCCGTGTTCCTATCTGGCTGCTGTGTGGGCCACCATGCCAATGGTCAGAGATTCATTTGTTCATTCCTCGAGGCTCTCTGGGGCCCAGGAGACTTTGTGGACACACACATAATGCACCAGGAAGTCCCACAAGAAAATGTAGAGAAACCCACAGTTATAACCTCCATACACTAGACTTATCTTGGGGTTTACCGAGTGGCTTTAAAACTTCTTGTGGTTGGAATAAGTTCCCTTGAAAGGCTCTGTGCATTTATATTCGTCTTTAGCAATGATGCAAGTGTTGCCCTTTTCTAGTCAACAATGATTCCTAATTCTTGCTACAACAGGCAGTAGCAAGTTCTCACATCCAGATGAAAAGATTGATTCGGATTTTTTTTTTTCTTAAATTTGAGACAAAGAATTTACTATTTAGCTCAGGCTAGCCTGGAAGCCTCTCACTTGGACCATAAGATGTCTAGCGCCACACTTACCAGCAACAGAATTTTTAAAATAAACACTATTGTAAAAAACTAAAACAAAAACAAACACCAAAAAAAAAAAAAAAACAAAAATTAAACCGACCAAATCACCTATGTTCAGTGTGTTACAAATGGGGGACAATGGCGCCAAGGAGCATTTCATTTCAATGCCCTTCCATACTGTTAAGTAAAATACTAGATAGTAGAGTATTCTTGGTCATAGCAAATTCTAAATTGTACATTATAATTTTAGTTATTTTAAAATGTTACTATTGTACATTTGAAAATGCTATTTAGAACTTACATAAGTTACTTTTTTTGTTACTGTAAAAAAAAAAAAAACCAAACCAAAAAACCCCACAAGAATTGGTTTAAGAGAGAAGGGGTATTTTCTCACTCTTTTCCCATCCAATCCTTTGAGGCAGAGAAAGCATGGTGGTGACACCTGACCATACTGCACCATAACCAGAAGTTAGGGAGCGATCAATGCCCCACTGGAGTCTGTGTCTATTCAGTCCAGTACCCACAAGGAAGGGTGATGCCTGCATGTAGGGCTGGTCTTCCCACCTCAACCCACCCAATTAGTGTGTGCCACACAGACCTGTCAGAGATGTCCTAGACACTGGCAAGAGGAGAATCAATATTAACTACCATGGGTGGTGGCGCACACCTTTAATCTCAGCACTAGAGAGGCAGAGGCAGGTGGATCTCTGTAAGTTAGAGGTTAGCCTGGTCTACAGAGTGAATTCCAGGACACAGCCAGGGCTACACAGAGAAACCCTTTCAAAAAAAAAAAAAAAAAAAGAAAGGATAAGAAAAAAAATAACGACCAAGAAAGAAAAAAAACTAAAAGAAAACAAAACTCCAAACCCACCAAAACCAAAAAAACAGAACAACCAGCCAAATTAACTAGCAAAAAAAATAAAAACAAAACCCAGAATATTTAATTTTCCAAAGTATGACATACACTTCTATTATTTGTGTACTAGGAAGTTATTTAAAGTAGAGGTCATCACACAGGAAGTGTTGTAACCCCGATTTACTGATACTAGAGAGGCTTCAGTGTTGTACAGTTTGCCTCTGCGGTCCCAGCCAGAGGCTCCCACCCTCCCTTGCCCCCAGCATGATATGCAGACTGCTGGTTTCTGTGCTGCATCCTCCTGCAGCAGCCTCTCCCCCGCCCCTCCCCAGAATGGCACCGCCTCTGTGTCTCCAAAAACCAACGCCCAACCCTCCTCCTGATAACTCTCCAGGTGCCTGACCTTGGGACCTTAGAGAAGTAACAAGCTCAAGGGAGACCATGGAAAAAGTAGAAGGTAAACGAGGTCAGGTCACAGACAGTTCCGACTGGCTATGAAATTAGTCCTTGAACCCATAACCCCTCTCCCGCTTCAGTACTTTTCCACCCTCTACTCCCCTTTCCTGTGAATATTCACACTATTCCTATACTGTATATAAACCCAATGTTTTCTGGACTCAAGGTCGCTTGCCAGCATTCATGCAGTGAGTGCTAGGTGGGCGAAATGAGTTCGAACTTGAAAATAAAAGACTCTTGCGAGTTGCAGCTGACTTCACAATTCTTGGGTTCCTTTGGGTTTCCCGTGAACTTAGGGCACAACAGAAGCTGGCTGACCTCTATCTATGCAGAAGACGCTCCCTGAAGGCCTGAGCATGGGTGGTTGATTCACTGCATTTATGTTTCCCTGTCCTAGGAAATTCCCGGAATAAAGCTTATGACTGAGGAACTCCCATTGCCTCTTATGAAGGTGAGTCCCGCTCCAAGAGGGTGAAGCAGAGGGAGAAGACCTCTGCTGCCCCCGATATCACTGTGGTTTCAAAAGGTATTGCAGCCTGGCAGAGAAAGATGGGGCCTTGGGGGAGAGTCCTTCTGAAGAACCTGCGTAATCAATCGCTATATCGTTATAGAACACCTTAGGACTGTTTGAAGAGGGAGGTTTTTGAAGATATAGAATTACCATGGATCATCCACCAATACTTGCCACAAAGCCTCTTACTGACAAGTCTTTAGCGATGCTGGAATTTATTGTTGCCTGATTTGTAGTCCTTCCTTCACACACACACACACACACACACACACACACACACACATACACTTATACATATACACACATGTGGGCATATATATATACACACACATGCATGCACATACACATATACACACACACCATACACACATACACACATGAATGTACATTCACGTACACACACAGACACACTCACACATACACATTACACACATACATACACACACACATACCCGTACACATAGACACACATGTACCCTGCCCCCAAACACACACACACACACACACACACACACACACAC
This sequence comes from Mus pahari, assembly GCF_900095145.1. Taxonomy (NCBI): domain Eukaryota; kingdom Metazoa; phylum Chordata; class Mammalia; order Rodentia; family Muridae; genus Mus; species Mus pahari. The sequence goes on from NC_034591.1 coordinate 15,917,056, forward strand.
ACACACACACACACACACACACTTTCTACTTATAAAATCTTTAAGTAAACTGAACTGGGATTTCTTGTTTCTCTCAGAGCAGCTTCTCCATCCCTCAAAAGTGAGGCGGTGGCTTGCTGTATGGCCTGCCTCCAGTGCTTTCCTGTCACGAAGGGGCTTTGTGTCTGTCTGCAATCCTCTGGTTTCAGGATACAGAGGGAGGGTGGGGTGGGGAGAGGAGAGTAGATAAGACTGTGCTCCTAGTAAAAAGCTGGGGGGTCTTTAGCTCAGTTCCCTTCAGCTCCTTTGCTGGGCTTGGCATTGCTTCTAGTAATTACAGCCTGGCCTAGCCTGGGAAGTCTCAGTTTCTGGCATCACTGCCCCTTGTGCTGAGACCTTTTATATATGTTTGAGTCTTTTAGATCCTTGGCACTGTACCGACAGCTGGGGAGGACCCGTTTTAAGGTCCCCATCATGTACTGAGGCAAGAGAGGACAGATGGAGGCTGACTTGGTGGCTCTTCTTTGGGTCCTAAGAGGCCCTTGAAAACAGACTGCCCAACTGTCCAGAAGCAAGTGTAGAGCCAGCAAACCCTCCTGATGCAGGAGGATGACAGGAGGGAAGATCATGCTTTATAGGTGGTGGTAGGGACAGTCACATGCTATATTATGCTAATGAATGCTTCTTCTCGCTAGTACTCCTGACAACCCACCTAGGGCTTCTTTTCTTTGTTCTGTTTGATGCTGGGTTTGAACTTGGGTCCTTGACAGGCCTCTGATTTGCTGGGTTTCCAGGCATCTATTGCCACCATGACTGGTCAGAAGAAAGTTAACCTTCAGTTCTGTAGTGTCTAGTACATAAATGCCCACCCTGTCCACTTTCTGTGCCTCTGTCATAGCTATGGATATCTGATTTAGTAGTTACGGTAATCTAGAAACTTTTGATCAAATGTAAACTTGTCAACATGTTTCGTGTTGTTACATGAAGTAACGAACTATAATTATTCTTCTGAGTTAGCATGTCATTTATTTGATCAATCTTCTGGTTTTGAGCATTTAACTATCTTTAGACACTACACAAACATTTCCTGGGAAAATAACTTGGCAGTAAGGTGGTTGCCTCACATGTGAGATCATGGGTGTAATCCCTGGTAATACACTCTTTTCTTTTATCCAGAAAAGATAATATTTCATTTTTGTATATTCTTATACATATAGTTTTTCTATTGGTTTATTCCTCTAAGGTTCAAGGTTGAGAATGTCTTACGGTAAAACACTATGACATTTTTATAGCTTTGATTTCTTCTTCTAAACTAATATTCAATGAAAGTTGTGGTAATCTGCATGGTCCAAAAGATATGGGGGGGCTGAAGAAGTGACTTAGGTCAAGAGCACTGCTGCTCTTCCGAAGGACCCAGTTTGGTCCCCAGGCCCTATGCCACGTGGCTTACAGTGAACTTTGACTCCGTTCCAGGGGACCCCACACCCTCTTCTCACCTCCATTAGCACCCACATATGTGTGCTGTGCACACCGAGAGATGCACATACATATACATAAATCTAAGAACAAAAGGATTTAGGAGTTTATTGCAACCTTACCTACATTGTGTGTTTTCATTTTAAAAGTATAAGGGCAACAAGAAAGTTCTTTTTGTCTTTTGTCCTAATTGGCTTATCACAAGCCAATTCCTTATTTGTTACAATATTCTTATTGACTAGTATTAAGTGTACTCTGACTACACTTCCTCTCTCCTGGCAAAGTCAAGGAAGGGAGGACAATGTGAGATGGGACAGCCCCTCCCACTGTGACACGTGCTCAGTCTAGGGTTATCGTCCAGGTGTGTCCCCTTAGATTCGGATGTTGAAACCCTGATCCCTGGTGTGATGGCTTTAAGAGGGAACAACTACGGCCTTATGATTTGGATTGGTCATTATTGTTTTTTAAAATAATGAGACCAAACTCAATCCTTCCTACCTCATGATGTCACAATGAAGACAGGACTGTGTCCCCAGTTTCAAGAACAGGGGAACAAATGTTCATCCTTTACAAGCCATTAGTTGATGGTGTCTCACTGTGGAAGCTGAATGGACTGTGACTTGGGGACATGTTGGGGCAAGGACACTTGTTATTTTATAAGAAAATCATCACCTAAAGGCAAAAGGCTTCCTCTCTTTGTAAATGGTTTACCAAATAATCTTAAAAATAATATAAAAAACATGTCTTGGGGAGGGAGCTAGAGAGATGGCTCAGTGGTTAAAAGCGTTGCTGGCTTTTAGAGGCCCTGGGTTCAGTCCCAGTACCTACATGGTGTTTCACAACTGTCTGTAACTCCAGTTCTAAGAATCTGCCATCATCTTCTGGTCTCCACAGGTAGCAGGCATGCATGCAGTACACATACACCTACATACCTGCAGGCAAACATTCATATACATTTTTAAAAATTTTTAAAAAGCTCTGTTTTTTTGTTTTTTTTGTTTTTTTTGGTTTTTTTTTGTTGTTGTTGTTTTTAAATTACCATACAGGACAAGGACCATGCTTTAAAGAAATGTTGTCAAGGTTGACCTTCCTCAGGAGGGCCTTGATCCTTGGTAAACTATGGGCTGCTCAGGGGAAGCAGCGACTTGCGTAAAAGGCTAAAAACAGCACCTAATTTTATAGTGAGAAGAGAAACCATGAAAACTAACCACAGGAAACCTAAGAAGGAAACTAAAGCTTACTCAAATATATGGGTAAAGAAGAGAGTCTGCTTTGAGCAGAGGACAGGGCAGTTTTACCAAAGTAGTTCTCTCTCTCTCTCTCTCTCTCTCTCTCTCTCTCTCTCTCTCTCTCT
>NC_034591.1:15920692-15933550 GCF_900095145.1 Mus pahari
CATCACATGTTCAGCCTTGGTTAATTTATTTCATCATCACATGTTCAGTCTTGGTTAATTTATTCCATCACATGTTCAGCCTTGGTTAATTTATTCCATCACATGTTCAGCCTTGGTTAATTTCTTTCATCACATGTTCAGCCTTAGTTAACTTCTTTCATCACATGTTCAGCCTTAGTTAACTTCTTTCATCACATGTTCAGCCTTAGTTAACTTCTTTCATCACATGTTCAGCCTTGGTTAATTTCTTTCATCACATGTTCAGCGATTTCTGAGCACCTGACCTGGAGTCTGGGAAGGCCAGGAAGACATGCATCCCTCCTGTTTAGGGCACGAGCTGTGACTCCTGCAGTCTCTCTCTCAGGTGCAGGGCTCCTGAGCAGCTGGAAGATGTAGTTTGCCACCCCCTGAGCATCTGGGTGGAGGGCGCTTGCCACCTGGGCTGTGTACCCAGACTTTGCTTGTACGTCTTAATTCAACATGTTTGGAAGCTGCTTAAACTAGACAGGGCGGGAAGCACAAAAGGCACTAATTCCCCAGTGCAGACAGACACCATTGTTTGCTGGCAACGTGAAATACTGGCGCATCCACAGTGTAACAGCTCACTGCTCTGAGTCTTTAGCGTGATTGCTTTGGGGAAAAGGAAGCACTGTTCTAAGCCGGTTCTGGGGCTGGGGCTATAATTTTCTAAAGTTTGGATTGCATATATGTCCTGGGAGAGTGAGTTAGTTGCAGTGAGAGTTCAATTAATGTTGTAGACATAATTTTATGATTTACAGAGCCTTGGAGTAGTGAGCTAACTCTTGCCGTTTCTGTAGAGATTGGATAACCAGACTCCCTACCTACTAGCTGGAAAACTGAGAACCAGACCCAGCTAGAAAATTATTTCTGTTCCTTTCTTATCAGTCACTCTGAGCTTCAAGAAAGGTAGATGTGAGGTAGATGGCCATAATTATAGATTACATTTAAAATCGTCCAGCCTATAAAAAGCCCAGTTGGATCAAGGAAGTGGACTTTTTGCCAGATCCTGGAGCAGGAGGAAGCTTAGTTATACCCCAAGACTTGAATAAGATAGTTGTGTGCTTGCAGCTCTCCTAGTGTTCAGCCTGTTTGCCACATGCGGGGATGCTCCCACATAGCACTCTTAGATGCTGCCTTTTGAACTTCTGTCCACGAAGACATTTGCTATTGTATTTTATATACGGTGGACATGATGCACGCATTGCTGGGTTTCTCTGGAGAGCAAGCAGAAGTGGGTCCTGAGATGTGAGTCACTGAGGATCCTAGGAAGACATCTTAGCTCTGCTCTCTGTCCTGTACGGAGAGTAAAGGGGTCTCTCAGACTGGGCCTCCTCCCCAAGATGCTGATTAACCAACAGAGGTAGGACCAAAGCCAGAGTGTCTCTGAGACACTCTGATGATGAGAGGTGGATGTTTACTGCTGGCAGTGACTTGCAGACGAGCCACTACCACAGGCTCATTTTGTTCTGTTTCCGGATCAATTGCTAATCCAAATTGTAAATGGGAAGGTTCCTTAATGTAGCTGGTCCTTTTGTGCAGTTGATAGTCGTGATTGGTTGTGTGTGGTGATTGCTTTACAGCATCTTCAGAGAGGTGATTTTTGAAGAAGAGATGGGAATAATTTTCTTTCTTCCAAAGTTAAAAAGCCTCTGTGGGGGCTGAGCCCAGGTGTTCTGTAAGACCAGCAACTTGCTGGGACATCTCTTTAGTCCTCATTTCTGTATTTTTAAAGGAACACTGGGAGCTAGCCATGGTAGTGTGTACCTTGAATCCCAGCACTCAGGAGGCAGAACTCTGAGTTTGAGGTCAACCTGGTCAACAAAGTGAGTTTCAGGCTAGTCAGGGCTACACAGAGAGAGCCTCAAAATAAACAAAAGGCTCCACTGTTCCAGTAGCTGGTGAGTGTGTCTTAAGTAAGAAGTGTGGCTCTCATCTTGCGTTGTCCTTCATGGGGACAGTATTTGGAGCTCTCTCAACTCCCCTTTAGGCAAGTGTCAGTTGAGTGCCCTGGCCACATCCCAAACCACGAGCTGCGGTGCTGAGCTGGGCTGATTTGGGTAGGGATACACACATTCTATTCTCTTTTCCTTTTCTGTCAAAGGTGCAGCCTTTGACAGAATAACATTTAAATAATAACATTTTAATAATATTTTAATAATAACATTTTTTTAAAAGTACAATAAAAATAAAATAAACCCTGCTTTTATTGTCCGGGCCAATGAGCAGGTTGGCATTCACTTAACTCTGGGATTTCTCGCAGTCAGGCGTTCTCTAACTCACCTTCTGTTTCTACCGACTCACAAGTCCCCACACACAGTCTTTATCGGCCTTCGGTGTCGTGGCCTGACTGCAGTCCCAGGACAGGCTCAGACCATGTTTTTAACTGTAAGCCATGATCCGTAAGGATCATCCCAGGAACCTGAAAAACTCAGGAGACTTCAGACCACCCCCAAAACCGTTAAATTCAAGCAGATGGCATGGTTTCTAACGGCTGTTGAGGCTGGCAAACACAAGCTGGAGGCCACTGTCCAGCGCAGACAACAAAGGGCTATTCATCTTCTCTCAGCTCTCCAAGGCTGAGCCAAAGCCACGGTCTGCATTCTGGGCTCACAGCGTTGTTCACTCACCCAGCCTCCCGTTGAACATCCTGTCTTCATCCTCCTTTTTGTTCTGTTTCCCTGGGCTCTGCGTTTTTCAGTCTCCTAAGCAGGCCTTTCAATTTGTAGTCATCTCTGAATGTGGGCAGATTAAACATTGTGTTGCCAATCGTCTGCTGATGCATTTACCAACAGTAAGAGAACATGGAGGTTATAATAGATCAGCAGACTCCAGAAATCCTCTCCGTTCAAATGGGAACATTTATGGGGTCATTGATTAACACTATTTCGTACTAAGTTTTAATTTTTGTTTTGTTTAAAATACAGATCTGTCTTCTGTTGTGTGACTTTTCCTGGATAGATATGAACAAATGTCTGCCCATTTCAGATGGGGCATCTAAAGAAATAATTCTACCCAAGTATAGCTTGGTGAACCAATGCGTGTATTGGATCACATATAAGCACTTGGGTGAGAAGTCGCTTACAGGTGCATGGGTAATCCCGGCTGCTGGGTCAATGGGGCTCCCTGGATGAGTCTCCTCTTTCTCAGCAACTGCTTAATTATGCATAATTATAATTAATTATGCAACCTGAGAAGGGCTTCCCCCAGCTTTTCTTGGTCTAGTACAAGGTATATAATCAACGCCCCCGTGAATAGTCTGTATGCGTGCACTCTATTTCACCCAGGCACACTAGCGCCTGCCCTTGAAGGGTGCTCATGGGCCTGCTCACAACTTTTTCTGTTATTCTTGGTTGACTCAAGACTATGATAAAAAAAAAAACAAGCTTTAAAAATGCATTCATGCTGGGCGTGGTGGCATACGCCTTTAATCCCAGTACTTGGGAGGCAGAGGCAGGTAGATTTCTGAGTTCGAGGCCAACCTGGTCTTCAAAGTGAGTTCCAGGACAGCCAGGTCTATACAGAGAAACCCTGTCTCAAAAAAAAAAAAAAAAAAACCAAAAAAACAAAAAAAAAAGACATTCATTCATTCATTCATTTATTCATTTATGTGGGTTTGTATGCGTGGGTGTGCAGGTATAGGAGGGCTTGTGGGAGTTGAACCTCTTCTCTCCACCCTGTGTGGCTCCCAGATAGAGAAAGAGAAAGAGGAGGAGGAGGAGGAGGAGGAGGAGGAGGAGGAGGAGGAAAAGTCAAAGAGGAAGAGTATTGGTCCTAAAGGGCAAGATTGAGGTAAATCGTCCCAAGGTGGATTGCTGTGGCAAAGCAGGCATGCCCATAACCAAACTGACCACTAGATGGCACCACAACACCGACTAGTTTTCTGATTTGGGCGCTTGGATTTCATGACCAGATTCCGGAAAACAGAAAAGGCTGTGGCGATAAGACTGCAGGACTGGCCCAGTGATTATGATGAGGGTGAAGAATAAGAATAATTATTGTTTAAATTATTGCTGTTATAAAAATACAAACTAGGGAGAAGGGATAGGTAAGATAGGTTTATTATAAATAAAGACAAGGGCAGGAGTCACAGAAGAAAAGTTAAAGACCCCAGCATTCTCATCTATCCTGGAAATACATCTCAGTTGTTAAGGATCCGAGAATTTTCCATCTCTGGGAGAAGAGGCCTTGCCTATGTAGGCCTTTCTTTCAGGTTACTAAATAAAAGTATACAATCACATAACTTACTTTATTGAGACTCCAAAATCTATGTAAAGCCATTGTTCTTTCAACAATGGCACACCAGTCACATTTTGTTTAATATTAGAGCATTTGTATGTGTGTGTGATTGAAGTGGATTTTAAGTTCTTACTTATTTTTAACTTCCTTTGTTTTTTCTCCTTTTAAATTTACCATTCAAAGAATTTCATACATGCATTGCCCTAGTTAAGTTTTGCACTGTGATCAATACTATGGCTGAAAGCCACCTGGAAGAAAAGCATACCCTGTTGTAGCAAGCACAGTTGCAGTGAGCATACGGTTATAGCGAACACACAGTTAAAGTCCATCACGATGGGTCATGGCAGGAACTGAAGCAGAGGCTATGGAGGAACTGTATTTACTGGCTGGTTCCCCACCCCCATCCCCACTTTCTCAGTCTGCTTTCTTCTGGGCCCCCAGACTATCTGCCCAGAGACTGCAGCACTCACAATAGCCTGAGCCCTCCCATGTCAATCCTCAATCAAGAAAATGCCCATGGGCTGCCAGTAGCCAGCGTGGTGGGGGCAGATTCTTAACTGAGGCTCCATCTTCTTAGATGACTCTTGCTTGGGTCATTTTGACAAAAAACAGTTCCAGCACATAATCTGATCAAAGCCACTCCCTCATCTCCACCCCTCATCTCCACCTCCTCCCCATCCTCAGCCGGCCACTGCTCTCCCAACTCCATGGGGTTCTTTAAAGAATCTTCTCAGTGCTGCCAAGTTGTTCATCTATTGGTCCATCCACAGCAATATGGGCAGCTTCACAGGGGCTGCATCCCTGGAGCAAACTGAAGCACTCCACTTAGCCACTAGGGATCGCTGATAGCTCTTAGAAGCGCCTCCCTCCTCCATCCTGGGATCTGCTGGCTTGGGCTTATGCAGGTTCTGTGCTTTCGTTCACAGCTGCTAGGAAGTCATGTGTGCACAGGCCCTGTCCTGTCTGGAAAACAGGGTTTTACTGTAGATCTCCACCTCTTCTTGCTCTTACGGTCTTTCTGCCCCCTCTTCTGGGATGATCCCTGAGTGTTGAGGGGCGCGTGTAGATGAGTTAGATGGCTGAATTCACAGTACTGGTGAGTACTTTTATCCCCTAGTAGTGTGTGTAGCTCCTTCTGAAACTGTGGAAGCGAGCCAGTACACACGGATGATTTGGTCAGCCAGTAGGAATGATGTTTCCAGGTCTGCGCCGGCTTGCTCTCTCCATGTTCTATAATTTCAGCAACAGAGTCTTAGTATCAAGTTCTGGAGAGTAGCCGCCAACACAGGCAACACTGTCTGTTTTGAGGGGATATATGGGACCCTCTGAGCATAAGCTCTCTTATTGCATCCTATTAAGACTGTCTCCTCAGTGAGGAGCAGCTGTTGGGCCAGATGTAGCTAGCCCTGGATAAATATTTATAAATATATTTATCTTGGTAAGACTGTATTATTAAAAACTGCCTGAAGACCACCGTCGCCAAGGTGGATATGTAACATGGCACACATGAGACAGCCTGTGCTACATAAATGGCCTCATAGACCGGGATATAAAGTCCCAGTGCTTCCTGTAGCATTTGCCATTGAGTTCCCAACTCATCTCCCAGCTCTGGCTTGCTTCCTTCTCTCAGGAAACTGTTTCCACATCTGCGGCTGTCCATGAGCCCCGTCCGGCTTCTTGTTCTAGAACACAGGAAGCTGGAAATCCCAGGAGGTGCTCACCAGACTCCCATATCTACAGACATCACCGTGATGGCGCTCACCAGACCCCCGGAGCTACAGACATAACCATGATATTCTTCAACATTAAATATACAGTAGCATAGAGTTTCATTATTTCAAAAATGGTTCTATTCTTCAGTCACTAATAATTCAAAGATTTAAAAGCCAACTAATTCTGTTTGAGAGAATTTAACAATTATTGTGAAATGAGTTTGTGTCATCATTTTGATTCCTGGGTTTTGGAAGTGCATAAGCCTAGAAGGGAAGCAAGCCTGTTCCAGTTGCTCTGAGTTACAAGTACATTTCTGACGGGACATAGTGTGGTGACACCACCCAGGCCAGGAGAATCGCTCTCCAGGGAGGAAATGGCTTCCTGCTGAGCCAATCAACTCAGAAGTCCTTAGTTTTGGGAAGTGAGTTATAGTTCTCTCTATTGTAAATGGGAAGAGAGAAGAAGAGAGGCTAGGCTCTTGATTTGCAACTTCTCATGGGTGTCCCTGTTCTGTGAAAGATGGAGTTGCTCAGAAATGCCAACACCCGAGAGAGGCATGGAGTGAGGCACGTGGTCCCTGCTGCAGGACGGCAGACAGTGCCTGCTGTTTGTTCAAGCTAATGTTTTTGTCTCCAGGTCTACGGCTTGAAGGGATACTGGGCAAAGCTGAACTCCAACCTCGAGTACATTAAGTATACAAAGCCTTACTTGCACTATCACTACAGCGTCGTGAGGAGGGAGTGGCATAACCTGATCTCTGAAGAGGTGAGCACACGGCTAGCAGTGGAGGCTGGCCCGCAAGGCTGGCCCATGGTGGCCACGCAGTCCTCCGACACCACCCGCATCACCTCAGTGACAACCCAGTGGGCAGGGAGGACTGCTCTATACTGTCCGTCCTTAGAGGAGGAAATTGGAGTAATGGGAGGAAGGCACGTATGGCTCACTTATAGTAGCAATGAATGTACACTGTAGTTCGTAAATCTACACACATGGCACAGTGGCACAGAACTAGACACATACTGTGCATATCCACTTCCCGATTTGGATATTGTAGTGCAGCTGTATCAGAGAGAAGCATTAACGGAGAGAGGGTGAAGGGTTCCTGGGACCCCCGTACTACTGTTGCATAGAGTTCTTTGAGAATAAAGTTTAATTTAAAAAAATGTGCTCTCCTTAACATGGAAAATATTATTATTTTTGAACCCTTTAATAATATTGCTATTTGTTCTTGCTGTTAATAAAAAAAAAAGCTATCCAGGAAAATTTCACCTTCCATTATCCTGACATGTTCTCACCCCTAGAGAACGGGCAAAAGAAGATCCACAATGTATGTGAGGAACATTCTGGAGAACGCAGTGAAGTAAGTCGATCAGAGGCTGGCTATCATGGACCTGGTTGGCTGCCCGTGTGGTGAACTCTCAAGGAACTGGCTTCCTGTATACCACTGGGTGCTGGAGTATCTAGAGGGAAACCCTTCTATAGGCACACACCCTGTAATGGACCACTTGTGATGGATAAATAAATGGTAAAGGAGGCTTTTATCAGCGAGTACTGAGAATGAAAGACATAGGAGGCTGATTTGTTTGAATTGTTGGTGGACTGTGTTGGTGGAACTTGCTCTTATTTTGAAAGCGTATTCTCTGGGTAGATGAGTCATCTCAGAGAACTAAAAGTGCAGGCCTCATTTGGACCTCTGTTCTGTTTTTAGCCTTCATTATTTCCAATAACTGAGAGCTGCAGTTTTTCTAAATAATCGCTGTTGTTGGCTCTAAAGGGCTTTGAGATCCGTAATTGCTTAATGTCCCTTTCAGTACTGATTAAAGTTTTTGAGTTTTCAGGTAGCCAGAGAATGGTTTCTGCATGGTTTTGTGGGGCTTTAGAGGGGAAACAGCTCTGCACGGTGCTGTGGCTCGGAGTTTTTTAAATGATGCTTCTGTTGTAGATAACACAGAGTTTCTTTGCAGGGTGATTTCTAACATGGAAACGAGGACACTGGGTAAGAAAAGACCTGTGTTAAAGTTGGATTTCGTTCGCAACCTTGTTCTTCCTCACCAATGGGTTGGCAAGAAAATCATTCCCACCAGGATAATGGAGTGTAATGGATGGCAACAGCTCTTAATATCACCCTGTCAGGGTGACCACATAGCTAGGTCACTGTCTGTCTTAGCACCAGGACCTCCAGGGCCAGCAGCCAAGTATGGTTTTGCTGACGGAGTCTCTGGGTCTCCTTCCCCTCCTTCTCCTCTCACAGCTGATCTAATTAGCATGGCTGCACCCACAGGGTACACTTGGCAGGAGCTGTTTTCTCTCCAGCTGTGCTCACACAAGTCTTCTATTGAGTTCCCAACAGGTCAGGCCCTGGGTGTGGTCCCAGGGGAGCAAAGATGGGCCACTGGATAAGCAGTATGCTTCAGTGGGGTGGACACTTCTTAGAGTCTAGAGCTAGCTGTCACATGCCAACCATAAGTGCCTGAACGTTGCCCTTGGGGCTAGCATGAGGGGAGAGTAAGGACAGAAGGAGCCATTAGAGAATATGTAGTCAGGGTCTAGTGTGTAGGGGATAAGGGACATAGGCCAGACCCCTCCCCTTCATGGAGGAGAGAGGGAGCCTAGAGAGGCTGGATCAGCTAAATTAAGTCCTGACAGCAAGGAGGGTTTACTCTGTGATAACTGAGGGAGAACAGAGAATATACCCAGGTCCAGGACTTTGTGATCATGCTTCGTAAAGGCCAGCCTTCATTATGGAAACTGTTTTTTATCTCCTCCTGTTTTATGGGCTTGGATGTTTTTCATATGTGCAGGGACCCTAATGAAAATTTAATTCAGAAAGGGCATAACAGCCTGCTCAACAGCTGTATACACAGCCCAGGGAACCATGAGGTGATTTATCTCCACGGGGAACTGGCCTCAGCCTGAAGAGGCTGTGTTTACCAGACCATCCTTGCCTATAGCCAGGGACTATACCCTCCCAGACAGGGTCATCTCCCTGCTGTGGCTGACAGTTGTGGGAGGTTTTCTTGCTGCCTAGGGGGCTTTTCGAAGCTCTGCGTGGCGCTAGGCATCTCAGGGCTCCTTAAAACTTTTCCTTTCCGTCTTATGCTTTGATTCCCACGAGGGATGTTGTCATTGCCTAAAACTGAACACTGCAAATTAAGGTTGTTAAACGTCTATTCTGAGTTCTCCCATCCTAATCTGAGGGTTAATTAAACAGGGTGGAGAAAGTGTTTATCCTGAGGGGTCATAGTGCACCCATGCCTTTTCCAGAGGAGGCATCAGCCTGTGGGGTCTGCCCTCCTACCTGCTCCGGGACCTTAGAGATTCTGAGAGAGGAGCCCAGTGGGACAGTCGTTAGGGAAGCTCCGGGGGAAGCCCTGCCTGCAAGCCTGCCCCTTCTGTCTTGTTAGGGCGGGGTCAGTCCGAGTGGGGAAAGCGACATTTGGTTTAACTGTCCTTTCAGTCTGATGACTTGTACCCATCAGCACTGTCTGCCCCAGCGATTAACTGTCCACCAGCTCAGTCGCTTTCATGGCCGCTCACTTTGGGCTCAGGAGGTAGAAGGGAGCCACAAGGCCATACCCCTGAGGCCTGCCATCCCTACAGCTAGACCTCTTGAGGAGTAAGGAGCTCAAGTTGAGAACTGACTGGTATGGCTCTGGCCCACTTCCTGAACACTAACTACCCTTCCCTTGACTGCTCCTCTGTTCAATCTCAGAGCCAAGGTTAATACCCCTCTTACAAGAGGAAGACCGGCACCAGAGGCTGCTCATGGGCCTGGTAAGTAGTCTGTGGTCCTCAGAGACAGTCGGAAGGACAGCTTGCTCTTCTTTCTGATGGTATTTTCTGCTAACTATTCCCCAGTGGGTGCCTGGGTATCCAGCAGCAAGCAGAACACGGATGGTCTCTGCCCTCTTGGGGCAGAGGAGGCCTTAGTCACATGAACAAGCACGCAACCATAACCTGTAATAAAGAATACATGTGTGCCTTCATTTTGCATTTCTAGACACATGCCCCTGCTTCCGTGTTTACGCGGGTCCTTGGGACCTGACTTCAGGCCTTCCGACTTACTTACAGGACAGTTACTTTCACCCACTGGGCCATACCCGTCTGGTTTTGCTTTTTGACTATCAAATTGACAGAGTATTTTGTCATTAAGTTATGATATTAACAAGGTGCATGCATCTGAAAGCATTCACACTATTTTGGTGGTATCTTGTGAAAATATGAGACCCAACCAGTTCCACTTCCGGGCACTGAATCTGACTGAAAAGTTGTGGCTGTAGCAAACCCATTCCCCTCTTCCCTGATTTACAATAACATTTCGGAATTACAGGACACTTATCCCAGTGGCTGACCCTCATGCAGACTTGTCTGTCAGATCTGTGTGTGCACACGCACGGGCCTGTGTACCTGTGCACACGTGTGTGTAGGGCTATTAACAACAGTCAAAGAAACATGTGGCACAGTCTCCCCGTGGAGCAGTCTTACCGTGGAGCTCAGTCTCTCCGTGGAGCACAGGCTCTCCGTGGAGCACAGGCTCTCCATGGAGCACAGGCTCTCCGTGGAACATACTAACTGTGAAACACAGTCTTTCTGTGGATCCCAAAGCCTGTAACTTCGAAGCTGAAGCCTTCCGCAAGCTTCCTTGGAGGTTTCTCATCAGGGTTTCTCATCCTTCGACTCCCAGTTGCTTCCTGGCTTGGTTAAGAAGTTCCTCCTCAGAGAAATGTTGAAGCCATTGATTTATGCCAGCAGAGGGAAACTGAGAGCCATGTGCCTTTGGGAGAGCAGGGTGGTTTCTTTTCTAAGATTGTGGGTTTTCATGTTGGTATGAATATGAGTAATAGCCCTGATTAAAATCAGTTACAGGTGTGAATAGGCCTGTGTGACTTACCTCATGCCTGTCCTGTTTTCAGATAGTGTCTGAGCTAAGAGACCATCTACTGAGACACCTGCAGGGTGTAGAAAAGAAGAAAATTGAACAGATGGTTCTGGACTACATTTCAAAACTGGTTGGTTTTATTTTTTTCTTCTAATTTCAACTGCACCCTTAGCTCCATGCATAATTCTCAAGGTGTAGTCAGTGAGCCCATTGGTGGTGGTTGTGTAATGTGTATGTGTGGTATATGTACGTGCATGTGTGCATGTCCAGGTGAAGTGCCCACGGGCGTGTGTAGGTGGGAGGTTGACTGTAATGTGCCTCCATCACTTTCTACCTTAGTTGTTTTTTTTTTTTTTTTTTGAGACAGGATTGATAACTGAACATAGATCTCATTAATGCAACTAACAAATCAAAGGATTCATCTACAAAGAGCAAAGAGATAGAATGCTCCATAATTTCTCTAAGTTTAAGTAAGACTGGTATGCAAATGAATCAGTATGTGACTATGTGTGTAATATGTATATGTGTATGTGTGTACACCTTTGCATGGTGTGTGTGCAGTTTGCAATGACCTTTGAAAGATTAAATTTCTTAGCTAAGATCAAGTGAATCTCTTCAATTAGTTTTAAGGTTCTACTTTTACTGTAGTCATTAGTGACTGCTTTTATATTTGAAAATCTATTGAAAGGCTTGAATTTTGTAATTAATTAATTTTGCATGCAAGGGTTTTGTATGCATATGTGCCTGGTGCCCACAGAGTCCCGAAGAGGGTGTTAGATCTCCAGGAACTGGAAATACTGATGGTTGTGAGCTGCCATGTGGGTGCTAGACACTGAACCAAGGTCCACTGGAAGAGCAGTCAGTGCTCTTAACTGCTGAGCCATCTCTCCAGCCACAATGACTTTTATAACTTAAGTATACTAGGAAAGGTTGGGCATTGTCATAGAATGATATGCATGATCAGGGCATCTCTCTTCTCAATAGAGCTGTAGTGCGGTGTGCTTTCACAACATGGTACTGACCACCCCATATTGAGAGAAATGTTCTCAGTCACTTGTCTCTTTTTTCAGAAATATGTCTTTTTTTCTATCTTTTTTTCGTCAACCTTACTATTTTAAACAAGACCATTTTTGAAGCAGTCTGGTAAGCAGGTCTGTATGAGTGCAGAGACACAAGGCCGCTTGGCAGTATTCAGAACTTTCACAGCAATGGTGGGATTCCTGAGGTCTTTAGTGTTTAGTAATGATCAGGAGTTACTTGCATGAAATCATCTCTGGCCAGCAAGACCTTATTCACGCATCTATCATTTTTAGTATTGCTGGTGACCAGGGCATACCTCCTGCTCAAATAACCCGCTTCCTTAGGTCACAAGGCCTGGCTTGCTCATGTTTACCTCAATAGCTGAGTCTTTGGTGATTATACTCAGTCTGTATATAGTGGGAATGGGGGATTTTTTTCTCCACACCAGGATGTGACATGAAGGCCTTGAAACCGAAGTCCATTGGCTTAAAGAACCTATCATACTGAGGCGGCTTCCTTTGGAAGCCATCACCAACAAAGGTGATGTTAGTGCCTCCCTCTTCATACCTTTTTTTTTCTTCTCAGAAGAATTTTTAAAGCCTGTTTCTTTTCGCGTCTGTTTCTCAGTCTTCGTTGTTTGCGTTTCTTAGCAAGGAGCAGTTTATACTGACACTTAAGTTTAGATACCCAAACCCCTTTCTACCTGTTTTGAGCCTCTCTACCTTTTCCCTTTTTCTGGTGGTAAATGCCATGGAAAACATCTGTGGCCTTTCTATATAAGTCCGTTTGTTCATTCAGTGGCGTGGTGACTGCTGCAGAGCCATTGGCAATGGCTTTCTGAGCATGAAGCTCTCAGTGGTGTCTGAGAGACTGATGAGCGGACCCCCACATCTTTCTTCTTCTTCTTCTTCTTCTTCTTCTTCTTCTTCTTCTTCTTCTTCTTCTTCTTCTTCTTCTTCTTCTTCTTCTTCTTCTTCTTCTTCTTCTTC
>NC_034591.1:15933695-15936216 GCF_900095145.1 Mus pahari
TTTTCGAGACAGGGTTTCTCTGTGTAGCCCTGGCTGTCCTGGAACTCACTCTGTAGACCAGGATGGCCTCGAACTCAGAAATCTGCCTGCCTCTTGACCCCCATATCTTAAAAGAGTCTCTTTCTGCTGACTTTGTTTCACCTTCTAAAGTGTCGAGACTTTCCATCCTGGCATTCTTCCTCACGCTACCTAATCACACGCAGGCTTGCACATGACTTTGTGCTGACTCCTAGAGCCCAGAGGTCTACAGATGATGCCCGTGCTGTGCCCCTGACTTTCCCAGCTTGCCAAGTTGCAACCAGTCATGCCTCTTGTGCCTCCCTAAAGAGTGTGGCTAGGCAGTCTGTATGGAAATATGTTGCCATAGAGCTTAATGATATTTTCCACATGTAGCTTGCTTTCAGTCACCTGCATCGCCGAGGACAGTGTTTGGCTGTGCATGGGGCTTCTTCCTGCCTTGCTTCCTGCTCTTAATCTACATGCTTGTGGGTGCACTGGCCTATGGTGGACAGCCTTGTGGAAACTTCCCTACTGCTGACATACTTGTGAAATTAGATTAGGTTTCTAGATAAAGTCCCAAACGGAGTCTGGTTTGGGTGAGTATAGTGTGGTTTGTTGAGCGCTGGTTCCAGGAAGTGACTTTTTACAGCAGCCCTGTGAATGAATTTGCCTCCATCTCACAGGAAAAGACATGGAGATTTGGAGAGGAGGTAACTTGGTAGGGTGGCACAGCTCCACAGAACCTGGCCCCGATGCCATCCTTTCCCACCACTCCTGTACATGACTCCAGGCTGCTCTGCCACCTTTCTTCACCCTTGCTGGTCCCAGCCCTGGCAGTATGGCAGGCTGGCAGCTACACCCTGACATTTGACCTTCACTGATGGGTGAGAGTCTGTCAGTGTGAATGGTGGAGCCAGTTAGCCACTCAGTGGACAGAGGGTACTCTGTTATAGTGGGGGCACATTTCTAGTCTTTCCATTTGTGATTTCAGTGCCTTGGAACTACTTGCAGAAAGGCTAGTTGCATAGTGGGCCTGGCCACAGCCTGAAGGCCAACTGTGATGGATGTGTAGTCCAGAGCTTCAGGGGACAGCTGGGAGGGCCTTAAGGGGGAAGGGTGGGGGCTGTGTTTCATGGATCCTCTTTCCCTCTAGCTGGATCTCATTTGGTGCTTGCTGGAAACCAGTTGGAGGAAACACAGTGTGCATCCTTTGGTTCCCCACCTGTACGCAAGTATTTTTCGGTCTCCTTCATCACAGTGTGCAGAGAGCTATAGTGACTCTGATGAGCACCCGTTCTACCAAAGCCCCTTTGAAACCTTAGTCCACAGCAGTTCTCACGGGCCCCAGAACCATCTGCCTTAGTCTTATACTCAGAATTCAAGGTTACTTCAGCTGTCCTCTGTGGCACATGGTTGAGGAGAGGGAGAGACACACAAGCCCACCATTTCCAAGGACGGAAATCTCCATGAGTATAACTTATAACTTATAAGACTACTGAGTATGGTGTGAGATTCTGCACTTTTGGCTGTTGGCCAGTCTCTCATTTGTGAGTCTTTCCCCAGGGTATAGCACGTCACAGGATCTCTCTGTGGTGCGTAGAGCCACGTAGAGCCACTCTTCAGGACCAGCAGGGTGTTTGGCTAACATACTTCTTGGTTGTTTTTAACTCAGCAATAGCCATTGCAGTGCTGCAGATTTTGAAGTCTTTCATCTCATGACCAGGATTTTGGATGCTGCTAGCAGTTTGT
The DNA here is from genome assembly GCF_900095145.1 of Mus pahari. Lineage (NCBI taxonomy): Eukaryota > Metazoa > Chordata > Mammalia > Rodentia > Muridae > Mus > Mus pahari. The sequence goes on from NC_034591.1 coordinate 15,935,445, forward strand.
GTCTGCCTCTGCCTCCTGGTGAGTCTAAGGTCTCCTATCATTTGCTGTAATAAGTTTGTTTTTCACATGGCCTCTGGACAGACAGTAGCTCTGAACTTCGGAGATGGCACCCGTGTGTCAACAACAAGTTGGTCTTGAGGTTGGTCTCTGTTAGCCAGGCCTCCCCTGACTACTAAACTCCTGTTGCCAGCTCCAGAAGGCGGTTCCAGCCAGTTCTCATGCGCATGTCTAGCTGAACGTGCACCAATGGTGTTGCTCCTGGGAACTTTCTCTGGTAGTTTCATACTTTATTGTCCGGAGAGGCTTGAAGGCAAACACCAAGGGGGGATGGGGCCGGGTCAGGTATCAGGGCTTCACAGAACCCTTACCGTGTGTGCACAGCTACTCATGTAATCATGTGTGTGTGCACAGCTACTCATGTACTCATGTATGTGGTCACTTGTCAGATCAGTCCATGAATGTGGGGAGTAACCATTTCATGCCAGGTAACATACGAGAAATGAAAGCAGTTACAAACACCAGTGGGAGTGGCATAGGATGATGGTTACAGAAGTCCATCAGTATTTGATGTAAGAAATACACAAGCTCCTGTTTGCCATAACCATCTGCCTTGTGTTTACTATGTTGCCAAGGACCAGCCTCAGCTTGAAGAGGGGTTCCTGGGAGAAGGGGTGGTGAGAGAGGCAAAAAACAAAGGACTTGATGTCAAATCTTGGGTTACAAGCTGATGGCCTATATTTTACTCGAGACAGCTTTCCAGATTTCTTTCTCT
>NC_034591.1:15936227-15965479 GCF_900095145.1 Mus pahari
TTTTTTTTTTTTTTTTGATTATCTCATGAATCTGCATCCCATAACCTCAGACCCTTGATTCTTAGAAAGAGACAACAAGCACTTGAAAAAACAAACAAACAAACAAACAAAAAACATTGCAAATGAATTCAGAGATCTGCCTGCCTCTGTAGGCACAGAAACTAAGCTAGCTTGTTGGAATCTTGCCCTAAGATTGCCATTCCTAACACATCTGGGTCTGCTCTGTCCCAGGCTGACCTTGATCTTAGGAATCTTTTGTATCTCTGTATCTTCCTGCCTAGCTGGCTCATAATGCAGCTGCCTCTGTTCTTTTAGGTCTGTGAAGCCCTTCATATAATTAATATTATATCCTTATATTTGGCATAATTGAGAAATTATATATTTTTGACCTCATGTTTTTAAGAGTTGTTTCCCACAGCCATAAGGGCTGTCCTGAGGTTCTCAGACTTTACCACTTTTGCTAAGATATTAGACACACCCTCACCTTCTGGACTTGTGCCATCTCTGATTATCATGGAGTCATTAGTTTTAACAGGGTGAACATTACCCAAAGGAGAAACATGAAAATATGTTCATTATTATACAAACAGGTCTTATGCCCACAGCAACCATCAGCATGCATTGAGATCCATACCCTGATAGCTGTGTTTTGGGGCAGGAACCATGTCACACTGTCCCTTGCATGGCCAAGCAGGACTTGGCACTATGGTATTTTTTATTGTTATAGGAAGAATCTATAACATGAGATCAACCTTTTAACACTTTAATGTCAATACAGTATTAACTATAGGCATGCTCTCATCTTCCGAATGACCTCTCCTTATAGCCCATGTTCAGCAGCTGCCCCTTCCCATCTTCTTGGTCCTTTGCCCCCACATTTCTATTGTTTCTATGAGTCTGACCATTTTAGACCATTTGTCTCTTTCATGACTACTGACCAGTGCTTTAACCCCTGAGCTATAAGGTCACTACTGGCTTATTTTAACTACCATGATGCCTCTAGGTCCACTCATTTGTCCTGCATGACAAGATACCTTTTTAAAGCTGAGTAACATTACACTGTTTGTATATTTTACATTTTATTTACCTGTTTATCAATGGGTGTTGATATATCTTAGCTATTATGAATTATAGTTTGATGGACATTAGTGTACAAATCCCTTTAAATATCTTTAATTCTTTTGGATGCTCAGAATGATAATGGGATCATTTTGCTGATCTCATTTTTGGCTTCTGTGAGGCGACTTGTGCTGTCTCTCACAGTGGTGGTACCATTTCACTGACCCATCAACAGTGCACAAGGGTTTCCATTTCTCCACATTCTCTCCAACACTTACCTCTGTTTTTGCACCCTGAGAGGTGGAAGGTAATATTTCACCATAGTTTTGATTTGTATTTTGCTGATTAGTGATGTTGACTCTGTCTTTCCATGTAACTCTAGTCATATGTCTTTTCCAGTGAATAAAGCTCTGGGTCCGCATGTTTAATAAGATTGGATGTTGTCTTGGGTTTTTAACCTTTCATCAGTTTCCTGGTTTATGTGCATTTTCTCCTTTATTTGGTGATGACTTTTAAATTCTGCTACCTTTCTTGCTTTCCTACACCCCCAATCCCCTGTACCCCACCCCCTGCCCGATGTGGGCTCAGGTAGCTCAGGATGGCTTCAAACTTTTGTAGCCAACACTGGCCTTGAACTTCTGGTTCTCCAAGTTCTGGAATTACAGGTTTGTATTTCCACACCATACCTGGCTTTTCCTTTTCTATTAAATGCTTATAATTCTTCATGTGACAAGAGAGGAGAGGTTAAAGCGGCACGGTTGGTGTGTGTGTGTGTGTGTGTGTGTGTGTGTGTGTGTTTACAAGGGGTTCATATAAGCATGTATATAAGGGATATTGCTTTACAGGTCTATGGGACTAGCAAAAATTGAGTTTCACAAGTCAGACATGTAAGTTAAAAAAAGGGGGGGGAGCAAGGAAATGGCAAGCAGAGTCATTTTGTTTGTTTGTTTGTATGTTTGTTTTCATTTGTTTGCTTGTTTGCCATCATCTCTCTCTCCCTGGCTGCAGCAAGGGCAACATCCCTGGAAGACGACGATTGGTGGGATGAAACCGATGGCTAGTTACAGCCACCCACTCTGCTCAGAGCTGACACACAGAGATGAGGCTGTGAATAGGCTACTGCTCTTGATAGATACTGTGCTAGTGAAGCACATGAAGGATTCTTGGGGTGTTCAGCATGTACCCAGCATTGGAGAAGGAATTTTGAATCTGGGAATAAGACTCGTGATCTAGTGTAAATGCTTTTTCAGGAATAAGTTTTGCCTTTATTAGTCTGGGAAAGAATGTCCAAGTCCATGTGAAACAGTGTTGATTAGATAGTAATACTATAATTTGTTTTGAATTGGGGAACCCAGTGAACTCAATCTTTTTTTAGCCATTTACATCAATTTGAGGACAACATCTGCACGTCATGTGATCCTTGATGTTGCCAGGAATTATGAGTGACCCAGTGCTCATGACTCATATGTTCAGAGAGAAAATGCCATGACTTCTCAGAACCCAAACTCCAGCTCACTGAGCATAATTTGTTTGACCGTGTACATCCCTGAGAACAGGCTGTGGTTCTCCGTCATTCCTGCATCCAGGCAGTTGAGCATGTACATGTTATCATGAGGCTTTTCCTGTCCTGGCTGGTTTTATGTCAACTTGACATAAGCTAGAGTCATCTGAGAGGATGGAACCTCAACTAAAAATTGCTTCCCTTAGATTGGGGCATGGGCAAGCCTATAGGGAATTATTTTTTTTAAGTTAGTGATAAACGTGTGTGTGGGTCCAGCCTATTTTGGGTGGTGCCATCCCTGGGCTGGTGGTCCTGGGTTCTATAAAAAGGCAAGCTGAGCAAGAAATGAGGATCAAGCCAGTAAGCAGCACCCTTCATGGCCTCTGCCTCAGCTCCTGCCTCCAGGTTCTTGCCATGCTTGGATTCCTGTCCCTGTTCCTTTGATTAAACAGTGACATGGAACTGTTAGGAGAATAAACACTTTCCTCCCCACATTGCTTTGGTTGTGGTGTTTTCTCGAACTAAGAAGCCCTAACTAGAACCTGTCCCTCTCTCTTCTTCCCCACTTGGTGCCCCCAGTCCCTCTTATTCATACCCAGACCACAGTTCCTATGGGTCTAATCTATTCTTTGTCTGTTGGCATGGTAATATTCCAAAAGTAAAATTTGTTCTTCTTTTATGATGCTCAAAAACTTTCAGTGCTTCCTCGAAGTTTCCTGGATAAATTCTTTAGTAGCATTTAGCATTGGGTCCATGTTATATGTACATATAGCACAGAACTGGTCACATGTAAATATATGTTTATTTTTATGATGAACCAATTGGCACCTCTATTACATGGCAAGATAAACAGGAGTGGTAATGGTCAGTATTTTGTCCACTGTCCTACTCCCCGCCCGGCCTCATGTATGAGAATGTATTAAGTAAATGTTGCCTCATGTATGAGAATGTATTAAGTAAATGTTGCCTCATGTATGAGAATGTATTAAGTAAATGTTGCCTCATGTATGAGAATGTATTAAGTAAATGTTGCTCAGACTTACCTGTTAGTGATCAGATTTCAATTCAAATGGTCACTTCATGTTTCTGAATACACCCATGCATGCTCTCTCACCTTGGGTCTCTGTTCAGATTGTTACATTAACCCAGTTATTAGATATTGAGGTAGCAATAATGCTCTGGTTAAGAACTAAGGCTCCAATCCCCCAGGCTTCGGTCAGGCTACTTTAACCTTTATTATTTATAGGATACAGGGAAGTTCCTCAGCTCCCGCAAATCTCAGTTTTCTTATCGGAATCTATGGGAATCTAGTAGTTGCACCTGATAGTGTTGGGTATGGAGCAGGTGAACCAGTGCTCACTTAGTGCGTGCCCAGTGTTAGTCACGCTGTACCATATGCTGGGCTCTGTATAACTGCTCTATTCCTTGTAATAGAAGCCCAGAAGGAAAGGCATCAGCATTTCACTTTAGGCGGCAAGGAAGGAAGTTCAGAAAGGCTAGTTACTTAGAGCTGCTTCGCTAAACAGCAGCAGGATCTTGGCCTGGATCTGCTCTTCTGCTTCTGACGTTTCTGCACACTAAGTGTAGATCTTTCCAAAGATGCTCAAGAGGCGGACACGCCAAGAATGGGTTTTCTTACTCTCGCCTGGTCTGGTATCTTCCATATGTCTGTCTTTTGTTCCTTATCACTGAGAGTATGCATAGAGCTTTGGGTTTGTAGCCCTACCCTTTAGACGAGAGAGAGAGAGAGAGAGAGAGAGAGAGAGAGAGAGAGAGAGAGAGAGAGAATGAATCATCTCTGCTGAATTTTTGCAGGCTTCTGATTGGGTCATGTCATCTAATTTCTTTTCTATAGTTTAGTCCAAGTAGACTCCAAAAGTCTTTGTGAGAGGACCAGCAATAGAGATATAACTTCCTCTGGCTCCGGCTTCCTTTTACCTTTCAGCAAAATGGTCCCATCCCAACAACCTTTTAGCTTCAGCATGTGGAGTTTGAAGATCAGTTATCAAGGACAGAGAGATATTAACCAGGAACTTCTTGTCATAAAAGGATCAGCTGACCCAGGCCCTAAGCAAGCTCAGCGCTTTGCTGACAGGATCGATCTATCCTCTCTGGAACCTGGAGATGCTGGCTCGGCTCGTCATGTCTGCTTCTGTCCCACTCTCCCTAGGTTTCCACTCTCTGCACACGATCCTTGGGGTCCACTGCCTCCCTTTGTACAGCCTTCTTCACTACATTGATAACGGAGTGCTGCTGCTTACTGAGACCGCGGTCATGAAGCTTATGAAAGGTGGGCAAATCTGAGTTAAGCAGAGGGTGAGTCTCAGCCTGGCCACCCTCAGGGCTGGCTTCTGGGTATGTGACACACAGGCCCAGCTATCTTCAGAAAGCTCCAATGCTCAGACCAATGCCCTGCAGTACATATTGAAGCTCTTATTATTTGAACATATATCATTTTATTTTACCCTGCACTGGGCCCTCCCTTCAGTTGAAAGTACTTTAGGCCTTCAGGAGACCCTAAAGAATGTCTGAGTCTAGACACTGATGGTAGATTTGATTTCTATATTCGAGGGTAAGAGGAGGCTGGGAGTCTGTGTCCGTGAATTTGTTTTTCAAGCAAGTATTACGAATAGCTTACTTTAAGCCAATTAATTTTGTTATCTCAAAGTTCGACTGGAAATGCAGTAAAACTGACAGATAGCAGTGTGCATGTGAACATGACCACTAAGGCCATAATCTTTCTCGTGTAAGTCATTCGTGCGCGCCTCCTGTCAATGTTACATAGCATAGCAGCAGTCCTTCAGAGGACTCTATGCTTTAAGTTGGTGGATAAAATTGCTTTGTGACCAGCAGCTTGTTACAAAAATCAAAGGCCCCTTGATTCCATGTCACCAACTAAAGCTTTCAAAGCATTGCTAGCTTGCAGATGCAGGGTTGGGATGCCTCAGAAGGAAGCACTCAGGATTTAAATCTGGCTGTGGTATTTAAGTGGATATATCTGTCTTATCTGTTCATCTCCAACCTTCTTTTTTTTTTTTTTTTTTTTGTAGATCTGGACAATTCAGAGAAAAATGAAAAACTGAAATTCAGCATCATTGTACGACTCCCTCCGGTAATCCTGAAATTCATTTCCTCTTAATCCCTGGTCCACTCTCCTTCATTTATCGCCCATGAGAAGTTGTTCCTCGCTTTGGCTGAAGTCGGTTCACTTCCTATCCATCTCCAGGCTTCTGTTGGCTGTCCCTCACAGAGCCTACCCAGTGTCCTCTCTGGCACTGAGCTCTAGCACAGTGTATGCCGATAGTTTATGCATTTCACCCCGTAGGAAAGCACACTCCTGTTTACATCAGAGTCTGAGTTGGAGGGAAAAGGGAACCGTTTGCCTCTGACATTTAAACTGATAAGGGATTTAGATATGAGTGAGGCCAGAAGGTTCTAGAACTGTATTTCCTCTTCGTGTTGCATAGCTGAACATAGGAAAACATTTCCAGGTCAAAAGAAGAACAAAAACCATGAGAGAAAAGGTTACAAGCCACTCCTTGCTCTTTTGTGGGAATTTCAGCTCTGGGAGTCGGAAACATCACAAAAACGTGAAATTCCACAGCAAGGTCTTGGACTTTGCAAACTTCCTGACCCAAGAGCCTGGCCACCCCTGTATGCTGTTTACATACTGTGAGCACTGGGACCTTTGGCCCCGACCATCCTCCGCAAAAGGATGCCCCTTCTGAACCTGGTGCTCTTGCCTTGCACTGGTTCAGTCACAGGCTTCCCGAGTACAAAGCACCCACCTTTCCCAGGTTGTCCCCCTAGGAAACGAGTTGACATTTAGTTTGGTCTACACATTTGACTATCCTTTTGTCCTGTATGTTGGGGTATTTAAAGTTTCTGGACCAGACAGAAGAGAAATCACAAACACACATACCATCTTTAGTTTCCAGTCAAAGTGTTATCTGGGTTGGTATGCTCATCTTCAGCTTGGAAGGATCTCAGGTTCAGCATCATTTCAGGAAGAAAGGAATTTGGCAGCATTTATGTAAAAGTTGTTTTCTTCATGGTAGCAGTTGAGGGAGCATTCATGAACACTTCAGAAGCATATTTCATGAGCGTGGCCTCTCTCCAAGGGGTCAAGAATCACAAATATTCTGCGTTTTAGAATAGCTAGCCACTTGGGAATAACAGTTTGAAGTTCAGAGTAGGTATGAGGTCTGTCGATGCACTGTGACCTATACTCTCCTCTGTGTGTCTTTCAACCTCACTTAGCTTATTGGCCAGAAGGTCTGCCGGCTTTGGGATCACCCCATGAGTTCCAATATCATTTCACGGAACCATGTGGCCCGGCTGCTGAAGGACTACAAGAAAGAGGTGAGTCCGAGTAAGCCCAGATAGTAAGTCCTCTTCAGAGCCCACCCGCCTATGCCCAGGTAGACATAGTGATGGTTTTTATCATTTTGTTTAAAGTTGGGCATATCTTGGAGAAGCAATTCATATACAGGGAGTGTTTTCCCTTTTAGCCTCGGAACTCTATGATTGACAAATCATCATTTCCGGTAGAATTTCTGCCTCTGAACTACTTCATTGAAATTCTGATGGGCCTGGAGTCCTCCAACCAAGGTAACTGGTTCCTCTGTGCCCACGGGTTTGCCTTGGCACCCTAGTCGCTCCCTATTCACGGTTTGTATTGTTTTCTTCCTTAAATACCTCCTACAAGTGCATCCTTACCAAAGTTGATTTCATTAGAGAGAGTATGTACTGCCTAATTACCAAAGGACTACTTACCTTTGAACACCGAAAGGGGCTTGAGGTGTTTAAACCAAAGCTTAATGTTTAATATTTACCAACATATTCTCAGTATAACACATTTCACTAAAATATAAAATGATGTTCTCAGTAAGCTGTGGGAACGTTATAAATAGCCATGACTCCATAGTAACTCTCTCTCTCTCTCCCTCCCAGCACTGCATGGCTTTGAAGGACATGACAATGTGGATGCACAATTTGTAGAAGAAGCTGCCCTGAAACACACCACCGTGCTTTTGGGCTTATGAAAGTGGACGTGCAGACGGCCGATTTCAATGTTTTCGCCTCCCTTTCCTGGAAACGTTTCCACTGTCTTTACGACTGGGAACAGGTCAGCATACACTGCAGAGCTGTCGGCTTCGGCACAGTTCTTACTCCAAGGCAGCTGCTTCTTCTCTCAGTTCAAGCAGCCAGTAAACAGCCAGGAGGAAAGAACAAGTTCAAGGCTGTGTGCTGCGGCAGGAACAGGGCCCTCCTTGGTGGCCCAGCAGGCCTGGAGCTGGTTCTGTTGCCCTGCAGAATCTAATAAAAACACAGGGGACAATGCCTAGAACAGTGAGAGCCAGGCGGACCGTTGGAAAGAACATAGGACTGGCGGAAAAGGCGAAAGTTGTGAAGAGCATCTCAGAAGAACCTGAAGCTGAGTAAACAAGGCTTGCCACTTCCAGTATGGAGTAACTGGGACAAATGATCATTTGTACATATGGGGCTTAAACCAGCCTTTGTGGGGTGGTTCAGATAGAGCCATATTTAATTTTATATTTATGATTTAATACTATCTTGTCATTAAATACCACCTCATACTGAAACCTTTGTTCTGACTCTCCCTAAGTTTTGGGTGTAGCCTTATTTGCATAAGGCATTTTGAACCCACCAGTGTGACCCTGCAGAGGCCCTGACACCTGAGAGGGTGTTCTGTCCTTTCTCATCTGCCTCCTGCAGTGACATCATGCTGACCCCTAAGGCTCAGCTTTCCAGACTCGGTTCTGCTTCTCTGCGTCCTCACGGGTTCCTGTTCACATGGTGAGATTTGAATGATTCTAAATGTCACTAAGTCACATGCAACACACCGTATTTTCGGCAATCTTTGCTCTAGAAACTATCCTAGCCTATAAAATTTCCCTTTGGCTCCAAATGTTCAGTCAGGCTCGGAACCTTGCCACCAAGTCAGTAATGCTGCAATACGGTATGTTCACATTATTTCTGTTCATATCGCTTGTGTTACAAATGACTCTGTACTGGAGACAACAGGTTTTATTTAGTTCACATTAAAATTTTAAAACCCCTCTTTACAAATAAAACTCTGATAGAACACTTAATTTTTATTTTAAATGGTTCACCCGTCTTCTTCTGTTCTAAGTACACTTGCCTACATCTTTCGAGTCGTTTCTGTTCATGCCTGCATTGTTCCTGTGATTTCGTAAAGCTGAGTTTATTGGACACATATTTGAAGTACTCTTCAGTGTGACTTTGACACTAGCTCCTAATTCTTCACTAACTTGCTGTTTACTGAGGAGGAACATGTAACTCCCCTTGGCACTTCACTCTCAAATTCTGACCCTGTACAATATGAATGCTCTTTTGCAGCCAAACCAGTCCACTAGGCCTTGGAACATGAGTTTGGCCTTCTTCTTTCAAAGGTTGGACCAGGTTGTTTCCTCCACTTGGAATCCCTTTCTACCTCAAAGCCCCCAAATCTTCATGTTCTAGGGCTAGAAACACACACACGTGACTGTAATCTAAGATACTCCAGTCCATGGTGGCACCTGCCTTTTATCAACTAGCAGCATACATTGCAATATTTAAGAAGCTATTTCTCTGTGATAAAAAAAAAAACATCTTACCATTCTTATGGTGTTTAAACTTTCTCTGTGTATAGTTTTTAATGCCCAAAGAGATTCCTAATTCCTGTGCCATAGGGACTGTTTCAGTGTGCAGTGATTCCTTTCTTAGGTAAATGGCTGGTACTTACTGAAGGGTCTCACATGTTCTTTGCTTTGGAATGATCTTGCAAAGCAAAGAGGTCAAATTCAGGACTCACAAAAATGAGAGTAAACTTAAGTCCCCACCCAATGTGGCAGAACAGGTGCCTGGAACGTCATGCTGGATTAGCAAAATGAAAGTATAGTATGTCTCAGTCTGCCAGAGCTGGGCATGGGCCTCCTAACTACTGCCAACACAGGAGAAACAGCTTACTCGTGGAGATGTGAAAGGACAGGCCTCACACATGTGAGCAAATCATCACACCTAATAATAAAGACACTGGGATCAGAAAAATATATGGCTGAAATGAATCTCTGAGCAGATAAGTAGAACTGTTCTCACAGAAGTAACGTCGCTTGAGTGACAAGTGTCCCCATGGCTCTTCACACGGCCCTCGTGCTGCTGCAGCTAAGGGCTGCGTCTGTCACATGGTAGTTTCCTCAATCAGGTAGTCAGACTGTGCACACATAAGTGAGTACCTGTTTTTCCTCTAATAGAAAGAAAACACTACTGTCTGTACTTCATTGAAAAGTTATTTATTTTGTACTTTTTCAGCATCTTGTCTACTGTACATTCCTGAAGTGTAGTAACTATAAACAGTGAAAAAGAAACCCATGAACAATTAAAGTACCCTTTGACACAGCTGTAGTCTATGTTCCATTCAGTGTCACCAGGAAGTAGTTGGTGAATGTACAAGGAAACCACTGCTTTAGAAACCCACTGTTGTTGGCTGTGCCTGGCTCATCAGCAGCCCTAGAACCACGGTACTCATGGTTCTCCACAGAAGGTCTGAGGCCTGGCTCAGGCCCTCTCTGTGAGAGGACTGCTGGGTTGGTTCACATGTTTAGATTTCAATGGGCTTTACAACAGGTTTCCTAATGTGCCTCCTGTTGGCTCCGGGTTCAGAGGGCTTAAATGGAGCCATCGCACCATATGGTTTGGGCAGAGGAAGTGCGGTGTCTGTTTCAGGCATGTAGGCGTTTGGACGCTGCTCTGCAGTTGTGTAAACACCATTGGGCAGCTGCCGGTAATCCGTTTCCATGTACTCCTACAAAGGAAGATGTTCTCACTTCAGTTTTCTAAAGCACTGAACCTAACTTTCCCTGAGTCCTAAAAGGGCATCTTTAGGCCTTGCTGAACAAGTAGAGGAGGATGAAGCCCGCTCCCACCTCTGTTGCCTTTTCCGCAGCCCCTGTGGGCTCCTTGGAATGAGATGCCTTATAATATTAAATTATAGGGGCTACACAGACGAGTAGGAAACCAGACTCGCCGGTGGCTTCAGTGACTGACCAAGACCTTGGTCACTGGGGAGGAGAAAGGCATAACATAGAGCTCTATGATATGTGCCAGGTGTGGTTCTGTAGAAGGCTGTGGTAGCTGTAATATGGCTGTGGAGGCCATGACAGAAGGACATAGAAAGGTCAGTTGTGGTTCGAGCAAATGCCTTTGTTAGAATTGTCATTGGCATGCCGGGGGAGGCTACAGTGTTCAACCATGCCAGTCCAGGGTGTGACTGCTATGATGGTTCTCAGCTGTTCCTCAGGGAGAAAGGCGGTGCTTTGCACTACTAGTCCAAAGTCTTTTCTACATGCCAAACCCCTTTCTACCAGCCATTCAGACTATGCCTGTTAGAGTGGGAAACTTTCTTATACAGGTTGAAGAAAGCCTAACCAAAATCCTGAGACCCAAAATGCTCCAACCTTTTTGAGGATAGATATGATGTCATACAAATAGATAATTCCATACATGGTGTCCTATCATGATTGCAGTCAGAATTAAATAAGCATAAATATGCATTGATGTCACCTTCAGCCCGTGTGTACGAGGTGCCTATGAAACAAGTGAGTCTGGTGTTTAGACTTGGGCTCCACTCCTCAAATATCTCATGAAAATCATAGAAAGTTCAAACTGTCTCTATTCCCAGGCCTAAGATAAGGAGCTACCCACTGTGTCATGAGGGGACACTTGCCACACTTTGCAGCACAGGACACAAAGCTTACCCGAGACTTCTCAGCAGTTGCAAAGGCATATATTTCTTCATCTCGAAGCACCTTCAGCCAGTCCTTCTCAATCTCTCTGTTGAGCGGGAGTCCCTTTTCTATCCTGGCACTGCAGGAGAAAATGAAGTCTTCTTTCTCTCTCACCTCCTTTTGGAGTTCAATGGTCAGGGCTTGCTTCATGGACAGCTCAGCAACAAGAGCCATCATTTCCTGGGTAACAGCTTTGATCTTTTGTTGGTAGCTATTCATCTAGAAATGAGGAGCCCACGGTTTAGTTGGTATAGCTATCCCATGAGGATGTGGAGAAAACAAGACAGCTGGCTACCCGTGTGGGCAGCCTTTCCTGAAGGGATGAGAGATTAATGGGAATCCACAGAAAATCCCTGAAAGAGGCTCCAGGGATGGGACCTCTTCTACTTATTTTTCAATGAGCAAAAGAAACGTGCGGAGGAAAGGGCCTCTTGTCAGGTATTTCCATTATCGAGGGAAATCAGGGCAGGCAAAAACCACAGGGCAAGTCGCACTACTTGTTAGCTTATTCATGCTAAGCTAGCTGTGTTAAATAGCCTAGACCTAACTGTCTAGGGATGGCACTGGTCACAGAAGGCTGGTCCCCCAACATCAATCATTGGCCAAGACACACCTTCACTGATGATGGCCAAGGCCACTGTGGTCTGGGAAGTAGGCACTCCTCTTTCCAAGTGCCTGTAGGTTGTGTCACATTGTGAAAACTAACCAGGACAGAACTCAACATGTTTGGTTTTGTAAATAAGAGAACAAAAACCAAACAAGAAACGAAAAGAAAGGTTGCTCTAATTACTGGCTTCCAGTTGGAGAACATGGAGATTAGCGTAGTGTTTGCTTTTAAGAGGGAAGGGGNGGGGGGGGGGGGAGGATGCTCTTGATGCCTAAGTTCTGGCTCAAACAATATGGGTTTATCAGTTTGAGCCCTTTCAGCTGTTTGGGGCCTTCCTGGCCCCACTGTGTTTCTCTAGTCTCACAAATAATTTCTAGAGGCTCTGCCATCAGCTTTGAAAAATCATCTCTTAATGAAAAAATGACTTTTAAGACGGGGAACTCATTTTGCAAGGGGAAGGGAGGAGACATTTACAGAAACTTGGGGAAGGGTACTGATTCTGACAAAGCCCCCTGGCTTCAGGAAGTCTCTTCATGTCTCTGTTTATGAGGCCCCATCGTACACTCCTGACATTGGGCTCAGCAGAGCAGAAGGGGACAGGCCACGCGACAATGGTGTTTTCACTGCTTTTTAGGTGACTTTTCAGTTATGTCCCACACAGCTTCGTAAAACTATGTGCAGTACAGGATCGACGACTTGCTTATTTATGCACAGTTGTCTAGAGTCTATTACATGCGAGGCCTTGAGAAACTGAGAGAGGAAGTGGCCCTACCCTCTGGAGCCTAATCTGGGATGTAGGAATCTTTCACTCTCAGCAGGTGGGGTAGGGGCAGTCAGGGAGGTGCGGGTGTACACTCAGTCAGCTAGTTTCTTCCTTCTCACCCTGCTAGACACTGTGTGACACCTCTTCCTCCCGTGTCTGCCTCATGTGTGGTGGGACAGCCTGGGAATTGTGTGACTGCTGTTTCTCTTCAATTGCCCCTGTCCCTCTGTGGGTTCTGGCTGAATACTGTCTTGGAGCAATTCCTACTAAGACTACTGGATAAATGATGTTTTCTGCTCAAAAAACAAACAGAAAGGGTTTTACTTTGTACACAAACTACAAAGCTAAGGATTAGTATATTTGAGAAGTTGCCCTGTAAAATAAAATATTCTCCTTGGAAAGCTTGGGCTTCCTTCCTGTGAAGTGGATTCTCTTGGGGAGTGAGTGGACTGAAGCTCCATTTGTTTCTAGACTCCTAAACCTCCGTCTCTCAGTGCTTCCCAGCAATTAAGAGCAAAGCTTGGAAGGGGACAGCAGGAGTTGGGGCAGGGAGGGAGAGAGTGGGGGTTCCATCATTCAGGATGAGAGTCTGGGGATTCTGTCCCTCAGGGAGGGGTGGTTCCATCACTCGGGGAGGGGGTTCTGTCACTCCAGGAGAGAGGGGGTTCTGTCACTCAGGGAGAGAGTAGGGGGTTCTGTTACTTAGGGAGGGGTGGTTCCATCACTCAGGGAGGGGGTTCTGTCACTCAGGGAGAGAGGGGGCTCTGTCACTCAGGGAGAGAGTAGGGGGTTCTGTCACTAAGGAAAAGAGGGGGTTCCATCACTCAGGGAGAGAGTAGGGGGTTCTGTTACTCAGGCAAACCTTCTTGGCTAAGAGCAGTGTGTCCTTCTTGCAAGCCTGAGTTTTGCCTTTGAGCCTGTTTGTGAGCTGGGACACCTGCTCATAGATGAAATCCTTCTCCAGTAGCTTCTCCTCCTTCTTGGCTATCTGAAGTTCCAGCTACAGTTGGAAACAATTTCAGTAGGAGTTAAAAAATAAAAAAAAAAGACTTATGTAAGGCATGGTCTTCATCCTCCATCTGTCCTCTACCCCACGACAGAGACACATTGCTTTCATTGTTGTTAAAATACCTCTGAAAAGTCTCTGGAGCTGCATTAACTGTGTCAGGGGACACTGGGCTAGGGAGGGGCTCTTCTCCCAGGGTGGGCTATGGACTTCTGCCTCTATCTGGTATCCACAATACCATTCTTCTCGGATGTTCCCACCAGGATGACAAATGAACATATTTATCCAACAAATGAACATATTTATTCGAGAAGTCAAAATTTCTTTTGGGCTAGGAGTGAAGGGCACTTTTGAACCCTGAACCTACAGGACCTTCCCTTCTGTATCAAAGTTAGGATTTAGGGGAGGCCGAGTGGGATGATGGGTTTGTAGTACCTGAGAGCAAGCAGTTGGGTGTTTAAGAAAGAACTCTTACCATATCTAATTTCTTGACCATTTCTTCTTCAGTCAGATCTTTCCCTTTAATGAAGCGGACCCTGCCCTTGCTGTCAGGGTTCACAAAGAGTTTCTCCAGGTCTTTTATCCTGTCTGTGCACTGTGAAAACTGTTGCAAAAGAAGCAAGCATTAGCTTTCAGTTTAACTCTCAAGCTTGGTAAATCTTCAATAACCTCTGCATGGGAGGAGGCTGGGTTCCTACAAGCCCTTCCATTGCTTCCAATTGTGTGTGACATTCATGGGATGATGTGTGGTTAAGGATTCAAAATGGTCTTTGCTGCCTTGCTGCAGGTGTTTCAGAGGTGGAGCAGCTGGCATGTAACAAGCTGGATTCCTCTCTGGCAGTGGCCTCAGAGACACCCCAAAAAGGAAATTATCTGTTAACTCAGCATGCACTGTGTGAGCAACAGTCTCAGCCACATGTATGCTTTTCACTAAAGAGCCTTTGATTATCCCCGTTGAATCGCTGAGATGTGGATATCGGGTAGTGACAGCAATAATAGCCACGCTTAGTTTAAAGAGTTGGGGGCGGGTAGAGCACACTGATCACTCAAAGGCCTTGTTCTCAGCCTCCCTCCATTGTGTAACAGTTTTTAGAAACATTTGGTTTCTCATTTGGCACATGGCAAGATGGGGCTTGATCCCATGGGATGAACAATGGAGTTTAGGACAGTGGTTCTCAACCTGTGGGTCACGACCATTGGAAAACACATAGTTCTGATGGTCTTAGACACTGAGACGTGTTCAGGATCAAAATTACAGTTGTGACTTACAGTAGGGAGGCGGAGAGGCACTGCTTCCATGCTTTAGATCACAGCAGGAGAGACACAGATAGAACTTTACAATTTTAACCTCTTTATAATACGAATTTTAAGTAGTAACATTTGAAAATAGTGACAGAAATGATCAGTAATACCTCTTAATGTTTGCATAGTTTTCTTAATTAAGAAACCGGGAAATAAATGATACTTTCTTATCAGAACCCCCGCAGGGCTGGGCAGATGGTTCAGTAGTTAAGAACCTTCTGTTGCTCTTGCAAAGGACCTAGGTTTGGCTCCCAGCACCCATCTGTAACTCCAGTTCAGAAAATCATGGCCTCTTCTGATCTCTGAAGGCACCAGCCAAGCATATTGTGTGCACTTACAGACATGCATACACGCAGCCAAAATACTCATACATATAAAATAAGAATAAATCTTTAAAGATAAATCTAGTGCCTTTATTTAAATTTCCTACTGTGCATTTCAGGAAATATTTTTCTCTTTCCTTATAAAAGCAGTGTTCTTGTGTCTTACAGTTGTTCATGAGATTTCCAGGACTCCTAAAATGGGGTTGTTACTACAAGGTCCAGGAGAACATGATTCATAGTGACCCCTGTGGTTAGTCTGCCGAACAATTAAAAGTTGTTTCAAAATAACCCAAACCAAAAAAAAAAAAAAAGTAGTCTTAATAGAACTCTGAAAATGATGCAAAACAGAGGAAGACTTAAGACACAGCAAAACAACTCTTATACAGCAGGATGCGGCAAGAACTCGGTCTGAGGGCAGAGTGTAGGTGTGGCTTGCCCAGAACTTGGCACTTCGAATCCTGTCTTCCTAGGCACACAGTCATGTCGAGTGCAGTGTGAAAGTGAACAGGTAGACTTCCACACATCAGCCCTAAGCTCATGTACAGCCCACAGGTCTCAAGTTACACACAGCCAATGTGATAAAGGCTCTGCCATCACACATGGCAGAAACTATCATTAAATACATAACAGCTCCCTCTTGGGTAAAACTGAATTCTTATTTCACAGTGGGTAGCTGATCATTTCTAAGAATGATTAACTTTTCATTATTAAAGCTTGTGAATTATGTAAATGTCCAAAAGAGAGAATAGCGTGAGCTTCCACACGCCTGGCTCTCGGCTCTTGGCTGCAGCAGCTGCCAACTGTCGTCAGTGGGGCCCACGCCTCTGCTCTACCCCCAGGCACCTGCAGGACAAGGTCAGTTATTCCCCCACACTGCAAAGGTTCATCTGGATGAGTCAGAAGAAATCAGTTTCATTTTTTCTTTGTATTTTTTTTTCTGATAGAGGCTTATTGTGTAGCCTGACCACAAAGTCACAGGAATCCTCCTGTTTCATCCTTTCAAGTGCTGGGATTACAAGCATGCATACCACACCCAATTTAAAACATAAGAATTTTAAGGGAAAATTTAGTCATAGCATCATTTCACATATAAAATATCAACAACTCTTTTATATATGCCTGCTGAGTTTCTAATTTCTCCATCGTTGTATATACTAATGTATATAATTTGATATGTTTGACCAAGTTTCTTCAATGAATATATTAAAGAATGAAAGGAAGAAGGTGGGGCTATTGTTAGATAGAATGTACTTTTGTGGATGCATCAACCAAATGTAATAAATGGTAAGAATAATAATATGTTTTGACCATTAAATGTAGGTACTGATTTGCAGCTAACCTGAAAAGTATGCTTATGTAATGGAGAATATGGTCTGTCTGACAGCTTTCTAAAGTCCACTTTGCTATATATCATGTAGCTCCTCCTGGACAAATCCAGACCTGATACTGGGAAAGCTGTATATCAGGAAAGAGCTGTAGAAAGCCAAACTTCTCTCTAAAGTGGAGCACGTTAAGTACAGAGTTACTAGGGCGGAATGAAGAATGGCAAGGTCCAGAGAGGCAAGGGTTGTAAGGAAGCCATCTCTCCATCAGGATGGAGAGACCAGCCATCAAGTGGAGGCAAGGACAGCCTGGAGCAGCACCCGGGGAGCCCCGGGCAGTGATGAGGTGGCCAAGAGAACTTTGAGGGGTGTGGGTTTCTGAGTCTAACATGGAGTTCTTTGCATTTCTGGATTGTAACCTTACACCCTGTTGTCAAAAATCATCAGTAAAATCTGTCAAGGGCCTTGCTACATGGCATTGTATAGACTAGGGAGGATGGCCATTTGCGGTCTGCCTTGACAGAGTGCAGAAATGGAGCAGAGACACCTTCAGGCTGAGCATTGTTGGAAGCTAGAGTCAGAGCCAAGGAATAACGGGGAACTCTTCAGGTACCTTGTAGCAGGAGTGGGGGGTGCCATCCAGTCAAATGGCCTAGGTGGGAACTACGATGGCTACTAATCAGGCCAGCATGGGGATAAATGACCCTGATGTAGTGCTCAAGATGGAAGATGCTATCCACCATCCATCTAGAGTTTATCTATCCCAGTGCATCACCGTGTGGAAGCAGACCCCAAATCCAGTTTCACAACTTTTGCATGATGTCATGTGGAAAGTTGAAAGCAAATGTTAGCACTGAGGAACATTTCCTCAAGAGGAGATTTGCTCTCAGATTTCTGATTTTCTTAATAATTATTTTGGGGGATAGATTTCTTTCCCTTTAAATTTTTGTTCCTTTTCTATTTTAATTAAGTGAACACACCTTAATTTTATAACTAGGGAAAAAAAAAAATCCAAAAACCAGGATGACTGTTCCTGCAGTCTTGAGTCAGTGGGGGAAAAGTGTAGGTCACAAATATGTTGGTTCAATTTATTTTTATGCTTTCATAAAAATATCATTACATGTGAAGACAGTAGACTTATATTCACATTTTAGGCTTTGCTATTGAGAACCACAGAGGTAAATAAAGATCCTGCTGTGTGTGACTGTGTACTAAAGAGCCTGCCATTTCTTCAGAGGGTGAAAGTACTGACCATCAGTCCGGGTGTGGTAGCACTGTCTGTCACCTCAGCCTGGGTGTGGTAGCACTGTCTGTCACCTCAGCCTGGGTGTGGTAGCACTGTCTGTCACCTCAGCTCTCAGCAGGCTGAGGCAGGAAGGCTGCAATGAGTCTGAAATTAGCCTGGGCTATGCAGGCTGCAAGACCCTGCTTCAACAAGCCAGAAAGCCTAAATGCTACATCTCGGTGGAACCAGAGACACCAATGGCAGGATTGTGCCACGGGCAGTGAGAGCCTATAGAAGGGAAAGGCTAGAGCTAAGTCCTGGGACAGGGGTCAGGGAGTGGGAGAGGAGAGGAGAGGAGAGGAGAGGAGAGGAGAGGAGAGAGGAGAGGAGAGGAGAGAGAGAGAGAGAGAGAGAGAAAGCGCTCAGGTTCTCAAAACCCCATCCTGGAGCAACATTCAAATCCATCTTCAAACACAATAACAAGGAAGTCACCACCAGCAGTGCAGCTTGGCTCCCACTCAAGAGCCCATTTCCACTACAAACTCCAAGGGGCCAGGAGCCAAGTCAATGGCCTGAGGAAGTGTCCCCTGGCCGCCCACCCACCTGAATCTGGATCACAGCCAGGTCGGCGTCCAGGGACTTCTTGATTGGCACTAGTTTCCGTGTCACAGAAATCTGCCTTTGCTTCTCAGCCACCCTCAGTTTTAGGAATCGGATTTTTTCTTCCAGAATGTGGATTTCCACATCCTGATGAAGTTTCATCTTCTCTTGGACATTCACTTTTTCGTAAAAAATGCACACTTCTTCTTCCCGCTCGATCAGCTGAACACCACTGTGGTCAAATTCAGAGCAGGAATCTAAGTGGGTTGTTGAGGCCACTATTTCTTAGTCACTGTGGTTCCCTCTGGCTTTGGGCTCACAGCATACAGAACAGGATTTCAGAGGACAGTGACACATTCTAATAGCTGGGTCTATTAAGGTCCAAACACTGGGTCTTCCATAGGGATGAGAGGGCTTGGCATCTCTAATCTAAGGCTAGCTGTGCAGCAGGCTGGCCACAGTGGCCCTGGTAAGCCCCAAAGGTTTCCCTGGGGTAGGGGAGGTCACTCCCAACATGTGAACAAAGCAAAACTCAAGCCCCATCTGCTGATCTTGCCAGACAAGGGCAGAAGCTGCTGCGCAGGGGTCTAGGAATGTGATTCTGGAGAGTCGCCAGGCATAGGGATCTCTGAAAAGTGACATTTCTGATGCTTGTTGCCCTGGAACCTGCCCTCTGTCACCATGCTGACGGGCACAGTGGAAAGGCCCCTCCTTGAGAGAAAGCCACAGGATAGAAACAAAGTGAGGTTTTGTTCCTCCAGTACCTTTGGTCTAACCTGGGCCTCGGGACACTATTTGCCTGCAAACTTCCGCTTATGCCAGGAGCCAGCTAGGATTTGATTTTGCATTTTAAACCAGAAGGAACACTCAGCAGCCCTTTGAGAAAGTTCTGTTTGAAGAACTTAAGTTCTTAGAGATCTCCCCACAGTACCTGTACATACATTGCTGTAACAGCTACCCTTAATTTTTCTGACTCTCTCTCCTCCCTCCAATGGTGCACATGCAGTTGTCCCTGGCTAACCTCAGTGCCCTTTTCACCTTCTTTCTTTATGTTTTCTTTATGTTTTATCCAAGCTTCTTCCTCCGAGTCCCTGGCTAACAAGAGCAATGCCAATGCTTCATCTTGTCCCTTGGGACCTAGTGTTCCAGCGCTTTACCTGAAGTAGCACACTTGATGAAATTTGAATTATTTCAGTATTCCCTCATCTCACCTACCAATTTCTCAGAATACAAGCAACTGAGTTGGTGGGGGGTGGGGAGAGGGTATTAAAGAGTAAGATGCTGTTTGTGGCTGCTTGCAGCTTAGAAGAAATGTGTCAGTCCTCTATGCCTTAGTTAATCACGGGGAAAATGAACTACAAGAGTGGGTTGATAAAGCCAAATCCTGCTCAGATGGAGCGAGGTTACACAGAGTGGTTCACAGCAGTTGATGCAGAAGGAATTCATTGTGAGCCTAGAGTACTGGTCCTCAACCTGTGGGACGGCATCCCCATCGGGTCACAGATATTTACATTATGATTCATAACAATAGCAAAATTACAATTATGAAGTAGCAGCGGAATAATTTTGTGGCTGGGGAGTCCCCACAACCTGAGGAGCTGTATGAATGGGCCGCAGCATTCGGAAGGTGGAGAACCACTCTCCTAGCGTCTCAGAGAAAACTGCTCTGCAACCGCCCGAACCTCCCTTTTATTTCCCTTCCCCAGATAGCCTGTCTTGTCTTCATGGAAAACACACAGCTCCCCCCAAAGGGTAAAGAACATGGCTACCTCCCCGTAGGGTCCCCGGCACGCAGCGCAGTCACAGTTGCGACCCTTACCTTTCGTTCCGCCGCTGAACGGCCTTCTCATACTTCTTTCGCAGCTGCACCATCTCCTCTTCGATCACGGTGACCATGCTGGCCAGCCTGTCCATGCTGGTCAGCTGGGCCTCCTTCTTCTCCTTCATTTCCTGGAGTTTAGCAGTGATTTTGCACACATCATTCTGCATGCTCTCCTTGATGGTCACGTTGTTGGAATGCTTTAGCATGGCGTTTTGTAGCTTTCTTTTAAAATATTGGCACAGTGGGGGGGAGATCATTACTTTCTTCAAGAATGCTGAGATGTCTGAAGAGCAATGCTCTCCCAGGACCACACAGGACACACCTCTGTTGTGGGATCCTTCCTCTAGCCAGGTGACCGATACTGTCATTGTGTCAACCACTGTGTCACACTTGTTTGAGGAAAGGTCTTTTTCTGCTCTGTCATCTCAGGAGACTGAGTTCTGAGGACGGCGTTGCTTCTATTGACAATGCCTATTGGACCTACAGACTCACTCAAGGAACACGGGTCAGGCTGGATGGTATCACAGCCGGCACATGGTATTCTAATTTCCTTTTGGGTGAGAATCTGACTAGGAAATTTCCCTTTTCAATCGTGCCTTTTAATCAGGGTGTTTGGTATTATCTTTATCGAAAACATCTGGGCAATGATGGCTAACAGAAAAATCCAGTTATATAGTCTTAGGAAATCAGGAACTAAGTGGGCAGGAGATTCCAGTAGATCTTGGCATGTGGTAAACAATATATTTCCAAGACTCCAATTTCTCAGGTGTCATTTCTGATGTTACTACATAGACTAACTCATTTGTCACTATTGTGTAGTAACAAAAAGTTCTACACACTAATGCTGAGGATTATAAAGAAAGAGTCCTGAGAGGTAGTGTCTCGCCCAAGGTCCTACAGACGGAGATGGACAGAGCTGTGAGCTGAGTCTAGAAAGCGTTGTCTTAGCAGATCTGCTGTAGCCTGCCTCTCCATATGCACATCACATGCCTTAAACCTACAACCAGGGGATGCTAGCCAAGAAGTGATTTGTCTCCTAACTTCAAATGCAGATATCAGATTTCTACTCCATTTCTCAATCGAGCAATGAAAGTTAGCAGTTCATCATTAGTAAAAATAGTTTTATATTAAAGTTTTGCATTCATTAAAAACTGTGACTCCCAGGTAGAGAACAGGAAGCGTGTTCACATACCAAGGTTGTTACCTGAGAAGCAAGGTGGAGCAGGTACTTTTGTCTACATCACTTCGTGTTTCTGGCCGAAGTGGCCATTGGCCACTTACCTTAAAACTCACATGGCTGGTTGGCCTTTTTTCCCCTGCTGCTACCGTATCCCTTTCTTCTCTTCCTAGTTCGCCCTGCCCTCCACCCCACCCCACGCCCGCCCTGTCCCCAATTCTCCCTGCATCCTACTCCACCCCCACAATTCTCAGTATCATTGGCTACTGGCAACTTTATTGATGGATCAAAAACCAGTTGATGGCAAGGACCTTCGGCGTCAGTACACACAGATTTCCGGTTAAATCGAAGCATCAGAACCACCCTCTACAGCAAGGTATTTCCCCATCTCCGAAGACTACCAGGATATTCTAGAATGCCAGAGACACAGAAGCCAAGGCTTTGGAAGGACACAGGCTTCAGAGAACCGTGGAGTTGGCCTGGCCTAGCTGGCTTGGGAGGCACGTGTCATAGGTTTTTCTGGTGAGAGTTCGAGGCTCCGGGGGTACAACGCGCCTTCCTGTTCCTGAGAGGCCGTGCACTCGCTCAGGCAGTAAACAAACGCTCTGCTCACCTCTGCCTGTTCCTGTGAGGTCATGGAAGCAGGGAAGCCTGACAGGAAAACTGGGTCTCGGGCATTAATAGTAAATACCCTGTCAAGTTTGCAAATGTCACTGTATCCTGGCAACTGCAATTGTATCAATCCTGGAAGTTGCCACTGGGTTCTGTTTCTGACAAATGTATAAAACATCTGATTGGTCTAAATCAGATTGTCACAGCCTCAGTGTTGCCGTGACCCCTCCAGCCGGCCTATCAGGTAACCCCGGACCTCTTAAGCAAGCATGGGTGCTTACAACTCCTACCTTTCTTGAGAGACAGCGCTGTTCCTTAAGATTTCCAGCTCATTTAATGACATTTTGAGTCTTTCTTTTATCTCATTTACTTTCTGATGAGCTTTGTGAAGTAGGTTTACAAATTTGTTTCTTTCATTTCTAATTGTATCATACAAGCTGGCAAATTCTCTGAGTCTGAAAACATGAGATGGTTTTTGAAAATTGAAAAGGAAGTAAGACTTTCCCCCAAATAACTAAATCATGATTCTTTTTTACCAAATTCTTTTTACCTCCGATGAATTTCATGCTTTCTCTTCTTGTATAGCCTGATTTCAAGGTCCTTTGATTTGATTTCCTTAACAATCTCATAATATCTTCGCTGAAATGTAAAAATTCATGTGAGAAATCAAACAAAAAACCAAACAACCCTAACAACAACCAGAGAGCTAGGGTGATGGCTCACGTCTGTAATGCCAGCATTTGGGAAACTGAGGAAGTAGGATTGAAATGAATTCAGGATCAACCTGCAATACATAGTAAGACCCTAACTCAAAAATTCAAAAGCCATGAGATAAGACCGAGCCCCACTCCATCCTATCTGCCAGTTCTTCTTAACTTGTTGTATAGATGAGGCGAGCAGGAGATTCCTAAGCCCCCCCTGGCCAGCTGGAGTGATTCGCATCAACTAGGACAAGGGGATACTTAAGATTCCAGAAGAACTGGAGAGGACAAAAGAGTCCACACAGACAGGGTGGATAATTGGGGGAAGACTACTGAGGAGGAGTGACTGTAGCCTGCACTGCCCAGCCAGTCGAACACTGTGCTTACAGAGGTCAACTTACAGGAAGTGTGACAAACATCGTGACCTGAACCCTCTGGCATTTTGTGAGAAACTGAGGCAGTGTTTTAAAGTGTAGTTCTGTTCATTTGTTTGGTAGTGTGTTTTCCTTTATAATAGGCATCATACTGAGACCAGCTGTAAAACTGTGCATAAATATATTTAAAAGAAAGCAGTTATACCTTCAAAAGTCATATTCATATATATATATATATATATACATATGTATGTATATATAGTACTTTCAACACTATACTAGTAGGTACTAGTGATGCTCTTTAGATAGAAAATGCCTAGTGGGTGCTTTCTTGGGGACGGGAAGCATTTGGAGATGGAGTGTCTGCTGGCAGGACTCCAGGGAGAGAGTAGTTTCAGTCACCTTCCATCAGGGGCAGGCAGAGCAAAATTATTTGGTCTTGTTCTGTCAAGTCAGTATGGATACGCAGTGATTTTATTTTGTATAACTTTCAGTGAAAATGGGGGTCTACAGCTAACCTGCAGGTTACATGCAAAGAAGAAAGCTGGTGTAAGATAAAGCGTCATCTATACTGTCTTGGACCTACACGGTCTTGAGTGTGACAACAATGTGAATCTCAATCCCAGCCACCTTATATCTTTTTTTTAAAAAGAGATGTAGGTATGATATAAAATAATAAGATTCAATGCCTTCTTGTGGAAATACAGTTAACTACAAATAATGTTTCATAGAGTAATTCCCAATAATGAAGTACTCAAGAGACAAACTTTTCCCTTATGATTTCCATACTTCAAAAGGGAGAACTGTCTTATGTTTTATTATACCCCATTCAGTAATGAAATTCAGCTTATGTGGATTAGTCACACACAGATAACATAAGGATCAGTTATCTGGAGCTGTTAGAATGTGACTGCTTTGTAAAACAGACCAGTTCTTTTCTTGGAATAACAAAGTACACCTCTGGTAGATCTAACATTTCGGAAAAGAGGGGAAGTTTTCTAACGAGGAAATCTCACAGGGGTGGACTCTCCCCAGCCAGCAGTCCGTGCTTCCGACAACAGTGTTCTAGAGTGACCCCAGTCCAGCCCCTGACTTTGGTGGCAATGACCTTCTCAAACCTTAGCTGCTCCCCTCAACCATCCTCTGCTCTTCAGAGCAGATCCTGGGATGAAGCAGTAGCTAAGAGCCCCCTGGGAGGCTATGGTCTTTCTCATCTGTTTTCTGTGAGCCCAATTATCCATGGCTCCACAGGGCTTTTGTAATGGACACCAGAATGTCTAAGGTGGGTTGAGTGACCCTCACCATCAGCCCTCGACTGCTCGGCTTCATCTGCCCTCAGTTCTCTGAGATTCTCACTTCTCAGGTGTGAGCGTGTCTAATTAAACAGTGAACGTGGTGTGAAGAGCTGGCCGGTTGCTGTGGGGTCTGTGTGGTTAAAGTTTTCTCCTCTGTTCTTTACTATAGAATATATTTCATCCTTGTGCCCATCAGTGCTGTGTAGGTGTGAGCTCCTTCTGGGGAATGAGAAAATCCCATCTCTTTGTAAGCACTCAGAGTGAGAACAAAGATCACGCTTATACATGGCCCATGCCTAGGTCACGTGACAAGTGCATAAGGTCCGCTTTAGTAATATCTCATATCATAATCTTTTTTTAAAAAAGAATTATCATTTTTTGAAACACAATCTCACTGTGTCTTTTGGGCTAAACTTTAACTGGCTGTCGTCCTGTGCCAACTGCCTCTTGATTACACGTCGCATGTGCACACTCTTACTGTCTGTTTGGCAAGAGAACAAAGCTTGCGCAGGCAAGCCTCTAGCACTGAACTGTATCCCAGCTTTTAACAAAGAACCTCTAGACACAACCCTTCTGTGGAATAACTAAGTCTAGTTTTAAAATGTTAGTTACGTGTGTGTGTGTGTGTGTGTGTGTGTGTGTGTGTGTGTGTGTGTGTGTTCGGGTATGTGTGCATGCGCGCGCGTGTGTATGTGCTTGCTTTAGGATGCTGTTTGTGGCACTTTGTTCTGAGGAACTCCTGGGATGAAGCAGTAGCTAAGAGCATCCTGCACTGGTCTGTATGATTTCATCTGACGACCCTGTAAGTGCTCTGCTCCTAGGTTGTCTAGAGGCAAGTCACAGTGAAATCTGTGGCTTGTGACTTACAGATTCTCTCTGTGGCCTATGCACCTGGCAGCCACGGTCACTTACACCATTCTTATTGAAGTTGACATCTTTCAGACCTCTGATCACTGTGATTGTTTGTTTTTAACCTCTAGACTGCTAACTATTGATAACTGAAGGCTGAGGTTTTTGGTTTTTTTCATTTTTTTTTTTTGTTTTTGTTTTTGTTTTGTTTTGTTTTTCCAAATTTAATTTCTGGTCACTGAATTTGAAGGAAATGTGGAAGTACCGCTTTCTAATTAATGATGCATTAAAGTGAGGGTCCCTTGAACCCATGTAGTAATTACTGGGTGGTCACACAAGGCAGTCAGTTACCTGGGCTTTCAGGAAATCCTTAGCCTTTTGTTCTTTCTCATCGATTTTGATCTGAGTCATTCGCCCGAGGTTGAACACCAGCTCCCGCAAGCTTTCTTGCTCCTTTAGAAGTTTGTTCTCCTGTGCAATCTGCTGCTCCACTAACTTGGCCTCAGCTTCTGACAGAGATTTCTTTTGAAAAGCACAGGATTAGAATTCGCTTTCTGAAGAAACCCAGCCAGGTCAGCGCAGAGCACGGCCTCTTCCTTTTGAGTTTATTAAGAGACTGAGCTCCAAGTTTCCCTTTAGTTTCTGAAGGGTGGGAATGAGTGGGGTGACACCATCGACCTCCTCCTTGCTGTGCTTTTAAATGACTAGAAGAAGTTTAAAATTATGTTTTTAAAATACCTCAACGGTAGCTCGACTGACAAAAGTTTGCAATTTGAAAACAGACATTGATGAAACAAGGTTGACTTTTAACGCCATCAACAGCCTTTTATTTGAGAAAGCCTTATAGCCTGGGAAAGGTTTGCTTTTTCAAGCATATCCTTTTTTTTTCTTGGAAAACAAAAACCAGTGGCAGAATGAACTTGAAGGTGAGGGTGGTGTGTGTACACTCAGGGATGTAAAGCACTTGGCTAGTGTGCTTGAACATTGCATTCAACCCTTAGTAAACCTCCCCATAAACAAAACAAAACAAAAACAAAAAACAGGCCCATTATAAGTAATATTTTACTCTAAATATTAATGCATGCTATTTGTATATATTATTATAAATATGAATGGGTTCCACTATGGCATTTCCATAAACACGTATATCATTATTTGATACTTTCCCTTCCCAACACCATCCCCTGCCTCTGCTTCCTGCCCCCTAGGTATTCTCCTTTTGATGTGGTTTTCTGGAGCATTTCTGAGACACAACTTCATTCTCCGTTCTGAGGTAAAAGTATGACTGATATTAACCTGTTGAGCCAGATTTCTCTTAGCTAGATCAACCTCTTTGTGGAGCTCTTTCCTTCGCTCAGGCAATAAAAGGTATTCTTTCGGGATAGCTTCCATCTGGAAATCAAAATGTAAAATAGGTGCTATGATGAAAACAGTCTCTGGAGCCAATCCCATTACATACATATTACAAACCACAGGCAAATCATGATTCCCAATCTTACAGAGATTTCCCACTCTGGCTGTGCTTTATAAAATCAATGCAAAGTATAATATGAAGATCTACCAAAATTACATGATTCATTAGCTGCAAATGTTGTATCCTTTATAAGTAAATCTTAATACCTAACATTTATTGACCATCTCCTAAATTTGTTGCAGGGATCTGAGGGCCTGGATGCACAATCTTACTCATCCATCACACCTGCAGGAGGCATTCAGAGGTCTGGGAAGGAGAACGGCATGCTTCCCTCCTTCCTGGTGCAGGCGCACCCCACACTGTCAGCCAGAGAGCCTGTGATCTTTCTAGCACACCATGCTGCCTCTTGAATTCATGATTCTGGAACTGAGGAACTTGCATGTGTTGGACTATTCATGCTAGAGCATTATAACTATCAAGTCTGCATTTACTTACGAAACTATGCCAAACAAAACCAGTTCTTGGTTCACAATGAGTATAACTCACTACTTCAATGTGATACTTTGATGAGTAAATTAAAATTCTTTAAAGAAAAAGCTCCTTAATCTTTTTGTTGTTGTTGAGATCTACATTTTTGCTGTTATAGATTTTGTTGTGTTAGTTTGTACTTCTGTCCTGTGTGAAAATACTTGGGGGAAATTATTTGATAAGGAATCCCATAGTAGCTAATGAGGGAAGGCAGGCACCCAAGGCTGTGGAAGGGTCACCCTGGAGTGATAATGGCCTACTTGACTTCTTTGGACCCAATTATGAAAGAAAGTAAATGACCTGATGTGGCTCTTTTCCTCTGGTGACAACATTCTTCAAGTCACCAGGGTTGTACCCAAGCCAGTATGCACAACTGGGAAAGATCCTGTTTGGTTGTTTAAATGTCATCTAACAGGATCTTTGAGTGCCCTGTTCGTCATCTATAACTCAGTGCTTCTCCAGCACCACCATCTGTGCCCTCAGGTGCCCAGTACTTCCTGATTCTCATGGCCTCATCTACAATGGGCAGCTGCTAAGAAGCACAGATATGGTCTTGTGAATCTTATATAATAATATAAACTCTCATGTTTCTAATGAACAGATAAGCAAAGCAAAGCAAAGCAAAGGGGAACTAGTGTAGCCTTGAATAGTTAGGAAGACTGCATGAGCAAAGTGAGATGCCAATGAGGAAGAGCTCCATGTCTCTGATATGGGATGGAGAGGTAAGCAAGCATCTCCTGCGACAAGCATCCCCTGCTGCAGATAGACTTAGGATGAGCCATTCACCATGCTCTACTCCCACGGGCTGGAAGTCATAGCTCAGAGTGCTAGCTGGGGCCAGGAAATCTTATAAACGATGACAGAAGATCACAAATGCTTAGTTTGTCAACTAAAAGCTCCTAGCTGATTCTTTCTGATTCTTTTCAGCATT
The DNA here is from genome assembly GCF_900095145.1 of Mus pahari. NCBI lineage: Eukaryota > Metazoa > Chordata > Mammalia > Rodentia > Muridae > Mus > Mus pahari. Next base: position 15,964,449 of record NC_034591.1, read on the forward strand.
CTGAGTGAAGGATGAACACTATAGTCATGCACTGGACTCAGTTTTGATTTCTGGCATGTGTTCTTCTAACACAATGTATGTGCATGCTTATTTTCTTCATTGACCATTCTATATGTATATGTTGCATCCTGGTTAAATTCTCTATAAAACTCAGCCCTCTGATTTCTTCAGAATTGTTCTGAGTTGCAAGTACCTAGGAGTCCTCAGACTTCTTCATCACAGAGGCTGAGGGTGACTGTATGAGCTAGGCAACTGTGTGAGCCAGTGAAATGGGAAGGCTCCTGGGTAAGACTCCCCAGAAAGTAACTCTTTTCATGTTCAAAGACTGAGTGAGGTAACCCAGGCCCAGAATGTCAAATGCCACAGGCTCTCTCATCTGCAGTTCCTACCTAGCTCAGGATCTTCAGATGTGAGTGTGCCACTCAGAATAACTGCAGATATCAGGAAAGCAAAAAGCACACCATGGAGAAAGGCTCCAAAAAGGGCAATAGTAGGACATAGTTGTGAGGGAAGAAATGGGAAAAACTTGGGGTGGAGGCTCAGCTGGGGATGCGGGTGGGGCAACTAAGAGAGAAAGGAAAGAAGGAGGGATAAATGATACTATTGGTGTTTGAAAAGCCATAGGGAATCATTATTTTTAAAAATTATCTATCTATCTATCTATCTATCTATCTATCTATCTATCTATCTATCTATCTTATCTATCTATCCATGCTGTGTGTGTGTTCACTGAAGTTATAGTATTTGGGGGTGACAATGTTCTCTCCCAAACCATAGACCATCTAGCAAAAACTTAAATGTCAGGTATGGGAAACCTTTGAGTTGCTGGTCAGAGGAATCCAAGAGATTCCACCCCAAAACAATATAGGCCATTGTTGTTGCCCTTGATTGCCTTTCAGGGAAAGAAGACAAGACCCGATTGCTGACCACACACACTTCAGACACAGGACTTGGAGGAACTGAGCTGGACCTGAGCTGGAGGCTTCCACCCCAAGAACTAGTTCTCATAGTAACAAAAGGAGAAGAACTAG
>NC_034591.1:15965694-15974288 GCF_900095145.1 Mus pahari
CAAAAGGAGAAGAACTAGTTCTCATAGTAACAAAAGGAGAAGAACTAGTTCTCATAGTAACAAAAGGAGCTGCCAAGGGAGAAAAGCAATCAATGGTCTTATGCAGCTGTAATGCCTGTGAACCACAACGACCAGAATGTCAAGATATTCTGAAAGGTACAATAGTAGCCTATATCCTGGGGTGGTCACAGCTACCCCATTGGACTTAAGACCCTCAATAAGAGGGAATTCATGCCTGTTTCATGACTACTCATGACTGATAAGGTCACCAACCCCAGAGGAAAACCTACACCACCCCTTTCCTAAGCCAGGATGATTTCTAACTGCATACTAAACACTTCTTGCCATGATAGCCATGGAGAAGGCATGATGGCTCCCACCCTCATCAAGAAGCTCCTTTGTATAGCAGAAAGAATCACAGAAGGCTGCAGCTGGCCAGACTGCAGTGAGCAACCAAGTGAGGGGTGGCCAGGCCCAGTCAATAGATACATCTGCAGCAGAAACCTCCGCTGAGGCTCAGGGAAAGAGGCCAGAAAGACTGTGAAAGCCAGAGGACCAGGACATCTGAAACACTGGGACTTCCAAAAAGATTTTTGAAAAGAAGATATAAAATAGAGGGAGGGGGAGGATTGAGGGGGGGTAGATCTGGGCGAGCTGGAGGGGAAAGTTGGGATGAATACAATTAGAATATGTGGCAAATCCTCAAAGAAGTACTATAAACATTATATTTATAAAAGACAAAGTCAGCCAAGCTGGTCATCACTTTCTTGTGGAATGGTCATCTTGTGACCATTGAGAAGAAATACGGTAAAGATGGCCAAGAGAGAGCTAAAATAATTCTGGGCTTTTTTTTGTGATGTGAAATTACTTGATGTACCCACATCTAGGCTTTTTATTATATGAACAAAATGTTCTCTTGTTTAGGAGAGTTACACTAGTTTTCTGTTACTCACTGAAACCAAGCTGCAAACCTAATTGCTGTCTTTTGAAAGGAAATCTTCGAACAGTCATCTCCAAAACATGCTAAAGGTCATGCTGAAGTCTCCACTGAAGTGTCAGAAAAATAGCTTCTCAATTTTGGGATCAAAGATGACATAAAACACTTATGATTAACTTTGAGCCCCAAATTGCATATGCCCCCAAGTTTTATATAATTGTGTATGTTTAGTTCTTAGATTTGGTTTCTATTTCATGTTTAAAATGTATTCATTATACCCATACAGTAGACCTACATAAAATAATAAAAATCTTTCCTGCTCCACCTTTGCTACCAACGTTGCTCCCTAGAAGGTTCTGTTAATGGCTGGGCAATGTTCTTACAGATATTTTCAATGCATGAGAAGCAAGTCAGACTGTTGTAAAAGTTAAGATGTTAGACATCGTTCTCTTGCAGTATACATCCCGGTTGAGACTAGTGAACCTCAGCATGAAGTGTAATAGTTGGATATTTATCTGAAACCTTCTTAACATTTTTGAGACTCTGTTTTGAATTTGTGGGAGGGTCTAGTTGTAAATCAGAGACCACAGGGAATCAGATAACTAAATTAAGGCTAAAGACTATCTGGGCCTTCGTGTTCACCATTGCTCTCCTTTCTGGATTGAATGTAAGTATGAAAAGTCCAGTGGAAGGGATTGGTCTGATGGTCCTTGTTTCTGATTATTGAATGGTCTGGGCAGTGGCCAATGAATGGGTCATTGGGTCAGAGAAGAACTTAACTGCTACTGACACTGTAGTAGTAGGGCTTGAACTCAGTGAGAGAAGAAGGTTCTAATGTATTTACATTTGAGTTTTATAGCCTATGGGTGCTTTTTTGAATTTAATGGGTAGTTGTGTCATTATATAAATAGCTTTTAATTTTTAAGAACCCAACAACTTGAATATTCCACTGCAAACCCCACTTAGTCAAGAGCCTTTCCTCATGTTTTGTGTGTAATCAGATCAACATCATGAAAAGCCTTATCATTGGCAGACAGTTCCCAGTCAGCTTTATAGTGCTCTGTTCATAGTTTATTGGAGGGTAGATTCCAACAAGAACAAGACAAAACAAACAAGCAAACAAACAAAAACACACATTACAGAATCCAGGAAAAGGTAATTTGAAGAAAATAAATGACTTTTTGTGAGATACCAGAAGACAGGAAATGCTACAGAAAAAGGGCTGGAGCTGGGCTTGGGGGACTCTGACTGGCAGTCCCAGCACTTGGGAGGCAGACACAGGAAGATCACTAGTTTGAGACCAGGTCTGACTACATAGTGAATGTCTCAAAACCAAAAACCTCCTAAAAAACAAAAACAAAATAAAAAACAAAAAACTGCAGAAAAGAAACCTTCAGGCTAGAGAAAGTAAAATGCTTGCCTGGTATGTGTGAAGCCCTAAACTCAATCCCAGGTGCTGAGAATACAACAACAACAACAAGAAGACACTCAGAGAACAAAGAGTTTATGGGAAGGTTTGTTATAATATCAGGATGAAGGAGAAGAGCCAGAAGGAGAAGCTGAGGTGATCGGGCTGGTAGCAAATCAAAATGACAAAAATGAATGGAAAAAAAATAAAAAGAAAAGGAAATTAGAGAACTCTTTCCAAAGGCCCAACATTTATATAAGAGGGCCCTGGGAAAGACAGAATAGAAAAAAATGGAGGTGATTAAATTAAAGACATAGTTCAAGACAACTGAAGAATTAAGTCTGTGACAAGAATAAAGATAAAGTATCTACTTGTAAGACTATCATTGCAAAATTTAAAAATTCTGGAGGTAACAAAAAGAGCCTATAAGCTTCCAGCATGGGAAAGAAAAGATTTAAAGCAAAGGACCAAAAATCATGACATCAAACCCTCTTCAGTAGAGACTCAACAATCTAGAAGACATCTGCTCAGTGCCTTCGGCTGAGGGTAGTCATTTCTGTCCTAAGATTCCACATCCACTTAGATATTAATTCTGTATGCTGATAGTGAAGGGAAGATAGTTTTCCATTATTTTCTGACAAACAAGTCATTTCCACCTTCATTTTCTCAAGAAACTACTAGAAATCACATTTGCCCCCACGGGCAGGGAGTGGTCCAATAGAGGAAAAGAAATGCATGTAATAAGAGATCCAATAAAGACGAGAGGATGGGACGTTGCAGAGGTGATACGGTAAGGGTTCCAAGATGAGTGTGGGACAGGAAGTACTTAAAAAAGGAGACTAGTCTGGAACAGGCCAGAGGCTGCAATAGGGAGGCAGCCACCTGGTATACCAGACAGAGCTGGCCTGCCACTCACAGCTGGGCCTTGTTATTTTGTTCAATATCATCAATTTCACAGAACATCAACTTCAGACAAAGCCATTCTATGATTTTACTAGAATGAGATGAAAGCAAAACTCCATAATTGTGTTTGAATACAAACCAAAATATGAACATTGCCCAAACCACAAAAATGTTATACCTTCTCCACTTACAACCTTCTCTACCAATTACAGCTTTCTGCCGTCTAGTCTTTTCTCTTTTGATTGCTATGATTTGTTAATACAGTCAAGCAGAATTACTCTCATCTTCTGGCAACATGTAAACTCATGACAGGGTCTCTTTCCTTAAACTTTCTTCCCAACACATACCATAAGCCCAAAGGCTGTAAGCCCTTTCCAGTGCCCTCTGCTGAGACTTCTACAGTTTGTTCACCTTTGTTGAAACTTATTCAGCTATTGGTGTGTCACTTTGGTTGTTAGAAGTCAGTGGCAACAATTAGAAGCCATTTCTTCCAGAAATTAAATGAATAGATTGTCAAATGTGCTTTAATTCTTGAGGAAATGTGTGCAGCTGAGGAGAGTTTGGAGTTAAACTAGTGATCACAGGGAAAACATGCAAATGAGAGTCAGGATGTTCATGAAGTCTCAGAAATGTACAGTTGTAAAAGAGTCAATTATGCATTTACTATCTGACTCAGGTATGTGGAGACCTAACTGGTTTATAGTAATGTAACTACCAAATTCTGAAGTATCTAAAAGTACATGACAATATTTGGTATATGGAGGGGCAAAAAAGCCCAAGACTAAACAAAACCAACTATGTGGTATAGATATGGGCCAAAAAGACAGTCATATCTTTGTCTTCTACAGTAAAAATTATAAAATCATTTGTCAAAACTGATTCTACATCCAACTGAGCATTTTTTTAAATCTATGCTTCCCATGAGGAGAAAGTATTTTCTATAACACATTTTCTGACACACAGTTATTTTCTATTCTCATTCTCAGGGACCTACCAGAAGGATGCTTGCTTTCCCCTAGACCAGCAGATGGATTAGAAACATGTTGCATACTATATGAAGAGATCTCAAAGAATTCAGCCAAAGCAATAGCAATGGATTTAGAAGAGAACTTGATTAAAGCTAGGGCTTCTGTCCTTCCAAGCCTGTGTGGTCAGAGTTCCAATTTAACATTCTGATGTGCTGTGCTCCAGGCTAAGCAGTATCTTGTAATTAGTCAACCTTTCAATAAAAATAACTTGCAAAGTGATGTTGAAAGCGTGCTTAGAGGGATTAGACTTACAATGGTAAATAGAGTCAGAGTCTCCAAAGGCTCCACTTGGGAACAGTAAGAGTGTTAGCTTCCACTGGGCTCTACTAAGGCGAGGATGACTGTTCCATTCTTTCTAGTAAGTCATTGAAAGGATAAGGACAGTGTAAACCCAACCAGTCAGTATCTAAAATGTGAAGACAATAGCAGTGAACACTGGTGAATCTAAAAGAAGAAATAAAGGAGAGAAGATAGAATATAAGCATACGGAGCAAAGAAACTGCTGTTGTGTGGCCATAGTCCAAATCTACCAACAATTGCATTATATGTTAATATTTGAGCTAAACACAAGACTGAAAAGGTGTTATCTTCTCTGGCCAGACTGTTAGAGTATGTGCTGTACATGAGGCACACATAAATAAGGATACAGAGAGGCTGAAAGGAAATAGTGCCAGAACAGGAGCTATGGACAGTTGTGAACCACCATGTGGGTACTGGGAATGAATTTCTTGTCCCCTGTCCTCTGAAGAGGAGCCAGTGTTCTTAATCACTGAGCTATCATCACTTGAGCCCAGTAACAGGACTTCTATGGTTCATTATTCCTCCCACCTTACAGCACTTCCATTTCATAACATCCTTCCACAATTACCACAGGCAATGGAAAGAGCCAGAAGACCTCACACTGGCAACAAAATGCCCTGAGCTAAAAATGGCATGTCACTTCTTCCTACAATACACTGGCCTGACACAATTACGTGATTTCTTAAATGCAAAGGACACAAGCAATGTAAACTTTCCATGAATCTAGGAGAAGAAAACCAGGTGCAGGTTAGGTTCAGACATGTCTACAAGAGTTGGCTACTTGCTTCCAAGGTCATGAACATGCACATGATCCTAGAACATGATAATTCTGGAGAGAATGGGTTCTATGTAAATCAGCTGTCTCATCTCAGAGACATGACCCCATTTTAATCAAAGAGTGTACCAACACAGCTTTCAGCATAAGGAGTCAGCCCTCTGAAGGACACTGCCTTTCCATGAGCATGGGGTATGCACAGCAGATGCTGTCTGAAAGAAATGAGACTCCCAGGCTGCAAGGACATACTCCTGGGGATAGAAGTAATTAGATGATGTCCTATTACTTCAAGCATCCTCTGACTAGAGTCCATTTCTGGTGGTGCACAAAACTAGTCAGGCAGCTTGATACTGGATCCTTTAACTAGTAGTCCAGATGGCCAACCGACTATAGACATTTATGTAATTGGATTTGCTCTTTAACTGCCAGATCTGACTCTTTAAACCCATAAATCTAGCTTAGCCCTGCTGCATACTATGTACTATATACTGCATACAGGCCTATTGACTAGGCTCTTTCCAAATTGGCTGGACCAATTACCCCTCTGCCAATCAAACAAAACAAAACAAAACAAAACAAAAATTTTGACTAGTCTTGGGCTAGAAAAAGAGGTAGGAAATATTACAGGGTTACCAGCAGTCTAATGGGATAACACATCTTCAAATTGCCACCCCACTGTCCCTTTTTTTCTGTCGATAGCAAAAGCACAACACTTTTACTTTCATAGAGAGCCCTGAGCTTAAACAGAGATGGCATGTTTTCATACCCACCTCTAGTAGAAGCCTTTGATTCATGGCTTGTGCCTGAGTGAGTGCATCCAAGGACACTTTCAGGAGCAGCTCTGTTTTCTTCAGATTCCGAAAATCTCGTTCTTTCTCTCTTTGCTTACGAGAAAGTTCATCATGGTAGTTCTGCTTGTCAATGAGGCAGTTCCGTAGATTGATATCCAAGATCCCTCTGTGACGATCAAAGTGACGATCAAAGTGATGATCAAAGTGACTTGTCTTATACAGTTTTCTAAGCTTATCAAAGACAGCATGCTCAAGGTTACACACAGAACTTTTTTCATGACACAACCATAAACCATAAGTGATACCCAAATCAGCCACTTTTGTGTGTTGGTATCATTTAGAAGTATCATCTTATAAACTAAATGTAATGATAGGCTGGGGAGTCATGGACTCCAAGTTTCCTTCCTTGAAATTTTACTTTAACGTAAGAAATAAAGTAAAGGCCAGTGGTAGAGCAATTGCCTACCAGGGCAAAGTCCCAGGTTCAACCTCTAGCATTTAAGAAAAGTCAGGGGATAGGAGAGTCTGTAGTTGGAAAAGGCTTGCCACACAAGCATAGGATTTGAGCCCCTTGTATCCATGTAATCAGCTGTAACTGATAGGACCCACTTGTAATCTGAGTGCTGGGGAGGCAGGGACAGTCACATCTCTGGAGCTCACTAGCCGGCTAGCCTAGCCTAATCAGGGAGTCCAAGATCCTGAGGGGCTCTATCTCAAAAGGCAAGGTGGATGACAGAGGTTGGCCTCTGATTTCTATGAGCTCATGAATACATGTATATATCCCACCCACACATACACAGAATCAGAAGTAAAATGTTCCAGGATGGGATCACACCATAAAATCTCCCTCATCCAGAAAATGCTGGGATTATGTCAGAAATATTACTCACTGATTGGCAAATCTCTGAATTACATAGCATATTTCAGCAATATAGTTCCCCATAAACTTACAGTCAACAATAGATTTTATTCCTAAGTTCAGAACCATAGAATTGAGGAAAATTTAAAGAATAGGAAAAATATTTCAAAGTGCTTTGATGGTACATTTAGTTAATGGTTAAAAATTGATTTAAAATTCTACAACTTGTTATTGAAACAGCATACAATCAACTGGTAATGTTTTGAATCTTCAGGACATCATTGATTAAAATTTAAATGACAGAATGTGCAGAAATATAAGCAACCTTTCAGCTAGCGAGGAGGCTTCATTCTCTTTGGTTAGTTCCAATAGTTTAAGCAGTTGGCCATATTCTCGTTCTTTGACTTCTAGTAAGGTTCGCTTGCCCTCAACTTCCTTCATTATGTCATCCCTCTCCTCTGCAAGAGTGTTGACTTTGTTTTCAAGCTTCTTTAAAGAGTCACTTAACTCTTTCAATTCAGATTCCAAGACAATGTTTTTCTTCTCTGTTTCTCTGTAGGGAACACACACAGAAGCAGAAGTAAGAGGGCTTATTTTGAGTTCATGCTGCCTCTACCTATTATCAGACAAAAATATACCAGTCACAAGTTTACTGAGCTTAGAAGGATGTAAAGGTCAAAGATAGGAGATACTTGGAGGTGTGGTCACTAGCTTTCTTCATCAACTTGAACAGCATGGGAAGAGAGTCTCAGTGAGGAATAATCTCCATTGGGTTGGCCAATGAGCTTGTCTGTGGGAGACTGCCTTAAGTAAATTGATGTGGGAAGACACAGCCCACTGTGTGCAGCACCATTCCTTAGGCAGGGAGATCCTAAATTGTATAAGAGGGAAGAAATGAAGCTGAGTACAAGCAAGCAGGAGAGTACACATTCTTTCCCATCTCTCTGCTCTTGACTGTGCCTGTGTCATGATTACTATTGGAAATTCCTGCTTGGACATCCACGCGATGATGGACTGTGTCCTGGAAATGTAAGCTGAAATAAACTGCTTTCTTCCCTAAGTTGTTTTCTGTCAGGGTATTTCATCACTTGAGAGAGAGAGAGAGAGAGAGAGAGAGAGAGTGGAGGGGAGAGGGGGAGGGAGAAGGAGAAGGAAAGGGAGAGGTGAGGGAGGGACAGGGGACAACTTCCTAGAATGCTCCTGAAAACAGGCATTTGCCCATTATCTCTTCTCCTCAGATGGTACTCTGTCACCTGTGGTTTCTACTCCCATTGTGACTAGCCTCCTGGACCAGACTTGACTCTATTAACTTCCCTTCTGGTGATCTTGGGTTTTAGAATCACCACGGCTACATTTTCCTGTATTCTTTTAAGAGCAGTTTCTAGAGTCATCATGTTATTTCTCAAGAATATTTTTAGATGTACCAATCTTGTATTTCTTTTTGATCACTGAAATCCTGAGAGTTTCTCAGCAATCTTCACACCCAAGTCTATTCTGGTTGTCTGAGGTCACACCCAAGTCTACTCTGGTTGTCTGAGGTCACACCCAAGTCTACTCTGGTTATCTGAGGCCACACCCAAGTCTACTCTGGTT
>NC_034591.1:15974363-15977296 GCF_900095145.1 Mus pahari
CACACCCAAGTCTACTCTGGTTGTCTGAGGTCACATCCAAGTCTACTCTGGTTGTCTGAGGCCACACCCAAGTCTACTCTGGTTGTCTGAGGGTGAATCTATGCAAAGGGAGGAGTTGCCATCATTTGGGCTGCAGTTGCCTGAGCATCATTTGGGACCATGAAAGTCTAAATTCAAATGGTTAATCCCCAGCCTTGATGAAGACATTAGAGGTCTCCATAGAAACAGAATTTATAAGCTGAAATAGAATTATTATCATTTGCTGTATTAGTTTCTTTTAAAGAACATGAATCATAGAGCCCACATGGGACCAAGATCAGGTATTTTCATCATTATAACTTGTAAATATTATAACATATACATACATTATTTGGGAGAGGTAGCCTAGGAGGGATTTAGAATAAAAATATTAAATCATACACTTTTTTGCGTGTCATTTTTTCTATCTCCTTTGTAATTTGTACAGGAATACTTTGATGGTGGACCACGTCATCCTGGTAAAGAAATACAATCATGGTAAGTTGTGTAGTCAATTAAGCAAGCAAATTAAATGAGAGAAAAAATTAAATTTTGTAGAATTCTTACCATCTACCCTGTACACTTTGTTTCCTCCAATATTCACACTGGCCTTATAAGGTCATTATAGTTGTTACTATCTAAAAAAGCAGTTGACAGAATAGGACAGCTACAGGTGCCCCCCTAAGATTCCCTCTTCCCTCATGTGAGAGAGGTGAAGGAAGTATGGAGGAGGCTGTGGCCAGCTGATGTAGTGAGAGTACCACATGGTCCTTGGCTTGGGCCTCTGTGGTTCAGTTAAAGATCTAGGGTTCTTTCTGGTGCCAGGCCAAGACTAGAGTTCTATAGCAGAAACAGTATCTAGCCCATCTTTTTTAGCTCTATCCCACCCTGCTGTGAATCCCATAGATTCCTCCTACATTTAAGGGTCTTAGATACTGCTTCCAGGGAGCCCTGCCTCAGACTGTGAAAGGAGACAAGAAAAACAAAAACCAACAACAAAAGAAACCAAACACATGGCCTACAGTTACACAGGTCATACGTGCAGGGCCAAGGTTGGAAGCTAATCCTGTGGCCCTTCATGATCTGCAAACTGTATGCATGAGTGGAAAGTTCACTGTAGGCATTCCATTAGGGGCAATGAAAGAGACCCTTCTTATCTGAGATGCTCAGGAGATTTTGAGCTCTGGAACCACACGTGAGTGTGAGAACTAAATACCACACAGCACTGACAGGGTGAAGTGCTTCTCCGTGGTATCCTGCTTAATCTGGAGCAGATCCAGGCTTTACAGGGCTGAAGTTTGGCAATTTGAAGCCCCTCTTCAAGTAAAAAGCTACAACTGCTAACTTAGGTACAAGCCCTTGGAAGAGATTCTTAGATGCGATGCACTGGAAGCTGAAGCTCCCTGGGTTCTTGGCAAAGGGGTCTCTTCTTAGTTCCTATACCCCCAGATAAGAAGGGTGTGTGGTAAATTGACTGCCCTAAGGTCTTAGGGGAAAAGGTCAGAGCCAATCATGAGTATTTTCTAGGCCAATGAGTTTTGGGAGTTGTTCTTTAAATAACTCTAGGTTCCTTAAATTGTTTCAAGAATTATTATACATTTTTCAAAATAAAATTAATTTGCAATTAATTACTTCCTAAAACATTAATATATGCTCCTAGTCACTTTTACAGTAAAAGGAAGAGTGGGATCAAGCATACAAGTATAAGTCAATACAAACAGATACCAGAGGGATGGACACTCTCTGACTTTCAAGAAATGGTGTGTGTTTGTGACCCTCGCTGCAAATGTGGGCAGACCATTTGCCAAGTCTAGGCCTGCAAATTACAACAGTATTTGTGAGCTTTCACATGTCTTTTCTGATAAAACACCCTCATGCCCTTTGTGAATGCTCAAAATTTAAGTTGCATTTGACAAAGAGTCCTTTGAGTTTGCGTGACAGCTCTTTTGGTCACATAGAGTGGCTACTCTCCATCCCCATGATTTTATATCCACATAGGCACCACGTTTAAACATTCACGGATTGTCGACAAGCATACCTTCAAGCCAACCTGATATTCCATCAGTTCCTCTAGCTCCTTCTGCTCCTTCACTAATTGCTTCTGCTTGAACACCACATCTTCCCGCAAGCTTTTGATCTCCAGTCTCTTCTGGAGCACCTCCTTGCGCAGTTCTTCAGTGCTTTCCTTCAGGAGTTTTGTCTTCTTCTCTATTTCCTTTAAGAGTCATGACAATGGCCAGTTAGACAGTCCAGGTGAATGCTCATCCACCTAAAATGGGACTACAATCAATCCCATCCACCGTATCCACTGGGCATGTTCTAAGAAAACATGTTCCCAGGGAGTTCAGGGGAACTTGAATACCTTCACCCACAGCATGCAATTACACCATGTTAACTAAGCATGCGATGGTTTTGAAGTACTTTTTAAAATTGAGTGCTTCATATTTTAAATGTTTTCTGTGTTAATTTTTATTTCATACTAAAAAGTACTGTGAGAATGTACATTCTGTTTCCTCGTAGCTTTGAGATTTGACAAAGTCAAAAGCAAATAATATGAATATCTGTCTTGTGGTTAGCCTGAGTCATACACAGCAGCTAACTGTGAGGAGGCTCGAATCTCCCACAGTAGCACCCGTGTTTACCGACACTACCTCTGCGCATGCGCTCCCTCAGCATCCTCCACCAGGCTCATAGGCACTCGGCTTCCTCTGCCTTATTATCTGGAGTGGGCTTGACTTCTTATATTCAGAAGGGCTATCTGCTAATAGTAGCCAAGTGGATAGATTGATTAGCCTGCTCTGAGTTTTCTTTGAGGTTCCTATGTACTGCTGGAAGGAGTTAAAATAAATTACCTAAATCTGTAACTAAAATTCTATTCTCTTTTCTTCTCCCCTCTCTCCCCCCTCCCCCTTCCC
>NC_034591.1:15977538-15985502 GCF_900095145.1 Mus pahari
CTCTCCTCTCCTCTCCTCTTCTCTTCTCCCCTCTCTTCCCCTCTTCTCCCTTCCCCTCCCCTCCTCCCTTCCCTCCCCTCCTCTCTGACTCTCTCTGTCTCTGTCTCTCTGTGTGTGTCTCTCCATGTGTGTGTATGTGTGTCTGCCTTGCTGTTTGGGGTTCACATAAGGTCTCAGCTACTGCTGCAGTGCCATGCTTGCCTGCCTTTTCTGCCTGCCTTTTGCCACGAGAGCCTCTACGGACCTATGCAACCATGAACTCTAAATTACATACTTTCTTTTACATGTTGCCTTGGTCATGGTGTGACAGTGATGTGTTGTCTTTATGAACCAGGTCTGAGAAGCTCAGAAAGCTCTGAGTGCAGTAGCAACAGAAGAGATGTTCTTAAGTGACAGGCACAGAAACTTACTTTCTTCTAGAAACAAGCAGATACTGCTTTGTGACTAAGCGGAGCCTGGCATAGACGCCAGCACAGAAAGCCTACAGCATGCCTGGCTTGGGCCTCCTCGAAAGGATGCCCATCTTCCTTGTGGCATCGGCAGTGATTGCGGATTATTGGTGCTTCAAATGTCTCAGGGTGTGCTTGTATTTTTAAAGGGATTTTTGAACACAGCTGAATTTAATAAACGCTAATACTTACTCCTGGCTTAGGTATCTTCTCAAATTCCTTTAATATGATACTCTTTTCTTCTGTTAAGCTGCCAAAAGAAAATACCACGTTTGACAAAACGAACCAGAGAGTAAGCTCTTTCTGCCCAGTGCCTTCCTGTTGTCTCTCTCAGAGGGTTCCCGGGTTTGTCTCCTCACATCCGAGTGCCCTCTCTCCATGATGGCTCTGACTCTCCTTGGTCTTTCTGTGCTTCCTCCTGCCCACACTCCAGCAGCAGCATATGTTCATACCTAACATGGCAGCTCTCTGGGCATGTTATTAGAACTGTCCTGCATCACGGGCATCCCTGTGGATTAGGACTCCTCCCAGGCAGGCTCTGGGCCTTTTCCTGTCTACATGTTTCTGCCTCAAATTACTACTGGGGCCTTCCAAAGGCTCTGCCTTGCCTGACTTCACCCTTGCCCCTGATAGTCAACCCTCCTTCAGTTCAATGATTTTTAGCAACACAAACAAGATCCCATCAATTTTCTGCTCAATAACATCTAGTCAAACCTGGACCAAGTTGAAACTCTGCATCATCCACCTCTGCGGTGTTGCTGCTTGTCACATTTCCCTCTGGCCAACTTGGTCTTCCTAAATCTGTTCCAACCGCAGGCTCTCTGGCCTGCCTGATGCCTCTGCCTGGCTTCCTCGGGATCATCCTCCTCACACAGTACTAACAATCCCCACCAGGCGTGTTTTATTCTTTCATGTGTGCTCCTCGCGGCCTGGTATTTTGTCATGTGTTAGCTCTGCAAGGACAGAGACTTGGCTCTGTTTACACTGTGCCACCATTGCTAGACGATAGTTGGCACTCGATAACTAGTAGCAGGAATAGAGCGGATGGCTGAAGTTGGTTTGATTCCTATTTTCATTCTTTGAAATACATAATTTGTATACTAAATAAAGAGTCACACAGAGAAATAGAGCTGCTGGAAGAATGACCCATTGTTTCATGTTATTTACATCTGAGTTGGGAAAGTGCGGTGGACATCATAAAGGGAAGAGTCTGCAGATGTTCACAGCTGTGAATAAGAGCTCACACATTTTACATGACGTTTGTCTTCCTCAGGAATGGTATTACAGAGGCGCACCACTGAGAGAGACAGAGAGCACTGGAGCAGAGGAAACTAAGCAGAGGCCCTTGGAGCATGTGTGTTCAGCCGCTGTGACAAACACACTTTGTATCTGTCATAGCCTTCCCCCTTCCTGAATACATAGGAAGGTTGCATTTCATAACTTCCCTTGCATTTGGACTGGGGACAATGGAGGGTGATTGCCACCTGCCTTCCCAGCCACACTGAATGGAAACCACTTGGCAAGCACACAGGGTGGGGACTGTTCAACTTTCACTGAACTATGTCAGAACGGAGAAACACACTTTTCCCTTCCCCGCCCCCCCCTTTAAAGATAGGGCCACTCTCAACCAAAAAGCATACAACACAGGCTGGTCCAAAGCCAAAGCCCCCGGCACATATGTAGCAGAAGGCTGCCTTGTCTGACCTCAGTGGGAGCGGATGCACCTGATCCTGTGCAGACTTGATGCTCCAGCGGTGGGGGGATGTCTAGGGAGGGCATCCCCTCGGGGGTGAGGGGAAGAACTCAAGGGGGGACCAGGAGGGGGCAACAGTTGGGATATAAGTAAATAAAATAATTACATCATCATCATCATCATCATCATCATCATCATCATCATCAACCCTAGCTGTTCTGGAACGTGCTACACAGGCCAGGCTGGTCTTAACTCACAGAGACCTACCCACCTGCCTCTGCCTTCTGAGTGCTGGGATTAAAGGCATGCACCACCACGCCAGGTCATAAACCGACGTCATGCTCCTCTACAGCCACAGTCAGATTTATGTACTATTGTTTCCTCCCTGCACTGCAGCCTAACCTTTCTATTCCCCTTTCTGTTTCCAAATTTCCAGGGATAAGCAATGACTTCCAAGTCATTATCTCCAGCCTGGAACTTCTCTGAAATGGCAAGTTTTCACTTTTCAACTCTTGGTGGACAAAGCCTGACTTTTCCAGTTCATCTGTTCTTCTCTGAAGCCTTACATTTTCTACCCCGTCTCGTGTCCAAGTGCGCAAGCTGGGGAGTTACTCTTGAGTCTTCTCCATGTCTTGCCTCTTTTGCAGTGTTAGAGCTTTTTGCTATTGCCCCATGGGATTCTCAGGTTCTCTCTCTCTTACTCTCTCTGTCTTTCAGACAGGGTACTTTCTATTTAACTTGGAGTCACTGACTTTTCTTACTTTCACTCTTCTGTTCACCTATCGGTTGATTGTTTAACTTTTCAGTTACTGTATTTCTCAGTTATAAAATCCTCACGTGAACAACTTAGAAGTATTTGGATGCATCTAAGACTGTATTTTGGGGATTAATTTTGTAGTGAAAAACTGAATCAGCAGGAAACAAACATCATCGAGAGATGTCCCTCGTAAGCTGCGGCTTGAGACTTCTGTTCTTCCGTTAGTCTTGATGTTTGGAGTTGTTTGTTGGTGTGTGCATGTAAAAGCTGCAGTGAAGTCTTTGTCACTTCACTCGGGAACCTCTAGTGTGCTGGTTGACATCTGCTATCTTTTAGGCAAGCTGAGTTCTCTTTACGAAAGCTGTTATGTGATGGGATTCTAGGCTTCACTCGGAGCCCATGAAAACAGTTGGTATTTTGGCTTTAGTAGACACGGTTCAGTTCAGGTCAGGTCAAAAGATCCAGCCAATGCTGCTGGCAGCTACGGGTTTTAGCCTGGTTTAATTTTCAGCACCTTTGCATTGCTATCTGGAGCTTTCCTGTTGGGACCCGGAGAGCTGACTGACAACTTAGCTGATTCTCCAAGTGTCTGCGGGCTGTGTGGGATCAGATCCACAAATGTGCAGCTTGAGGGTGAGCCAGGAAGTTCATGAGCAACTCGTTTACATCTACAAGCTTTGTCTAACCCCTCATCAGGAAGTTCAAAACAGTTGGATTTTTCTCTGATGATCTTTAGGGTAATCTTGGAGGGTTTTTATCAGAACCTAAGCAGCCTGGGGGAATTAAAACACCCAACTCTAGTTGGCTCTAACTTTCTGGGTAAAAGATGGAAAATAATTTCATCTAGTAGTTCCCTGCCTCTCCTAAGAAGGGCTAGAGTGGACAGGAAAAGCGCCTGCAAAGCTCACAGTCCAGAGCCATTCGACTCACTCAAGCACTGACACCTGATCACAGGACTCCATCGATTCCATCCCCTGCTACAGTCTTCTCATCGCAGCCCCTTCTCCAGGCTATGCTGTGTCTGGTCGGCAAGAGAACACAGCCAGATTTAAAGCAGCTAGAATCACTTGAGTTACCAAGAATGCCTGGGTTACCAAGCTCCATGTTTAAAACAACTTTAGTTAATAGATCAGGAATTTCAGTTGATAAAGAACACAGAATACAAGACTAGGTAGACAATACAAGCAGAGAAGTGGCAATTCCGGGAGAAAATGGAAGGGTATGCTAGGGATTGAGAACATTGCAACAAAAGCAAAGAGTGCCTGCCATGGGAGACCGGCAGAACCGACACGGCCGAGTAGGAACCACTGAGTTTGAGGAAATCTCAACAAAAACACTAAAAGCAAGAGAAAAAACATTCGGGGGGGGGGAACTTTGGGGCAACTACAGAGGCATGATATGTACATAATGGGGATATCAGAGGAAAAAGAAAAGGGGGTAAACCAAAATATAGTCCAAGCAATAATGACTGAAAATTCCTTTATATTCATGTTAGACAACAAATTATAGACTCAGAAAGCTTGAAGAACTCATCAGGTAACACAAATGCACCTTAAAAACCGTCAAAGATGAATCATAGAACAATTAAAAAATAAGAGGAAAATAAGATTGTATAAAATTGGAGGAAAAGCCTGTGGCATCTATGGAGACTCAGGATACAGGACAATATCCAACACCTTTTAAAAACCATGCAGGCAGTAATGTCTCCCAGGAAACAGCATCATAGCCACAGCCACAGCTATGTCGCCTAGGTGATCCTGAATCCACTCAAGTTGACAATGAAGATTGATCAATATAAATGCTAACTCAGTCATACCAATAATCACCTTAAATGACAATGAAAACACAGATTGTACGAATGGATACAAATGATAGCTTCTGTGTATATAGGTTGTCTATAAGGAACTAGTTTTAAATATTCATTTAATTTGTGTGTATGAACATGTGTCTGTATGCATGTTCACATGCACACGTCTGTGCTTGGGTGCCCATGGAAGGATGATTCGGGTTTCTCTAGGGGTAGAGCTAGAGTTATAGGCAGTTGTGAGCCACCCAATGTGGGTGCCAGGAACTCAATGTGGGTCCTCTGGAAGAACAGAGAGTGTTCTTCAGCCGTAGAAACTCATCCCACATGTCTATAAATGAGAAGGAAGTGGCCGGGCAGATCACAATGCAGTGACCACTGTACTAGTTTGAGTAGTTTTAATCTGAAAGCCCAACATCTTAACTGTACCACATTCAGAAACTTTTTGGGAGCTGCCGTGACACCCGAGAGTTTCCAACCTCAGAGTTTGGATTCAAAGAGATAATGTCCAATTACACTTGAAGACTCTGGCATGCCTCTCTCCAAGGTGGACAGACAAAAGCAGGAAGTCAGCAAGGACCCTTGCATTCCAGTAGGACATAACTAACCTAATACGTCTGTTTTTAAATATTGACCATCACCTTGAGATTAACAAACAAAAGAGTAACAAAAATACTAGTAAGGAGAGAAGGTAGTCGCTCTCCTGTTGATGTGAATGATACAGAAAATGAGAGTCCTTGAGTTTTCACTTTGACCACTGGAGTGAAGTGACACGGCGGGCAATGGAAATTTCAGAAAATGCTTCAGGTAGGATTAGCCACAATCTTCTAAGTTAAGTAATAGCAGGTTGATACAATCATTTGCTTATCTTCTCTCAACAACCGTATTTTGAGTTCTATTTTGTACTGATTTTTTTTCTGCATTCAATCCTCAAGTACCTTTGCCATTTCCCCCCCAAATTTTCTCACCCCAAACTTTATTTTTTTTAAATTTTTTATGACCTCTTTTTAAAATTATTATTATTTTCTTTATTTACATTTCAAATGCTATCCCAAAAGTTCCCCATACCCTCCCCCTGCCCCTGCTCCCCTACCCACCCACTCCCACTTCTTGGCCCTGGCATTTCCCTGTGCTGGGTCACATAAAGTTTGCAAGACCAAGGGGCCTCTCTTCCCAATGATGGCCGATTAGGCCATCTTCTGCTACATATGCAGCTAGAGATACAAACTCAGGGGGTACTGGTTAGTTCATATTGTTGTTGCACCTACAGGGTTGCAGGCCCCTTCAGCTCCTTGGGTACTTTCTCTAGCTCCTCCATTGGGGGCCCTGTGTTCCATCCAATAGCTGACTGTGAGCATCCACTTCTGTGTTTGCCAGGCACTGGCATAGGCTCACAAGAGGTCGCTATATCAGGGTCCCTTCAGCAGAATCTTGCTGGCATGTGCAATAGTATCTGTCAGCCCAAACTTTAAGCACTGAAGACTTAACTATATGATGAGATTTGGGCTGGGTGGAGCATTGTGGTCATATGGAATCAAACAGATTCTACCAGTTAGAAGATCTAGGGACAAGGGTAGACATACATCTGTGCATCAGGTTTTATTGTAGCATATTTTCATTGGTAATGATGTACATTAATGATAGTTTCATGATGCCTGTCACATGGAACCTAATATAAATGCGCACAGATTCAAGCTGAAATTTTTTTAGGTTTGAGTAATTACCACTTGGTCCTTAGACTTATCTTTCCCCTACACTGTTACACAGCACTTTGGGCATGCTGCCACCAGGGGGTGTTCGAGCGCTGCCAGCCATTGCTGATGAAGGAAACAATGGTAACATGAACCCAAGATAAGGGCTGAGTCTTCTCTTTAAATAGGTACAAAATGATGTTTTCTTTGAACAAACAGAATGGTTAGATATCTAGGACTGTGAAGACAATTGTATTTCCATTAAGGAATTTCTCCTTTAAGAAACAGGGACTTTTATTTCCTTTAAGAGATGCACTCTTCTATTCTCAAAGATCATGACCGTAACACTGTGTACCGTGGATGGTCATTCCATTCTTCCATGTATCCTTAGTAAAATTATATTAACTGCGTATGCATGGTTGAGTTTATTTTTGTCGAAATTACATAATGTTTTTCTAGTTGCTAAACAGATTCCACAATTAGTAATTGAATAGTTATTCTCAGGGTTTTCTATTGGGGGGAGATACTATGATAAAATAATTTTAAGCATTATTTATCACACACCAGGCCTATCGTATGCAGGAATCTACACACATTTCTACACTCCACAGTTTTGCCATGTTGTGCAAATAAAAAAAAAAAAAAAACAGAGATAAGTACTTTCCCCCAGTACAGTCCTGGCTGTGACAGGTACGGGGACTCAGAGTTGGTGCCAGGCACCTCGGGAATACAACCTGTTGAAAGACGACCAGCTTTTCAAAACTTCAGATGCCATTCATTTTTTTACATTTATAAATAATGTCACAATGTTGACAGATTATATTTAGCCTGTTTTACTTTTTTTTAGATTTTCATTTTTGCATGGCATTACTGGGACAAGACTGGTTTTTGTTATGGTAATACACGCCACATACTAGAGTACATATTAACTCTTAACCTCATATTCAAATAACCCTGTCCTCTCCTAACCAAACAGGCCTGCCTGGAGGCTACAATCACTAGTCACTGGAACTGAGAGAATCACCCGAACACCAGGACATCCCTACACCTGCCCAGCTTGAGGGTTGCTGCTCTCCAAGTCCACAGCATGCTGGAGGTCACTGATTACAGCCTTGCTTCCCCAACTGACCAAGGCTTGTCAGAGACTGTCAGACCAAGAAACACATTGTACCAACTGCCCAAATTTTAGGAACTACTGGAAACCAGGGAAACTCAAAAGGCAACAGGAAAGGGGAACACTGGAGAGAATGTCAGACCCTTTATCAGGGAAAGCTTTCAGGAAACCAACCAACCAACCAAACAAACAAACAAAAAACAACTTCCTCGGTTGCAAAATAAGCTCCCTGAAGTATGCTTTAACCACTTATTTATCTATATTTAAGTATGATCCCTAAACTAAAACTGTGTAACACAGATTAATTATTGACTAATCAAAACAATTTACTAACCATTAGCATCTATTAAAAAGCTTAGTCTGTGTGAAAACAGCTGTTGGGCCTGGTGGCCATGCCCTTAATTCTAGCACCTGGGAGGCAGAGGCAGAGGCAGAGGCAGAGGCAGGGGCAGGGGC
>NC_034591.1:15985677-16041695 GCF_900095145.1 Mus pahari
GAGGCAGAGGCAGAGGCAGAGGCAGAGGCAGACAGAGCTCTGTGCCTTTGAGGCTAGCCTGGTCTAGTTAGTGAGACCCTGACTCAAAAAGTATAAGAAGAGGAAAGAAACAGAAGAAGAGGAGGAAGAGAAGGAGCAGGAGGGGCCAGCAGTGGCCAAAGTAAAAGTAACTTGATGTTTCTCTTGCCAGTCACCAGTGACTCGGACCTTCCTGAAGATGCTGGGGTGGAGGATGCTGGCCACTTGGGCTTCTATTCTTTAGGCCCTGAATACAATTATGGTTTACTGTGCTGAACTGACCACATCATCTGTATATTTGGATGAATAGCATTCTCTCATTGGCTTTGCTTATTTTTATCTATCGATGGAAATGCCTACTTTTTTCCCTTGGAGTGTTGAGTGGATTTATTTCTGTACCACATAATATCAAGTGTGTGAAGGCAAAGGACAACAAACACAAAGCCCATTATTCTTCCCTGGAATTCCCTTTGCTAACAAAATTGTATTTATGGAAATGAGCTTATTAATTCTGGAGATATTGATATTAGAGGAAGGATACAAGGGGGTCTGCTCAGTGTCAAATGCCACATGCTTTTGACTGTTCTCATTCAGCGTAAGTGGCAATACACCATCCTTTCCCTATCCTAAGGAGCTTGGTGAACAGTTTGCCTGTCTATACCTAAAAGGCAAGAAACGCTCCGCCCCCACCCTGATTCTTTTTTCTTGGCAGGAATACTTGGAAATTTTAAACAATTTAAAAATCAGCTGACTTATGTGTTCTGTACCCTTTCACAAAATGTCACGAATTCCTATTTGCAAGACTAATGAACAACCACCAATTGTTTTATTTCATTATTTTCTTCAGCTGAAAGAGTGCTCACGGAAATAGCTGGCTTTCGCTTTATAGTTCTATCTGGAGAGTCCTAACAAATTTAGACTGAAAGACACATAGGGAAAAAAAAAGCCGCCTGTTTTTCTTTTTCTTTCTGAATAGAATTCTGTTCATTAAACTGCTTCCTTTATCTATCCCTCAGTTAAAAATAACCAACAAGGAAAAATCTCAAGGTCTGGGTTCGCATGGTTATCTGGAGGCCACTCAGGCATTCGCTGTCTCTATGCAGGGCTGAAGTTATGTTTGTACTGTCTGAATTCTACATACTGTTAAAAATAACCAAAGCTCTGCCACCTTAAATAGTAACAGACTCTAGGAGGGCAGGTTCGACTTTCTTCCCAGCACCCAGGCACAGCACTGGCACATCACAGCTCAAAATTCCAGTCACCATGCAGAGGCACAAGCTGAACTTCCACGGAAGCAGGAGGGATGGGGGAAACAGGTTCACCCTCCCACTGGTACCTGCTTTGCTTCCCTAAGTGACTCCCCTCTAGGTCTGAATAAGCAAATGACTCTTCCATGAGGATGTCACCTTTTCTTTAGTAAGAGGGGACAAAAGTTAATTTACAGGGTCCTGTGGCTGCTGTGTTAGAAGATAAAGTGAAGGTGATGTGAGACCAGGGTGCCCAGCAACATGATGTGGTACAGTCAGGAGCCACAGCTATCCAGGAGACAGGAAGAGAGAGATACAGGGACAAAAGAGGAAAGGCAGGAGAGCAAAGAGGCTGCCAAGTCCTTGCTCTGTTCCCACCCCTGCCACCACCACCACCACCACCCCCATCCCCCAGCAGTATCCAAAGCTCCAAACATGGCAGGGATTTCAGTTTCCAGAGTTCTTTGCCCAGCTCTTGTGTGATCTTTTAGTTCAGGGAGTCAAGGGGAAAACTAACCGGGCTTGTAGTTGTTAGCTCAGACTTCTTATATCTAAATGCTCTCCCAAATTAACTTGTCACGTGGAAACAGCCAGTCGACAACAAGCAGAGAACTCACCTATTCAGCCTGCACTGACTGTGGGCCAGTGGAGCGGTCTCCAGGGCGCCCGCCTGCCCGCCCGCCTGCCAGGACTCACCTATTCAGCCTGTACTGAATGTGGTACTCCCTTTCTTGCGCTGCAGTGTATTCGTTTTGGTATTTGAGCAGCTGCTCCCGAAGTTTGCTGACCTCAGTGGTGAAGACGTTGGGGAAGTCTTCTGCCTGCTGCAGACAGACCTGCTGCTGCTGGATCCGCTCAGTGAAGCGCTTGGCATTCTCCAGCAGCTGCACCTCAGACTCCTGCGTGCTGGGTTACAAAGACATTGAGATATTGACAGTGGGGACTTGTGCACCTTCGGGACACCCCTCCTTCCCCGCTCCCCCCCGCCCCCGTATTCCTGAGAGGATTTGGGGGTAGGATGGGAACATGTCACAGATGTTCCTACTCCAGGATTCAGTTTGATTCAGTCATATTAAGTCTCAGCACTGGCAAGAAGGAGGCTCAGCTACTGGCCAGAGTCACCCACCCTCGAGCTGGGAGATGTACATAGTCAGCTGCAATGTCTGCTCATAAGTTCCTCCAGACGTCCCTAGATTCGGAGTGCAGGCAAGGAGAAGCAGAGTAGGGGCAAGTAATCCAAAGGACATTCCCTCTGACTTTGAAGAAAGACCAGGGCTCCCAAGGAAGGGGTAAATTAAAAAATAAATAAATAAATAAATAAATAAATAAATAAATAAATAAAAAAAGAAATGGGCCTCTCAAATAACCCAGAAATTTTTTTGTGCTTTTAATTCTCTAAGTAAGACTGCACCAAGATCTTTTTTCATTACAGACCTAAGACATTAAGCACTCTTTTTAACAGCCATTAGTGGGAAACTAGGAAAGTTCCCCTATACAATTATATACACATTAATCAGCTTTTAATCCTGCCCTGAAATAGTCTTGACTATCACAGAAAAGAGGGTTCTTACAAACCCAGCTGTCTTCTGCGACCTTGTGCCTGTTCAGAGAAGTGGCTGCAGATCTGGATAGATAGGAGAAATTATACTTGACTGATCTCAAGAGTATTCCAGAACTCCTGCATGCTACAAGCTAGTACTGGCTCCCGACTTGTAGTCTACATGGCCTATCTGTCTCAGACACCCTCACGTTAGTGATCCCCCACCCAGCAGCCATAGGCAGGCCTTTGCTATTTTATTTTAAAGCCAACACCCACGTCTATGTGTGTATCTTATTAAATGTTCTTACCAAGAAAAATCTCTAGGTTTCAACTCATTTGCAAAGATGTCCCAAAACAGGATGGAGGCTGTCTTAGCTGAGGTGACAGGCTTCCCCTATTTTCTCACGCTTTACTGTGTCATGTGTTTAGTGGCATCCAGCCAAACATTTATCAGAGCCTCATATGTTCCAGGAACTATGGTAGGTGCCAGAGAGCCAGCAGAGCAATACTGGTGAAAAGTACTCCAATTTCCGGGAGTGGAAATGGGAGTTGTTCTCTTACGCTTCGGTGCTCTCGTGTGTTAACACTCTGTTCATCTGGCGTGACCTGAGCTCCTTACAATGACAGCTCTCCAGGCCCTAGAGTTCTTCCACATGGAGAGGAGGGCAATACAGAAGTTAGCTTCCAGTAAGAACATAGGTGGTAGTTTACACATGTACTCGTGTGACACACAGTGTCAGTAGGAGAGAACTTAACTTCTAATGTAGTCTTGTGGAAAACTCAGTTGATGTGGGTTCAGTACTTCCAACCCATACCTGCCTGCCTGCAGCCCTAGACACAAAAACATAGCGTCTGTTTCACTGTGCTTTTCCAATGGGCTTGAGAGAGAGTGGTAGCTTTTGTAATAGGTAGAGAAGGAAGTAAAAGGTCTGGAGGAGGTAAACTGTGAGCAGCAGAGGGGAAGTAGCTATTTCACAACACAAGCTGGAAGCAGAAGATATCGCTACATAATTTTGGTCCTGCACTGATAGAGAAATAGCTTCAATACCCAGTGGCAAATAATAGGCTCTGGGCAAAGCTGATGACTTATTCTGTGGATGCCCATCTTCTGACCTGCTACTGACTTGAACTTAAGCTGTCACAGAACTATACTTCTGAATGACAATTGGAGAGGGGTCTTCTTGTCCAAAGTATCTTCAATAGATAGTCATCACACATACATCTCTGCCTGAGAACTGCACATGCTTGTCATCTCAAGGTTCAAGAGCTCTTTTCTTCAGGAGGAATTCCTAACGAGTGGTACAAACAAGTGGGCAAGTACCCTGGCTTTATCACTTCCTGGTGGCAGAGTTGAGATTGTTCTCCAGTCAGAAGTCCATGACACTGGGCCCCCGTTGCCCACATGAGCCACAAGTGACCCCACCCACCTGGTTTCTTCCTTTTCAGTCTCCCTTCCCCACACATCCACAACCTCTTCTTTAATGATTTCTAAAACCACCTGAACGCTGATCTTTGCCCCAGGCTCCACATTTGGAGGGAAGACAAATGAAGGCAGGTCCCATTCATTATAAGGAAGAAGTGCAGAGGGGATAAAAGGTGTCTCCCTGCTGGCCATGAACATACCTTACCACTGCGTCGTGCAGCAAGGTGTACTTGGCTTTCAACTCTGCCATTCTGGTTCCAGGAAGTTTTCCCTTGGAGTGCAACTATTATAGAGAGGATAGATCAGCGTTAGCCACCACTGTCCTTGTGCCTATGGAGGAACATAGGTTATTATTAGCCACCACTGTCCGTACGCCTGTGGAGGAGATGAAAAGACTCATATATGTCTTCTAAAATCTTTCAGCTAAGCATTAGGAGGACTACATGTGCAGCAATGTGGCCCATTCAAAAGCTGTTGGGTGTCACAGAGTAGTTCCAGCCTGCCTCTTGTAAGATCTTTGTTTTTGAACAAGTCTTTAAACCTCTCTAGGCTATGATTTCTTCACCCAGAAACTCAAGGAATGAAAATCTTCTTTTTCTAAAAAAGTGTATTTCTAGGGTAAACAGACATTTTGAGTTGTGTGGACTACCAGGACGGCTGCTTGTTGAAAGAAGGCAATCCTGGAGCAAGAGCTGTACACCAGTCACTTCTCTCAGAAACACCCTGGCAGCCAGGGGTTATTTTTTTCCATCTGAAACAGAAGTTCAGCAAAAGAGCCTCCCCCAAGGTTTTAGTTAAAACTATCAGGACTTAAACTTCAATGGTCCAGTTTAAAAAAATAATTCAAAGTGATACCCCTTGCCAGATATTTCTGAAGACAATGTTTACTGTCTATATAGTGAGGTATTATTTGTTTCTTTTTAATTTCTGCTAGAATGTGTCTGATTTACTCTCTGAGAGAAGGAATTATTAAGAAATATCATCCTCTACAGTTTTACCCTGTTAAAATCACAATGTTAAGAAATCCCGTAGTTGAAATATAGATGTAAATAGTTTGGTACCATAGAGTAGAACCAAAGATTCAGGCTTCTCAGGCCACCAGCTTTCCTATCCCTCTAGGCCAAGTCACATCATTGTGACATTGAAGTTGGACGACTATAGAACCTTTTGCCTGGCCTTCTGCCTCCTTCTCTCCTCTCTGGCTTCCACTCAGGGATCTCACCTGGTTATCTCTCACAGCCACTCTTCTCAGAAGCTAAACAAAGCCATGTTATGCCAGGTGTGCAAAGCCTTCAAGTAGCATGTCTTAGCTGGTTTCCTGTTGCTGTGATAAAACACCATGACCAAAAGCAACTTGGGGGAGGGGTGGGCATATTTCAGTTTATATTTCCAGGTTAACAATCCATCAATGGGGCAAACAGAGCAGAACTCAAGCAGGGCAGGAACCTAGAAGCAGGAGCTGATGCAGAGGCCATGGAGACATGCTACTTCCAAGCTTGCTTTCTATGGCTTGCTCAGCCTGCTTTCACGTAAAATTCAGGAATACTAGGCTAAGGGTGAAAGCTCCCACAATGGGTTGGACCCTCCCCCACAAATCACCGACTAAGAAAATGGCCTACAGGCTTGCCTATAGGAAGCATTTTCTCAATTGGAGTTACTTTCTCTAAGATGACTTTAGTCTGTGACAAGTTGACATGAAACTGGCCAGCACACAGAATACAGTTCAGTGCCCATGGGATTCAAGACCCTTAGGCCCTACACGACACTGCTTCTTTCCAAGAGCATCTCTTTCCAAGCTCCCAGGTTTCTGCCTCACTGGCTGCCTTTCACTCCCATAGTCTCTGTTTTAGTCACTGTTGTATAGCTGTGCAGGGACATCATGAGCAAGAAGGTAGCTTTTACAAAGGACAACATTTAGTCAGGGCTTGCTGACAGTTCTTGATCCATAGCCAGAAGACAGAGAGAGAGAGAGAGAGACAGAGAGACAGAGAGACAGAGACAGACAGAGACAGAGACAGAGACAGAGACAGAGACAGACAGACAGACAGACAGACAGACAGACAGAGACAGACAGACAGGCTAGGTCTGGCATGAGTTATTGAAACCTCCAAGCCAAGTCCTAGTGACACCCCTTCTCCAGCAAGGCCAAATCTCCCAGTCCTTTCCAAACTGTTCTTCAACTGGTGACTAAGCATGCAATTCCCTGAGCCTACAGGGCCATTTTTATTCAGGCCACCACGGCCTCACAGACCTCTCTCCTTCCCCAGAGTCTCTCTTTGGCCGTGCTTCACTTCCCTCCTTCACCCCAACCACTTCTCATACCTTGGTCTAAATCCTGCTTTACATAACGGCCTTGTCTGATGTCTCAATCCTCCTGCTTCCAGAACTCCATAAAATACAGCACATTACGATCTGCAGTATACGCGTGTGGCTGATTTTTGTCTTTCCTAACTTGTGTGTACATCCCAGTACGATCTGCAGTATACGTGTGTGGCTGATTTTTGTCTTTCCTAACTTGTGTGTACATCCCAGTACGATCTGCAGTATACGCATGTGGCTGATTTTTGTCTTTCCTAACTTGTGTGTACATCCCAGTATGATCTGCAGTATACGCGTGTGGCTGATTTTTGTCTTTCCTAACTTGTGTGTGCATCCCAGAAGGAAGGAGGTGAGATCGCCTTGTTCTTCACTGTTCTCCTCGCTGAAGAGTTCCAGGCATGGCGTTGGTGCTCAGTAAACGTTTATGCTCATTAGTAAGTGAATGGAATCACGGGCAAAGCGCAAGAGTCTGAGCCCGCATGGACATGCTTCACGGTCTCCGTAATCCAAGCCATGGTAGAAAATGTTAAACTCACCATGAACCAATTCCTCATGACAGCACTGGAAGTCTTTTATGAGGTCTCAGCCTGAGTTGTATAAGCCCACAGTTCTTGTTTTGTAAACAAATGGGTGAAATGTGGTAAGCAGGCTTTTAAAGACCTCTGACAAGGTTCTTTTCTTACTACACTAAATATCTTGAGATATAGTCATGTGTCACCTTAAATATAATACAGCTTTGATTTCACACACATATCCTTGCCTCAGAATGGTGTCACCAGTGATGGACACCACAGGAGGGGACTAAGAGGCTGTGATGCCAGGAGAGGCAGAGCACTACCCGAATACCAGAAAATTCAGTGCAAGAGGTTGCAAAGGAGCCCTGCACTCTCGGTCGCGGACACTGATGCTCATGCCCAGACACATCACAGGATGCTGAAGGTCAAAGCTCAGGAGGAAAGCCTTGAAAGCAACAAGAAAAGCCAACAAACATTATCAACAAGGGGACCAAGTTACAAACGGCTTCACACCAGAACAAAATAGCAGCCAGTAAACAGTAGAGATGACATATTTAGAACAATTTAAAGGGAAAAAAGCTCTCTGTCAAAAGTCGCTTTCAAAAGTGATGGGAACACAAGACGTTCCAAGATAAACCAAAATGGAAAGGATGGTTGCAGGCAGATCTGCCTTATATGATATACTAAAGCAAGTTCTCCAGGGTGAAGGGCCATGCTATCAGACAGTAACTCAAATGCACACCAAACAGTGAAAGTGTACCGAAGCAAACAAGAAAATCAGCTCATGTAAAACCTTGAACACAAATGTTTACAGACGCAGCGTTTACAGTAGTTTCAGAAGAAACAACTTAGGGGCTGGGGAGATGCCTTGGTGGTTAAGAACACTTGCTGCTCTTACAAGGGGACTCAGGTTCTGTTCCCAGATACCACACATCCATACACAATAACCTGTAACTCCAATTCCTGGAGACCCAACACCCTTTTCTGGCCTCTGTGAGACTAGATACACTTGACACACGCATAAACATGAGGACAAATACTCATACACACAAAACTTGAGAAAATCTTGAAAAAGAATATTTGATATGCCCATCAATTGATGAATAAATGGAAAAACAAAATGAATATCCATACAGTGTAATTCTACAATTTAAAAGGGGTCCTGATACCTGTTACAGCAAAGATTAAGATCATGCACTCAGGCACAAAGGGGAAAATTCTGTGTGCATCTCGCACAGGCAAATATACTCAAACAAAATGGATTTAGACATACATATGACAGCCAAGAGAAGGAGTAATGTGTAAGAAAAGAGTCACAACATTTATTTTTGGTATAATGGAAATATTCTAAAATTAGAACATGCTGATAATACAACTCTACACATACACTAAAATTCAGTGGAGTTTTTTTTTTCTTCTATGTGCATCCTAACTCAAAAAAACAAAAACATAAGTGTAAATTCAAGATTCCAATATGAAAGAGAGATATGCAACTGGAAAAACCCAAGAGAATAGTACAGTTGGATTAAAAACCAAGTATAAGCCAGGTGGTAGAGGCTGTCACTTTTAATCCCAGCACTGCAGGAGGCAGAGGTTGGAGGGTCTCTGTGAATGAGGCCAGCCTGGTCTACAGAGTGAGTTCCAGGACAGCCAGGGCTACATAGAGAAACCCTGTCTTGAGAAACAAACAAACAAACAAACAAATAAATATATAAATTCATTGCCACTATTTTTAAAATCCTACCTATGTACAGGTCTAGAAAAATGCCACATTAGCAACAAATACCTCATAATATCTACAGTGCACTCTTTAATGTCATTTCCCACTTAAAGAAGCCAGCCAGCAAAAGTCAATGGCCAGTTTCAGAGCTGCGCAGTGGGGAATGAGGCTGAACTGCCTTGAGTAAGAAGGTTAAGTTCCTCAGACAGAACACAATCCGATTTTACCTTTGTGTGGGGGAAATGAGAGCCAGAAGGTCCAAACTGACACGCTGAAATGTCCTCTGTGCTCTAAGTATGTGCCTCCTTCTCTATATACATACCTCTCCCCCTCTCTTTCCCTCTCCTTCTCCCTCCTTCTTTTCTTCTTCCCTCCCTCCCTCCCTCCCTCCTTCCCTCCTTCCCTCCCTCCCTTCCTTCTTTCCTCCCTTCCTCCTTTTCTTGCAAAGCACAGGTTCAATTTTTTAGTAACTAAAGGCTCTTAAATTATGCTAGACATGACTTAAAATGAATGGACAATCAGAGCAGAATTACAAACTGGAAGATGGTGGGTCAGATCTGAGAGGTTGGCAGCCAGAGCAAAACTCTGGCAGAGCTGGACTGACTATCCTCTGAATGCAGTGCCATCTGGTTGCGAATTGCTTGGTCTAATGGCAGGTGGGCCAGGATGCCTGGCAGGTTTTACAGCCACAGATAAAGCGGGACATCTAGAGAGGTTTACCTTTTAGCCATCTTTATTACTCCACTGGCCCTCAGCGCCTTATAAACTCATAAAAGCTTTGTGGATAAAACACTTCATTTGTCTTTGAAGTTTATGTATAAAGCAAAAGTTAAGTCACAGATGTCCAAGAAGAAAACCTTTTTTCTGTCCCCACTACTGAAAACAAATCTCTTTTATGAAGAAAACACTGAAACCATAGAAAACGTATTTATGTCCTTACAATTAAGAGTCAGGCCTGAAAAAATATCTCACTCAGTAGAGTTCCTGGCATACAGGTGCAAAGACTTTGACTTTGAACCCATAGTTCCCATGTATGAAGCCATATAGCAGCAGGCTGAGGTATGCGGTACCTTCCAGCTGTCCGGCTAACCAATCAGTAAGCACTGGGTTCATTGAGAGGCCAGGTCTCAAAAAACAAAGAGGAGAGTGATGGGGGAAGACCTCGGATGTTGATCTGTGGTCTTCACATACACATGTGTACAAATGAGCACACACATACACACACACACACACACACACACACACACACACACGCGCGCGCGCGCGCGCGCGCAAAAGAATAAATAAGTCATAATCTCCATGCACACACTCAGAAAAATGTTCCTTTTCTGTGACACTTCAGACTATTTCTTTAAGGTGGCTCATCCATGGGTGGGAATTTTGGACTCAGTTCTAGTGGATAAAAAATGTTTTATTCATCCACAGTATCAGATGTGGAAAAAATGGTTGTATTTTCACACTGCACAATATAAGTGGGTACAGAAACCAAGTGTGTCATATTTTAAAAATGCAGAATCAAAGAAATACAGCATGAAGGGCCAGTGTTAAACTGTTAGAGCATATACACATGAAAGGTTAAATATAATGTCAGAAGTTCCCAAATCTGATTGCACAATAGGGACTTGTGTTCCTGAACTGCCTAGTTGGTAATTGTGACTTGAAGGAAACATTTACTCTGCAGCCAAAAGTTTAACAAGAGTTCACAATTTGTGGATGACATGGAATAGTATGAAAAAAATGTCAAAAGTTGAAATTTTAGGACATTCCAAGGAAAGATCTTCTACCAAGTGACCTTATCTGAAGGGGTCAGCATGAGGAAATAATGAGAGCTTGTGTGGGCGTGTACAGGAACCTCGGCTCTGTCCAAGGTGTTCTGGCCTTGAGGACGGTATCTGCTGGTCTGGCTGCCTTTAGGAAATGCCTGACATGATTCTGGATGTGTCACGAGCTTAAAAGCCTGTATCTTTCCTCTCTCACTCACCCCTCTGTTTCACTGCTGGAAGTCAGTAGCACAGGCATTTGGAGTGATTTCCAGTGCACTCCTGCTTAGTCACACACAGCTTCCCGGTCAAGTTCAATCCACCTCCGTGTGCTGTCTCATCCCTTCCCAGGCCTTCCCAGGCACAGGGTCATCAGTTAGGGTGTCTGTCTCTGCTTTTTTTCCATGTTGACTCAGCACCACATACACAACACATGAACTTGGCTTGAATTCCATCTTTGCTACTTTTAAACTATGTAATATAGAATAATATCTAATCAATCTATGACTGTTTATTCAACTGTGAAAGACAGGGGAAAAACAGGCCTCATGACTTTGTCAATTTAACACAAACCTAAAGTCACCTGGGAAGAGAAAACCTCAACCAAAGAATTTTCCAGGGTAAGATTGGTTTGTACTAATTGATAGAAGAGAGCCTAGCCCACAGTGGGCGGTGTGAATCCCTATGCAGGTAGGTCTGCACTATATAAGAAAGATAGCTGAATAAGCCAGTAACCAGGTCTCCATTGGTTCTGCATCTTTTCCTGCCTCCAGTTACTACCTTACTCTTGGCGTGCCTCCCATTTATGATGGACTGTAACATGGAAGGTCAAATAATCCCTCCTTTTCCAAGGTGTGCTTTTGGTCAAGATGTTCATCACAGCAACAGAAAGCAAACTAGGACAATCCCATCTTATAAGATGATAAAGGCGAAGAAAATATAAGTGAAATATCTTGATACCTCATACCATTTTGTATTTCAGTTCACAAATCAAGGTTTAACCAATGGCAGTCATTTTATTACCATTATCCTCAACCCACAAATCTGTTCACTGTTCTCACATAGAAACAAGCAAGAGTGCTTGCCACAGACACCACACCCTGTGTGGTGAACCTTCTTTTCTTCTGTTTTCATCTCTTCTGCTCCCCCTCTCTCCTCTCCTTTTCCACACACTGGACACGCTGCCTGCTCAGCACATTGACACTGACTGTGCCTTCTTGTTCTGGTCTTAGCTCCTGGAATGTGTATTTGTTACTTTCCATTGCAAAGAGAATTCTGCAGCTAAAGTAAGAACATGGGCCTTGAGGTAGAGGGAACCCTGTGGATTATCCGAGTGAACCCAGGCTGGTTGCCAGTCTTTGGAAGCAGAGACCCTTTCCTGGGTAGGTTAGATGGATAAAAGGAAGAGGAAGGTCAGTTTTGAAAGCAGGCAGGCCTTACCCCATCACTGTAGGCTTTGAACATGGAGGAAGGTGGTCATAAACCAAATAGTACAAGCGGCCAGATACCCTCCCTTAAAGAACATAGTCTGGGAAGCAACCTGACTGTGGCCAACTGTGACCCAAGATGGACTTATGACCTTCAGAGTTATAAGATGGTAAAACTGTGTTTAAGTCACTAAATTTGTAATCATTTGTTATGGTAGTAATAAAAAATGAGTGCAGTTCCCAAACTGTTGGATTCTCCCATCTGTGATTTGCTTTTTCTTCTCTCTTTTCTGCTCGAGGGAGTCTTACTATATCCTGGAGTCAAGCTAGGCACATGCCTGTAATCCTAGGACGTGGAAGGTGGAGACAGGGAGATCAGGAGTTCAAGGCCAGCCTCTGTCTCAGGAAGCCAGTAGCTAAAAAGGTAAAACATCGATCCCAGTCCTCACCATCTACGGCTCCTTTTAGGTGAAACTTCCAGGCAAAATTACTTCTTTCTCTCCGTTGTTCCTCCATGTTCAGACACACCTATTACTGTACACATTAGCTGCAGTTACACACTTTCAAGTATGTCTCAGACTGTGTACTCCTCAGTGGTGGGAGGAACCTCACTGGTCTCATCTTTGACTTCTAGCACAGTTTGGCATCTTGCAAGCTCTCATTAACTTTGATTAAATTGTCATGGACTTAGGTTTTTTCCTTAAAAACAGCAATATACTTGGGAGACCTTGGGTTCTTCCATTCGCTTCTGCTTTAACTTCTTTGTCACAGAAGGCAAATGTAAAGGGAGAAACAAAGGCAAGCAGTCGACCTGAAATGGGATCAGGAAAGTAGAAATGTGCTGGACAAAACTGGCCGGCCGGCCCAGGCTTCTCTTCTCCCTTGTGGCTGGCAAGGCTCACAGAAGGAGGCCTGCACTGTGTTCACCCAGCTGTCTGGTTTCTCCTTTGGTGGCCCTCCACAGGAATGTGAGGGGGAGGGCAGAAGAGACAAACAGGACCTCCCAGGCATTAAGGTATCAAAGGCAGTGGACATTAAATAGTTCAGGTGCCTAGCTATAAGCATGGTCTCACAGTTAAATGAAAACTGTTTAACGATATATACACAGCAAAGTAGATATGCACATGCCCGAGCATACACATGTCAGTAAGTTGCTACATCCTTTAAACATTCACAGATGTCCTGGTGAAATAGTAATTGTCTGGGATGCTAACAATCCCATTTGGATTGGATTATAAAAACCATTTATTTTTATTGCAGTTATTTTCAGGTATTTTATTCTTTTTTGAATCTATTATTGTGGATGGAATTTTCTTCTTAATTTCATTTGTGGATAGCTTATTGTGAGTGTATAGAAGCTATTTAAAAGACTCATACCAGCTCCCAGGATCTCTGGGAGGGATGACAACAGGGACGGTGGCAGCGAGAGACAGGAAATGAGGCAGATGACCCAGACGCTTCTGGAAAAACTTGATAGCACCAGCCAGGGCTTATCACCAAAGAACTCAAAACTCTCGCACCACAAACAACAGTCACATCGGGCCAGAGCACAATCCAAGAGGAGTCGGGAAAGAAGAGTTAGATTAAAACAAACTCAGAAGCGCGCGCACGCGCAGGTGGAGGCGGGCTACAAGAGGAGCCCCAAGGGGGTTTCTGTTTATGTGACTCTGACCAATGAGCTTTGAGTCCTGCACACACACACAGAGGCTCCGATTCTGCTGCACCTGCAAAGACCTTGAGTGACATGGGCAGTAAAGCCGTGCAGGGGAGCCAGTGCGCTGGCGGTTGACCTGAGTGTTGCTCATGCAAATAACAAGAATGCATGGAGATGTGCACAGTTGGCTACTCAGCTTTCTTTGCTGTCTTAGAGGACGGCCGGGCCGCGGACAGAGGCTGTCCTGCCAGCGTGGGCGTGGGCGAAGCCAGATTAAGCTCAGACTGTAGCTCTGGATGTGGCTGCTTTCTGTGCTATGGGTGCCCAGCTTTCAGGGCCCTTTTGTGTGCTGAGAGTGCGTCCTCTCTCAGCTGTCTGAGCTGTCCATCAGTACATCCCAGCTCTAGGCTGGGCAGGCTCAGGCGGAGGGCGGAGGTGCTAGACACAACAGAGGAAGTCAGGGTTTTGTGGTTTTATTTCTTGTTTTTCTGTTTTTGTTTTTTTTTGTTTTTGTTTTTGCTGGGCCCCTTCTTACTTGAGAGATGCTTTTGCCAGAGTCCATCTGCAGCCTTGAGTTTGGCCCGGAAGGTAACTTGGAGAACTCCCTACTCCCTTTCAGCAAGCAGATTGGGGTGGACAATGACGCCTTTCTCTGCAGATCACAGGCATGCTCGTTAAAAAAAGAACAAAAACCTCAAAACTGCAGCTTCAACTTCTGCTTTAATACCGTAAGATGGAACTTGGGAATGGACTGTGCCGACACGTGAGGTTCATTCTTGCTAATTTACCGGTACAGGCCTTTACATCCTGGCATCATTTGGACACACCATTTGTTTTAATTAAATTTATTCTCAGCTATCTTGTTCATTTTGAATCTACTGTGAATGGAATTTTTTTAACTTCAACTTTTGCTATTGTCTTCAACCGTACAGCAGCTGTTCAGTTTTGTTCACTCTATTATTTGCTGCATAAGCAGGGGCCTGAACTCACAACCCCAGAATGAGGTTTTTCATGGGTTCTACAGATGTTTGGGTCTGAATATATTTCGCACTTTTGTTTACTTGATGTATGCTGAGTGTTAGAATACTGCCTGACACCAAAGTTCTGGAAACGTTGAAGGGAGGAGGCCTCTGTATCACAAACATTCTCGGTGAGAGCTCTTATCCCATCATGGTGAGCCCATGCTCACCAGAGGGGGAGCTCTCTGAAGGCAGGGATCATGTTCCATCCTGGACCCACAGTGCACGCTCAGCGCGTGCGTTGGCAGTCTGTTGTGGGATGGCTTCAGGGGGCCAAGGACACCATTGAAGGAAGTCACAATGTGTGGCTTTCTCTTTCCACATACACATGTGGTCTGGGCCAAAATGACCAAGGAGGACATCACTGGAAGAGTCTAAGCCAGTCACTCAGAAAAGCACCATGGTCAGTTTGGAAAGTGCATGCATGAGTATATGCGTGTGTGCATGTGTGTGTGTGCATGTGTGTATGTGTGTGTAGTCCTTTCTTAAAAGGCTGTCAACTTGATATTGGTTATGGGTTAGCTGATTGTATGTACAATATATATACAAGCTCAAAAAGGAAGAGCCTTCGAGTAAGAACATACCAAATGTTTTGTCCTGACAGCTTGCTACCCAGAGAACATCCTCACCTCAACGTGGTCTGCCTCCAGAACATATGACTAAGAGTTACCAACAACTTCAGTAGAGCTGTGGACCAAACCAGTAAGTCACAAGATGCAATGGCTGGCTGGGTGTTTGTATTCTAACAAACACTCTTGAAGGGGGAGTAAAAATAAATTTTTTACTATCTCAATGGTTATTTATACAATACTACATTTAGGAACTTAAGAACTTTTGTACTATCTTAATATGAACCAGTTAGTTGTCTTTTAAATTTCTTCAAACATTTCCATTAGCTTGTGACCAAAAATAGCTATACTCTTTGGGAATTAAATAGCAGATGACCCTGGAATGTCCCCAGAAAAGGGTGGATATTAAAAAAAAAAAATTAACACAATTTACCAGGAAATTTAGTTTTATAATCAAGACCTAGTTTTTTTTTCAGTTTATCATAGCTTTTTAAAAAGCAGAGAAAACTGTATCAGAATGCCATGAGGTAATGCTTTTCTTACTTAATACCAACCTTGATAAACAAAGTAATAAAAATAAATGAAAATTTTAAATAAAATTTAGCAAACACTTCTTCAAAGACATCTGTTTCTAGTTCACTAAGTTGACTATTACAAAAAAACTGAATGTGTTTTCTGGCAAACATAAATAGCCTCACTTCAAGGAAGTGACACATTTCCAGTTATTTTGAACTGGTTGTAACAGTTTAAGGATAAGTTAACTATTTATATAAATTTTCATATCTGAAGATGGGAGTAAAATAACATCTATAGCTTTTAAAACATGTAAATCCACGTCATAATGGTGCAATTTGTGGCAGAGATTGTAAACTAGTAACCAACTGGATAAACACACTAGCGGTGTGTGTGTGTGTGTGTGTGTGTGTGTGTGTGTGTGTGTGTGTGTGTGAATCAGAGGTTGACATGAGTCTTCCTCACTTGCTCTCCACCTTATTGTTTGGGATAGAGTCTCTCACTGAGCCTGGTGCTCACCAATTCAGCTGACTGGCCGGCTCGTGTGCCCCAGGGCCGTTTTTTGTCTCCCAGCTCCAGTGCTGAGAGTATAGGCATGCTCTGTGTGAGTATAGGTATACTCTATGCGAGTATAGGCATGCTTTATGCGAGTATTGGTATGCTCTATGTGTGTATAGGTATGCTCTATGTGTGTATAGGCATGCTCTATGTGAGTATAGGCATGCTCTATGTGAGTATAGGCATGCTCTATGTGAGTATAGGCATGCGCTATGCTATACCCACTTTTTATGTAGGTGCTGGGAGTCTGGACTCAAATCCTCAGGCTGTGTTGCAAATACTTTACTGACTAAGCCATCTCCTCAGCCACTGCATGTATTTTTCAATGTGCATATTTTTGAAAACTTGAAAAATAATTGTCAACTTAAAAAATTAGGTTTTGCCATCAAAACCCAAGTTTTCGGTTCTAAGTGAAATTTTTATTAAATCTGATGACCCTAGATTCATGTTCCAATATCAACCAAACAATTGCTTTTTAAAAGACACTGCCACTTGCGGGTACTAGATGGTGCTGCCCTTTTAGAAGTACAACAGGTCATTTCTATCATTTGTTATTTTTATGGACTAGGTAGATATTTGATATTGGAACCATCCATCTACCCATCCATCTACCTATTCATCTACCTTTAAAATACCATTCAACCGCCTGGAAACCAAACCAAACCAAACAAAACAAAACAAAACCAAAACAAAACCTGGTGTGCTAGCTTTGAGGAGGGTACTCCCTGGAAATGTCACCTCTGTCCCTGTCTCTGTCCCTGTCCCTGTCCCTGTCCCTGTCATCCCTGTCTCTGTCCCTGTCGTCCCTGTCGTTCCTGTCCCCGTCCCTGTTGTCCCTGACCCTGTCCCTCTCCTCCTCTCCTCCTCTCCTCCTCTCCTCCTCTCCTCCTCTCCTCTCCTCTCCTCTCCTCTCCTCTCCTCTTCTCTCCTCTCTTCTCTCCTTTCCTCTTGTCTTTTCTCCTCTTTGAGGATAAGGCCATTTGAGCATGTTGCCCCAGGTTTCAGATCAACTTTATACTTTCAGAGATTTTGTTTTTGCTGTTTTTGTATAATTTAATGGGAAGATCGCATAAACCTAAATCTGATGCTTTGTTGATGAATTAAAATATTATAAAAATTATTTATATTTTAGGAACCCTGATATAGCAGCCTCTTGTGAGGCTATGCCAGTGCCTGGCAAATACTGAAGTGGATGCTCACAGTCAGCTATTGCATGGAACACAGGGCCCCCAGTGGAGGAGCTAGAGAAAGTACCCAAGCTGAAGGGGGCTGCAACCCTGTAGGTGGAACAACAAGATGAACTAACCAGTACCCCCTGAGCTCGTGTCTCTAGCTGCATATGTAGCAGAAGATGGCCTAGTCAGCCATCATTGGGAAGAGAGGCCCCTTGGTCTTGCAAACTTTATATGACCCAGTACAGGGGAATGCCAGGGCCAAGAATGGGAATGGGTGGGTAGGGGAGCAGGGGCGGGGGGAGGGTATAGAGAACTTTTGGGATAGCATTTGAAATGTAAATAAAGAAAATATCTAATAAAAAATTTTAAAAAAGAAGGTTGAGAGTCAAAAAACATTATTTATATTTCAAATATTTTT
This sequence comes from Mus pahari, assembly GCF_900095145.1. Classification (NCBI taxonomy): domain Eukaryota; kingdom Metazoa; phylum Chordata; class Mammalia; order Rodentia; family Muridae; genus Mus; species Mus pahari. Next base: position 16,003,553 of record NC_034591.1, read on the forward strand.
GATGTGGATTTTACTGTTTAGTTTCAGTGGAATAAAACATACAGGATGGAGCAATGGAAAATAAATCTTGAGAGGGTTAGAGAGACACTGAGAACAGATGTGTTAGCTAAATTTTGTTGTTTGCCATAAAGAACTTTTTCCTCGTTGTAAATGTCACCCTTGATCCATTGGGTACTATAGTTGGTGGAATTTCAAACCAAACTGCAGTTTGTAAGGGAAGTATGGAAGAGTTCTGAACAACTTGGCCTAGCAGTTTTCATTTTAGTAGAGGTTTGAATAAAATGGGAACTGAGCATCCAGTAATGTAGCGAAATGAGATCATTATTTTCAGGCATGTCAAGTGCCAGCAATCTGGGGATGCCAAAGGGGACTTTCAGAGCAAAATTGCTTACTTAGAAATGGCTTTCAGCAAGAAAGAAGACTGGAAATCTTGTTAAGGTTGGGACCACATCCATCTTTTCTACCAGTGTATCACAAAGACCTAACCCATGTGGACTCAAACTCTTGTTGGATAAATATAAACAAGAATACTTAGGAGATAATATTCAGTAAGTAGTCACTAATTAATAAATAATGAAAAATTGATTTAGTAAATATTTACCAAATGAATACCCACATAAAAATATGAACTAATAATTACCTCTTCCATCTTGTTTCAAGTAGTTGATACTTTATTTCCTGAAATACTGCTTCATAGCACATATGATGTTATATACTATCCACATATCATCTCATCCAGTACTTATAATAACATTATGAAACCCGCATTATAACCCAAATTATATATAAAGAAAAGAAAACTCAAGTGATAGTTGAAAAAACCCTGGGGTCAGAAGGCCAATGAGAGACTTTCCAGGAACTTAACCGCAACTCTATTCTGCAGAGCAGAGAAACTCAGAAATAATTAACCTTGTGATGGCAAGGAGACAGAACAAGAAAGAGAGCCATGGTGTCCAGGTGGAGAGGTATGAAGACCACTCAAGGAGGCAGAAGGAGCTGCCATCCAATTAACTCTAGGTATAAGGGAAAGGTGGGAGGGGACACACTAGGTGATGCCATTTTAGTTTAATCATAAAATTAGGAGATGAGAATATTAAATCATCTATAAATAAAAAAATAACCATTATAAAAAACTGTTAAAGTCAGAACTATCTTATGGATAAGGAAAAGGCATTTATAAATATAAAGGAAAGAAAAAAAACTTAGAGTCATGATTGGAAATGGAGGAAACAGGATGGATAGACAAGCTATAGGCAGAGGCTTAAATTCTTTCAGCACTTTCTGTTTCATAGATATAAACTAGAATAACACAATAACTTAATTATAAAATCTAAAAGCAGTCACTGAAATTTAAAAATTGAACGTAACTGTTTTCAGTTGGTGAGGAGACCATTGCAATTCTAAAAGAAATCACCACTAGGTCGTTCCCTAAGGAAAAGATCCACAGCTGTTTTTTTATAGTCACGTTGTTGGTAGAATTCTTCTGAAACAATTATGTTCCCTTGTAGAGTGGTGAATGAGTAATTATAGGAGGGTGATTGTAAAATAGGGTTTTCATGTATAAAAAATATACATCTGTAAGAATAAAGAAGTTATGTAAATTTGCTGTGTTACTGACTTAGAATATGAGCATGATGTATTTTTTTATCTTGAGGTATTTATCTTTTCCAGCTCTTTCTATGGAAAAGAATAGAAACAAAGTCTGTGCAGCAGAAACAAATGTCTCTGGTCTATAGATTCCTGTCTACAAATAGCACTCCCTACTAAAAGAAGCAACATTGTAATATAGGAGTTTGATATGTAAAATGACTTATCTATGAGACTGAAGAGACTAAGGGAATCTGTTGGGTTACTATGCTACTGTGGAGGCACAAATGCTAACCACTGAGAGCTGACTATTTCACATGCTGAACTGTACATGGCCAGTACCTCCCAAATTAAGGAAATCCCTTTTTGTTTGTTTGTTCTTGTTTTTTGTTTTGTTGTTGTTGTTTTTCAATACAGGGTTTCTCTGTATTGCCCAGGCTGTCCTGGAACTCACTCTGTAGACCAGGCTGGCCTCAAACTCAGAAACAGCCTGCCTCTGTCTCCCGAGTGCTGGGATTAAAGGCACGTGCGCCACCACTGCCTGGCCAAATTGAGGAAATCTAAGAAGATTCCCATTAACACCAAAATATGAAAGGGTTCACCTGGTTGGAGCATGATTATTGGACACAAGGAATTCAGGAAATGTATACAAAGTACTTAAAGAAGAAAATAATGTAGGAAAAAGAAAAAACTGTTAGACAAAGGCCTTCCACAAAAATGCAAATAAGTATTATACCTGTAGTTTGATAACCATTACAAAATTCATGTACACAAAGGAACTTCTTTTTCTTTTTAACGTTTTAAATGACTTGTTTATTCTTATTTTATGTGCATTGGTATTTTGCCTGCATGTACATCTGTGTAAGGATTCCCTGGAGCTGGAGTTACAGGAATTTGTGAGCTGCCATGTGGATGCTGGCAACTGTATGCAGGTCCTCTGGGTGCTCTTAAATGCTGAGCCATCTCTCCAGCTTCCACAAGACAGATTTCTAGTTACTAAAATGCTAAATACTAAAACAGCAACTGAAAATTTGAAGAAAGGATCTTTTACAATAGCAGCATGTAAGATAATAAAATCTAAACGTCAAGAGAACCAGAACCATGAGACATTCTTATAAAGAAAGCCACAAAGGTATTTGAGAAAACACAAAGATTTAGACAAATGTTTGAGGACAGTAAAATATGTCAAGAAGACTTAATTCTCAAATTAATCACTGAGAGTTTTCAAAATGCAAACTAATAAGCAGTTCAAATAATGAATGAAAAGGTAAAAATAGTGACACATGTGAACTTCCCTTCCCCTTTTAGGTTTAAGGTATGTTAGAAGTACGTGATATTTATTTACACGCTATGATGAAGAGAGAAGTATCAATGTAGAAACTAGCATGCTTATGAATATAATCTCACACTTGTGTGTAATTCAACAAATAACTAAATGTGGCATTTGATGCTAAAGCAGAAATTAATTTAACTCATCAAAACACTGAACTGAAACAGCTAATTAACCATTGAACAAGGGATTGAAGTTGGGTTTTATCCCCAACATAATGTCAAGTCTAAAGTAGTGTATGCCAATTCAAAAAGGAAATTCATAAAGCTAAGGGGAAGGACCCAGCAAAGTCATTTACTGTGCATACATACAAAGGAGACGAGATTGCATGGGGTTGGGGGCTGTCCACACTAGTCAAGATAAAAGAAAATCAATTGATGTGCCCCATCAGCAGATGGATGGATAAAGAATTTAAGTTTTAAGTACACAAATACTATTCAGCTTTCAGCAAAATGGCCACCCTATCATTTGCAACAACCTACTGTATAAGTGGAGTGACAGACACAGGGCAGTGACAAAGATTCATGGTTCATTTACATGTGGATGTAAATGTTGATGCCATAGACACACAAAGCAGAAGATGGTTACAGAGCTGGAGTGACTGCCAGCTGGGAACTGAGGAGACGATGGCTAAAGGTACAACATCTCAGGTGACTAGGAAGGATAAATTTACAGTGTATATCCACTATACACCGTGGGGACCATAGCTGAAAAATTCCGAGAATTGCCCAGAAATATGTGAGGTAATCAATGTTGGTTAGCTAACATACATTGTTCCCTTGATGGTTCAAAGAAGAAATTCAGCATCAAAACCTCCACATGGAGTTGCTCTAGTTGTGGCAAGATGGCCACTGGACAAAAATTGCCCTAATTTGTCTACAGACAAAAAATAATTTTCCTTTCCAGGAAAGGACACACAATGTGGGATAGTCAACAGTTTAGCTCTGTCAATACAGAGAAAGCTAGTCCTTCATAGTTCCTACTTCAAGGTCTGTTAGATTTGTAAACTTTTAAAGTCAGGATAGATGATAGAGTACTTTATCTAGTTGACAAATATGATGTACTGGATATTAATCATATATCACACTTTATAACTTTTATATAATTGTTATGGTTGTGTTCAATTTATGTCTGAGAAAAAAGAGCCTTTTTTTTTTAATTGGACAAAAGGGGTGAGATGTTGGGGTTTTGGTTTGTGCTTACATGGTAATGACCAAGCAATAAAGAGCCAACAGCCAATGACTGGGCACGGGGATAGAGGTGGGACTTTGAGGATTCAGAAAAGATTAACTATTACACATTCTTAGAGGAAATGTAAATAACTATAGCTACTATGGCTAAAAGCACAGAGGCTCCTCAAAACTACAAAACTGTCAGGCTACCATTCAATCCAACTGGAGTATGCCTGGTGGTTAGGATTAACTGTCAACTGGACATTTAGAATCATCTGGAAAATGACCCCCCAGAAAGCTGGTGGGGAATTACCGGCACTGTGTTGATTGAGGTGGGAGGATCTACCCAGTGTGAGTGTTGCTATTCTCTGGCTGGTATCTTGGAGTGCACGGGAGGAGAAGAGAGAGCTGAGCAAGAGTGTGCATTCGCTACTCTTCTTTAAGCTCCTCTCACCTTGACTCTCAGCCATGATGGACTATGTAGCCTTGAACTCTGAGCTAGAATAAATAAGCAGTGTCTCTTTAAACTACCTTTGTCGAAATGTTTTATTGCAGCATCAGGAAAAGAAACTAAGTCAATATCCAAAGGTTACCCAGGTTTATACCCAAAGGAAATGAAGTCAGCATACCAAAGACATACTATGTGTCGTATTTATTGCAGTGCTATTCAGAGCAGCTAACACATGCATCCACCTAGGTGCCCAGCAACAGATAATGCTATATACATGACAGAGTTTTATTCAGACACAAAGAAAAAATGAAATATTAACATTTGAAGAAATATGAATGAGACTGTAAGACATTATTGAATGAGACAAGCTAGACAGAGACAAACCAGTACCCTCGGGATCTGCCTCATACGTGGGAGCTAAAAACAATGCTGACCAGTGAGGAGAATAGTGATTGATAGAGATTTGGGGTGGGGAAGATGGGCAGAATCTGAAAACCATGGTTGGGTTAATATGTGTTATATACAGGTATGGAAGAGCCACAATGAAACCTATTAAGAGGCATAATTAGTAAGTCTTAACAAAGATTTTTAAAAGAAGCTATATGCAAGATGAATATACAAGGCATTGTACAACTCAAAATAAAGATGTCCTTCCTTCCTTTCTTCCTCTGAGACAGATTTCTGCTCTGTAGCTCATGTTGCTCTCATGCTCCTTAGACTTCTCGCTTCCAAGTGCTACTGTTCAAGGCATTACCACAATTCCTGGTTACAAAAGGAGATTCTGAATGTATTCATTACCAGACAATGAAAAATTTAAGGTGATGAGATATACCAATTATTTTGTGTTGATTAATACCCAGTGTACACATATAAGTGTACACAAAAATTACGTGCCAACAAAAATTAATTTTGAATGAATCTAAACACAAAAAATTGAGATAAACAATGTAGCATAATCCAGCCTTCATAAAATAGCAAACTCTGATTCCAACCAGCAACATGGATAAAATGTGAAGACATTATGTTAAATGAAGAAAGCCAGATACAAATGGATAGTATTATACAATTCCAATTCTGAAAGAAGCTATTTGATGCTTACTTAGGGAGAATGAAGAGACTAGGACGTTACCTACACGTGGAGTTTCAGAGGGGTGATGAGTAGTCCTGCTGATGAACTGTGTAGGAACTGAACAACAGTGTGGATGTACTTAATGCAGTACTAGATATTTAGTCATTAAAATGGTAAGTTTTATATTATGCATATTTTACTAGAACAAAGAAAGTATTATGATTTCAAGTGTCACATAAATTTCTCCCCCTCTATTCTTCCTCGACATCCTCTCTCTCTCTCTCTCTCTCTCTCTCTCTCTCTCTCTCTGAGAATTGAACTAGAGCCTCCCATTTGCTAGCTACTTTGTGTTTTCTGTCTTTCTGTAAAGTGTACAAGGGGCCAGCCAAATGGCTCAGCTGGCAAAGGCTCTTGTTGCCATTGTTGACCTGGGAACCTATGTGGTGGAAGGAGTCAATTTTTTATTGGATTCTCTCAGTAAGTTAGAATTCATGTCTGGCACTGCTAAAGAGGCCAAGGACCTCAGACTATGTAGGCCATGGACCCTAGGAGAAAAAAAAATACTATTATTCTACTATATTATCATAGCAACAAAATGACTCCTAATGATGTGTTGCTATACAGTGCATTGCTCATTAGAGAAACTTCTTACAGTAGATGTAATTAGCACAGAGATTCACGAAGGAGAAACTTTAGAACACTCAGCTCTAAGCAGAATACTCTATCAATCCTTGCCCCCAGGCTCAGGAATCCATGCAGAGCGGGAGGTGGGAAGCTGATAAAAGTCAAAGGTAGAAGACACCAAGGAAGGAGAATCTTCCTGACACAACGGAGCTGGTGCACGTACAAACTCACAGAGACTGTGATCGTGCACACAAGCCATGCGCAGGCTGAAGCCAGACAAAATCCCAGCTCTGAGAGGGGGAAGTGGGCACAAAGTCCCAGTCCTAACCAAGAAAGCATTTGCAATTGGTATCTGCTGGGAAAGGGCGAATCAATTTTCTCCAGTGGAGTGTCACTGAGCATAGCATAGTTGAGGGCAGTCCCTTGCCAGGAGTCGCTGGCTAATGTAAAACAGAATCCATGTTTTCTGCTGTAGTTTTTGGTATTGTTTTCTTCTCTGTTTTACTTACTAGAGTTTTTTTTGTTGTTGGTTGGTTGGTTTTTGTTTTTGTTTTTGAGAGTGGACACTGGGTGGGTAGAGAGATAGAGGGGATCTTGGAGGAGTTAATGGAGGTGAAAGAATATGTTCAATGTATATCGTATGAAAATGACAAATGGGAAAATATTTTAGGCACAGATTATTATCCACTAGGTGTCTTAGTTAGGGTTTTATTGCTATGAAGAGACACCCATGATCAAGGTAGCTCTGACACAGGGTTACATTTAATTGTGTCTGGCTTACAGGTTCAGAGGTTTAGTCCATTATCATCATGGTGGGAAACATGGCAGTGTCCAGGCAGACATGGTGCTGGAGAGATAGCTGAGAGTTCTATATCTTGATCCAAAGGTCACAGGAGGAGGCTATGTTCCACACTGGGCATAGGTTGAGCATATAAAAGACCTCAATGCCTATCCCCACAGTGACACACTTCGTCTACCAAGGTAAAACCTACCCCAACAAGGCCATACTTCTCAACAAAGTCCCTCCCTGTGGCCAAGCATTCACATGCATGAGTCTATAGGGGGCATTTCTATTCAAACCACCACAGTGATGAGCCGGAACATCATATCCAATAAAGTATGTGGCTAGCACATTTAGGAACTCTCAATAATTTTTGAAAGGCTTAAGAAACTGTATTACATTCTCCAAAGCACTGTACTTAGTTTAGATGTGGAGAAATCCTATTTTTCTAACATTGAAGGTACAATCTGGATGAGATAATTATAAACACTAGGCCATGCTTGCAGCATCTGTCAGGCTGATGGCTTCCCTCAGCTCTGAAGGACGATGCTGGCAGGATGAACGTTATGGAGGTTTTAAGGCACCAGGCGAAGGCAGCTTCAGACACCTATGTAATAGTTCAAGCTGCTGAGTAAACTCTACCAGCTCCTCGCTCTGTTTTATGTTACTTAATTCTCTTCAGACCTGACAACGCTAGTTTTGCAATTTCCTATGCTAACAGCACTTTAAAGTACAGAAAGCTCAAGAAATTCTAGTGTATTGTTATGATAGCAAACAGTTCACAGCGGCATTCCTTGCAACATCTGGGGACTGTGTCTGTTGGCTAAAAATGTGCAGTTTTGTAAAGTTGAGCTATTTGGAACTTGGATAGCCTAAAAGTTTATTTAACTTTGTCAATGAACATTATCCCATAAGCTAAAGCAGCGATCCCAAAGACTGGCCACCATGGAGTAGAGGGGCCGATGTCTGATGCTCTGAGGCTCTGAATCCCCCCCCCTGCACCCCCCCTCACTCCACCCACTCAGGTTCACTTTCATTTCTACACTTCTTGCTGCTGTTTCTCTGTAACCCTTCTCCCATTTCTTCATCTCTTTGGGATCAGCTTCATTCCATTCCACTGTATTTTCGTCTACTGTGTTTGGGTGGGGATGGGAAGAAAAATTAGAAAAGACGGACCACATAACGAGTGTCAGATGCTGTGTGTTTGGGAGTAGTGAGGAGCAACCTAACTGTGTGTTTGGGAGTAGTGAGGAGCAACCTAAGCGGCTAATAGGCAGCCGAGAGGAGCGTCTCCCCGCGCAGCATGGCAGCATGAAGCAACTGTTTCTCTTTCACCCAATTCAGAAGCACAGACCTAAGATGGCAAGGACAAAGGGGGAAGTAGCAGAGGGAAAAAGATAAAACAATCGCAAGCCAAAACTCCTGGTATCCATAAGACTGTATGGACGCAAACCATAAAGCTTTGCTTTGTCTTATTTTCTTGTTTGTTTTTGTCGTTTTTTTGTTTTTTGTTTTTTGTTTTCTTTTTGAGACAGGGTCTCACCAAGTAGCTCAGGCTATCCTGGAACTTACTGTATAGATCAGGCTAGCCTAAACTCAAAATGATCTGCCTGTCTTTGCCTGCTGAAAACTGGGATTAGAGGTGTGTCCCACTGTCCTCAGCTAAAACTGTGTCTTTGTCCTGTATAGTCTGCAGAATATTTCATTTGTGCAGTTAATAAACCCTGTATTCATTAAATGTTAGACCTATGAATGTTACTATGCTATCTGTATGGGGAAGTGGCTCTCTGTTAAGAACCTTTCACTGTAAAGGAAGGCTCAGTCCCCCTTCGGCTTTCCTTCTGCTTAGGGAAGGAGGGGCTGGGGAGGAGGGGTAAGAGGAAAGGGCTCTAAGCTGGTGGTTAAGAGCATGCAGTGCTCTCACAGAAGCCCTGTGCTCAGTTCCCAGGACCCACATCAGGTGGCTCACAAGCACCTCTAACTCCAGCTCCAGAGAGTGTCTTCTGGGTTCCAAAGGTACCTGCATTCACAGATGCTCACACACACACACACACACACACACACACACACACAGAGAGAGAGAGAGAGAGAGAGAGAGAGAGAGAGAGAGAGAGAGAGAGAGGTGTACAAAATTAAAAACAAAACAATTCTTTAAATAGTGGGGAGCCAGTGACATACAGGGAGGGTACACTCAGTGAACCCCACTTAAAGGCTAAATCACTTTTACCCAAAGCTGACTCTGGCTTGAAAATCATTGCTCCCAACTTTAAGCCACTACCCACCCCCACCATGAAGTCAGCAATGCATCCCTTTTTGTTTGTTTTATTTTGTTTCTTTTCAAAGTCCTTATCTCCAAGATTAGTGCTGAGCCCTGTGAAGGGAATGCGCATCTGAAAACACACAGGCATCATCATTTCCACCTACATCAGAGACTGGGCAGACACTTAGGTTCACCTGTAAAGGACATCACAGATCTCTAAGGTGACCTCCCCCATGCCAGGTGACAATGCTGCTAAGGGCCTGAGAGTCAGCAGACATTCTGCCTTAAGGTTCACTGACTAAAGTCACAGTGCTCTGTTTCTCACATCTAGCTATCCTCTGAGATGATCTTAATAACAAGATGAGTATTTATATTAAATTTATATGTGACCGATAAAACTTGTGTCTTTTTGTCTGCAGTGGCCATCACTGCAATTGATTCATTGATCAAGGATCAGGATCCACACCTGTATCATATATGTAAACACAATCAGAACAGGTCTGTGTTAAATATGGGGGCAGGAGTGGTGACAAGCCATGGACAGGCTGAGGGGAGAAAAGAGTAGGGAAGTTTCACAGCTTTTGATAAGGATCATCAGTGAGTAGGTGACAGGACGCAGCCCCAATTACAGAAAACATCAAAGCAGAAACACAGTAACTCAAGGCTTCACCTCAGAATGTCACATCTGTAAAACTTTCTAAAAGTAAGGCAACACCAAGGTGTTTCAGCACTGGTTGTTAAACATACAATATTTATTCCAGTTTCCTTAGTTAGCAGCAGCGGTGGATGTGACCTTTTAAGTTTATTAAATGTAAAGTACATGTAAAGTACATGCTAATACATACTTTAGAGACTTTGGAGTCTTCTAATCATGAATATCTAGGAGTATAAGGTCAGGCCCCCCAAAGGCATGTATGTTGCATAATTTATTTACTAGCACAGAATTAGTTTGATATTTTCATTTTTCCATAACTAGGCAATGAACTAAAATACTGAAATAATGTTTTAAGCAAAATTCTACGATCAAAGTTACATAGATTGTATAACACATTACATATTAAACATAACACACAAATGTATGATATTAACACACAAATGTTAGATATTATATATACATTTGCATTAATATATTATTCAAAATGCCAAATGTAAACAAAACAAAGCTCTAAGGAATGCAAGTGGTAAAATTGATAAAAATCAATTTAATTATCCCAGCTTAAAATGTAAAGAACTTTCCAAGGATTTAAAGCCAAGTATTTTTATAAAAATGCATAGTCCTCAGTTATTTATTGTTTCATCTTTGAAAGTTTGTCTACTCACCCAAATTTATTTGTGCAGCTGGAGAGATGGCTCAGTAGTTAAGAGCACTGGCTAGTCTTCCAGAGGACCTGGGTTCAATTCCTAGCACCCATGTGGAGACTCACTATCTATAACTCCAGTTCCAGGGTATCTGATGCCCTCTTCTGACCTCCAAGGTACACACATGGTACACAGATATATGTGTAGTCAAAACACTCATATATATATATATAAAATAAATAAAATTTATTTGGAATCTGAATTAGTATTCCATAGCTATAATAAATTTCTGAGATAATTTGTTCTTTGGGGGCTTCTGTTCCTTCACTGATGGAGCACAGCACAGTGACAACTATCTACTTCATGGCTGGGAGTGAAAGGGGAAATAAGAGCTTGGGGTCCCATGATGCCTATAGCAGCAAACTTCCATCCACCCAAAGACCGACCTTTGCCCAGGACTATCTCAGAGATTACAGGGCATCCCAGTAGTGCCAACCTGATGATCAAGCAGGTATCACATGAGCATTTCAGACCCATGCCATAAGAACTCTGAGATCTGCAGGACCATTTAGGGGCATACTCAAAGTAGTACAATTTTTGAGTCATCCAACACACTAGTCCTCACTTGACTTGTAGGGTGTGTCTACCACGACTTCAGGAAATGAAGGTAGTTGGCCATGCTATGCTCCATCAGTGAAGGAACGGAAGCCCCAAAGGACAAATTGATTATCTCAGTGATGATCTGTTGTATTTTGAGAAAGAATCTTGCTGTGTATGTAGCTCAGGCTGTCCTTGAAACTTTGATCTTTCTGCCTCAGCCTCCTAAGAGAGGAGATTAGAGGGGATGCCACCACACCAGCTGGGGACAATGATTTTTTTTTTTTAAAGTTGAAAATCCTGAAGATCACACGACAGTGCCAAGGAAATGGATAAACAAGTGGCTTCCCACTTTCACTTTGAGAATTAGGTGGTGTACTGTGAACTCACGAGTCAATCACAAACCCCAAGAGCCAGTCTCCCGTTCAAATGATGAACAATGAGCCCACGTCAAGAGTCAGAAAGCTGTGCTTCTGTCCCGTTTACAATGTGTCAAATGGGTTTAGGACTTCATTAGAAAGTCCTAAGTCCAGGCTGGGAGATGTCATGAAGAAAACTGGACACCTTCAGTATCTAAAACAGCAAAGGCATTTGCTGTTGTTGTTGTTGTTGCTGCTGTTGTTGTTGTTGCTGTTGTTGTTGCTGTTGCTGTTGTTGTTGTTGTTGCTGTTGTTGTTGTTGTTGCTGTTGCTGTTGCTGTTGCTGTTGCTGGTGGTGGTGGTGGTGGTGGCGGTGGCGGTGGCGGTGGTGGTGGTTTACTAGTGTGACCCATGTCCTCGGGAGAATGCTGTGTATTCATATAGAATACACAGCCACTAGAATATGATGAGTCCTTGGATGGATGAGCAAGGTGTTGGCGAACATGTTGTAGATATGTGGTAGCATGGCGGTGATGATACAGTAACTGGAATAAGTTCCTGACTGGTAAACACAGATTAGCGTCCGAGCCTGCTAACAAGGTGCCAGAATCTAATCCTATACAGGTCCACTTTGCAAGGCAACTTAAATCTGTCATTCTTCCTCTCTCTCTCTCTCTCTCTCTCTCTGTCTCTGTCTCTGTCTCTGTCTCTGTCTCTCTCTCTCTCTCTCTCTCTCTCTCTCTGTTTTTTGTTGTTGTTGTTGTTGTTGTTGTTGTTTTTGTTTTTCAAGACAGGGTTTCTCTGTATAGCCCTGGCTGTCCTGGAACTCACTTTGTAGACCAGGCTGGCCTCGAACTCAGAAATCTGCCTGCCTGCCTCTGCCTCCCGAGTGCTAGGATTAAAGGCATGCGCCACCATGCCCAGCTCTTCCTCTCTTTAAAATTACCCATTTATTCACTTCTCCCTTATGTCAAGGGAGTGCCTTGGCCTGAGAGAGGATGAGGAGGGCAGGATGAAATGGGATGTTTTAAAGGATGAACTTGTGGTCTAACGTTGGTTTGGATATATGGGATGGAATGAGAAGGGAAAATAGGAGCCCAAGAGAGCTGTAAGACAAGGCATAAGGTGTATCTGACAAATTCTTCATACTCCACTGTACTGGCTAATTTTGTGTCAATTTGACACAAGCTGGAGTTATCACAGAGAAAGGAGCTTCAGTTGGGGAAATGCCTCCATGAGATCCAGCTGTAAGTCATTTTCTCAATTAGTGATCAAGGGGGAGAGGCCCCTTGTGGGTGGGACCATCTCTGGGCTGGTAGTCTTGAGTTCTACAAGAAAGCAAGCTGAGCAAGCCAGGGGAAGCAAGCCAGTAAAGAACATCCCTCCATGGCCTCTGCATCAGCTCCTGCTTCCTGACCTGCTTGAGTTCCAGCCCTGAATTCCCTTGGTGATAAACAGCATGAAAGTGTAAGCTGAATAAACCCTTTCCTCCCCAACTTGCTTCTTGGTCATGATGTTTGTGCAGGAATAGAAACCCTGACTAAGACAACCACATTTCCCCCTGCACATTCAGTCTGTATAGGTTCTATATGAGAAAAAACAATTCAAATTCCTCGTGCACTGGTAACAGGAATGAAGGCTCAGCAAAGCTAACGCCTGTTATGTCCAGTTAGAGACAGTGCCAGGGCCAACATTCCAGGCTTCTCAGATGGAGAGTGCGCCTGCCTGCCCTGCTCTGAGAACTTGAAGAGAGTAGTTTAGTTAGAATTCAGAGGCAGTAGAGAAAAGTCTTGGGAAATCTGGTTAGAGATATAAATATGAGAACTGGACATGGTGGTACACACCTGTGATCTCTGTGTTTAGGAGGGAGGGGCAGAGATCAGGAGTTCAAGGCCAGCCTGAGCTACTTGAGACCCAGTCTAAATAAATAAGAGATAGGTTACAGAGTGCCTTTAACTGGTACAGATAAAGAATTTGGATTTATCTGTGTCAGTAATGCTGAAATAATTTCTAAGTAATAAAATCCCTTTTAGTAAGAAATCTTATGAGGTCAGTATGCACAATAAACTTAAGAGAGGCCCCCAGCTCCTGAGTTGAGTGATAGGAGAAGGACAGCCACTGCCTGTGATGCGAGAGTGATGTGACATGCTTCCAAGTGTTTTAACTGCTGACGATTACATATCCTGCACAGTCAGGCGAAAACAGCAGTATTCTCTACCAGTTCTCTTCCCTTTTACAGATGAGAGAGACACACAGAAAATTCATTTAAAGATCGGTCCTTTGTTCTGAACAGGGGTAATTTTAAGTACTTAAGGATTAACACAAAGTCTAGCCTTCAAAAAGAAAACAGGTTCCCAAATTAGCGAGGAAACAGAATCACTTCCATCCTGGTGGTATTTAGTGGGAAGAAGCTCACAGACATTTAGATGTTTCAACTCTTTCCCCGCTAGTGGACCAAGTGTATAATATGGTATATTTTGAGCACTGGTATTACATGTATTTTTTAAACAAAAGACTTTCCTTGTGCTTTACTAAAAACCCAGATGGTGAATCTTGAATACAATGCATGGCACCCACGGCAGGCAATCTATTGTGTATAGTTTTAACTGACAGGAGATGACAGCATTTGGCTGGCTGCACTTGCTGAGGACCCTCTCCTCCTGTGAGGCTTCTGAGACTGTGATGCAAATGCTCCCGCCCTTTTCTGGGAACACAGAAAGCCTGAGTCAGGCGGCGGTGGCTATTAAAGCGCCTGGTCGGGCTGGGCTGCCTCACTGCAAGGATGAGGCTTCCTGGTTGGTTATGGCTGAGCTCTGCGATCCTCGCCGCCTGCCAAGCGGTGGGGGAGCACAACCTGACTGAGGGGATGGAGGATGCCAGCGCCCAGGCTGCCTGCCCCGTGAAGCTGGAGGGCAGCGGGAGGTGCGAGGGGAGCCAGTGCCCCTTCCAGCTCACCCTGCCCACGCTGACCCTCCAGCTCCCGCGGCAGCTCGGCAGCATGGAGGAGGTGCTCAAAGAAGTGCAGACCCTCAAGGAAGCCGTGGACAGTCTGAAGAAATCCTGCCAGGACTGCAAATTGCAGGCTGACGACCATCGAGATCCTGGCGGGAATGGAGGGAATGGAGCAGAGATGGCCGAGAACAGTAGAGTCCAGGAACTGGAGAGTCAGGTGAACAAGCTGTCCTCAGAACTGAAGAATGCAAAGGACGAGATCCAGGGGCTGCAGGGGCGCCTGGAGACGGTCCATCTAGTAAATATGAACAACATTGAGAACTACGTGGACAACAAAGTGGCAAATCTAACCTTTGTGGTCAACAGTTTGGATGGCAAGTGTTCCAAGTGCCCCAGCCAAGAGCCCATGCAGTCACAGCCAGGTAGGTGTAATGAGGTTCTTAGAGTTTGTTCATGAAAGCTGTATAGCCAGATAGTGGCCATAAACATTAACCCGAGGGAGCATAAGTTAGTCAGACTTTCACCTGTTAAGTTATGGCAGGAGAAACAAGTATTTTCTCAAATGAGACAACAGAAATGGTAAATGATTTAAGTACAAAAATCCTATTAGTTGTACTCGTTAGAGACCACTTGCAGTCTCTAGACCTTCCCTGCTAGGTCGACCGACAGACGAGCAGAGGCAGATCCCTCCCGGAATCTGAACAGAGATTTGAACACAGGACAGGTATGGCAAGCTTCCTGGCTCTGCTTACTTAGGTCCCTGGGAATCAGGTCTTGGCTGATGGACTTTATAAGGCTTTCACAATCTGCTGTGCTAGATTCTCAAATACCTAGTGAAAATGGGAGCTTTTATACACGGAAGCATCTCTCTCTCTCTCTCTCTCTCTCTCTCTCTCTCTCTCTCTCTCTCTCTCTCTCTGTGTGTGTGTGTGTGTATGGGGGGTGAGCGCACATGTAGAACTTTTGGGGTTGAGACTTAGTGGCACATCCGTCCTTACCATCCCAGTTAGTGAACATTAACACTATTTAAGGTCACAGACCTACTGCCTTCTGTGTCCCGATTCCTAGATTCCTAGGACCTTTGTGGATGGGTTGCCACACCCTAGAAGGTCACCTCTGTGTTACTCTCAATGTTCATCCTGACTGTGAAGTCAATGGGACATAGTAGATAATTTTCATTTGGAATCTCTAGAAATGGTAGGTCATCATGTCATAGAATGCTATCTGTCACTAATGACCAAGATAGACACTCATGTTTAAGAGACATCACAAGGTGTATGTTAAATATGGCATGGCATATAACTTAATATGACACAAAAATATTCTGTTATCTACTTTTCTCCTAAAAGCTTAGGACTCTCCAGAGTTCTAAATATATGCAAACAGATTTTTGTGTCTTACAGGAATCTTAAACTTTCTTTACCTGACTCAAATTTTATTAAAATTAACTGGGAACAAATAGTTGGTCTCTAATCTCTAAAAAAAAACCACCAAATGATGACACCGAGCATAATTATAATCGGCCTACTGCTTCTTCTAGAAGCCAAACTGTGAAATATTGGCTGACTATAGTTTCCTAAATAGTAAATTCAGGATAAACATTGACATATTATTGGAGAACCCCCTCCCTTTTAAAACTGGACTCACTTTATGCCAATCTCGGGTGAAATGAGAATGAGTGTCAGAACAATGCTGTGCACTGAAGGTTGACATTTGGAACGTATGTAACGATTTCTGTAAAGTCTGCTGTAACAGTTGCTGATTGTATCCTAGGAGACTTGGACCCCTCTCAACTTTAAGGCAGAGGAATATAATGGTTATGAGAGTAAAGCTCTCTGCCAGGCACATCTGGCTTTATGTCCCAGCTCTGTCACCTAACGGTTGCTGTGGGAAAAGCCTTCTGGGAGACTTAATAACTGTATAAGCAAGCTGGCTGTGATATCCACATCATAAGGTTGCTGTGTGGGTTCAATGAAAACTGTTACAGTGATTGGCAGAGTTTCTGGAGGTCACTGACCCTCATTAAACCTTGCACACACTCATTCTTACTACTGTTTGTTGTTAGTGTTGCCACCAGGATTGCCACTCAAGGAAGTCCTGTATACTTGATAATGCCAGTTGGTTCTGAGGCCTTAGTTAGCATCTGTTAACCTGGTTCAGGAGAGTGTATCAGAGCCAGGTTCCACTATTATGCAAATTGTAATGCAAGTGAATTGTCCAGTTGCTTTTGAGTCTGAGAATCCTTGAGATGCATAGCTTTGACTAACAAAACCCCATGCGTTTATGCTTTTCCTTCCTCCCTCTTCCAGTTCAACATCTAATTTACAAAGATTGCTCCGACTACTACGTGCTAGGAAGGAGAAGCAGTGGGACCTACAGAGTTACCCCTGATCACAGAAACAGCAGCTTCGAGGTCTACTGCGACATGGAGACCATGGGTGGAGGCTGGACGGTGCTGCAGGCTCGCCTTGATGGCAGCACCAACTTCACCAGAGAGTGGAAAGACTACAAAGCCGGCTTTGGAAACCTTGAACGAGAATTTTGGCTGGGCAATGATAAAATTCATCTTCTGACCAAGAGTAAGGAAATGATTTTGAGAATAGATCTTGAAGACTTTAATGGTCTCACACTTTATGCCTTGTACGATCAGTTTTATGTGGCTAATGAGTTTCTCAAATACCGATTACACATCGGTAACTACAATGGCACAGCAGGGGATGCCTTGCGGTTCAGTCGTCACTACAACCATGACCTGAGGTTTTTCACAACCCCAGACAGAGACAATGATCGCTACCCCTCTGGGAACTGTGGGCTCTATTACAGCTCAGGCTGGTGGTTTGATGCATGTCTCTCTGCCAACTTAAATGGCAAATATTATCACCAGAAATACAAAGGTGTCCGTAATGGGATTTTCTGGGGCACCTGGCCTGGTACAAGCCAGGCACAGCCAGGTGGCTACAGGTCATCCTTCAAACAGGCCAAGATGATGATTAGACCCAAGAATTTCAAGCCATAAATTGCTAGTGTTCATCTCTCTGGGCACTCACTATCTAAGAGGACGATGAATTCCTTCAGCCCTTCACCATTCCTTTCCTATGGCTAAGCACTTCCTTTAAAGCTTTACAGCTTTTAAAATAAAGCTGAAAATAATCTAAAAAGACTCCTATGTTGCTGTTATATGAGGAATGCTTGAAAGCACTGGAAATATTGACAATTATACATTATAATTGCAAAACCTTTCATTTTTATTGGTTGAAAAGTTTCCTAATATTTTTATAATAAAAACTAAATTATTCAGCAAGCTAAATTCTATATATGCAAGTCTTATTTTCACTAGGGCTAAATATATACATTTGAGAATATACCCATCTTTCCAAGTACAGTTACTCTGCAGCCAAGAACTATAGTATTATCTTTGATCTAAGAAGAACTTAAAGCATTTTAGTTCTCAAGAAGGGCGGGGATGGGATTGGGAGGCAGGGATAATATGTATAGCTAAATTTATTCATCTAATGCAAAATATGGCATTAAAATACCTAAAAATGTGGCAGCGTAATATATCGCTTCCCTCTCCAATTGAAAATGATGTTACCCTGAAGACTTGGTTTAATGGTAATTCACGTACTGTTTATAGCCTGTTAGACCGTGATACGAAGGCTGCTTTACCATCTCCCTCTGCTCTCTGTGCACAATAGCTTGTGATGTAAGGTGCTAGACTACTGTAAGGTTTCCTTGGGGAAAGGCATGGTAAGGTAAAAACCACTGGTTTATACTTTGAAAGCCAATCCTAATCCCAAAGCAATACTGCTGTTGAGGAGTCAACTTCCTAGGAAGCTGACTTTTCTAGGACAAATGTATTTATTAGGATGAATTTTGGAATTGTAGTTCAAATATTATACATTTTAATCCTAAGTAGTCAGTTGCTTATTTCATTCTCAGAAATTCGAAGAATATATACAATTTTAGTCAAATGTGAGTCCCTGGAATTCCTTACTTGCAGATGTCAAGGGTCACATTAAAAGGCTCTGGGGGGGGCAGTTTCACTCACTTTATCCTTTTGAAAAGGGATCACTCAGAAAGAAACAATCAGCCACACACTTAAACATGCTTTTGAGTGGACTCTGAAGTGCTGCATGCAGTCAGTCACATGGAGTAACTGACTGTACAACATGCAGTGTCTAAGCAATAACTTTGATCTTTAAGTTTGGTGTAGTTTCTAATATACTAACCAAGCTTTTGAAACATATGCACAAAGATTCCACCTTAGTTATTTTTAAAACATAACTAGGGAGGACATTTATTGACTTGACTACTTACATTTTACAGTAACCACTGTAAAAAAAAAACTTTAAAAAGAGGGAGATATTATTTTTGAAACATGCAACATGAAGTTTTCAGGTGAATACAGCGACAACTAAGCTAATTAAATTGCCAGAGTGAGTTAAATGCATGTTGAATTGATGACCAAAATGTAACATATAGATTTCAGAGACTTTACCTACTTGGTAAAACAGTGAATGTAAGTGGCGGTAACTAATCTTATTTCTTTTTGCTTTTTAAAAAAGACTAAGATTTTGATATTATACAATTCATGTGTTTCAAATCCTGTTTATTATATGTAGCCATATGTCTGACATTTCCATAATGAAAATGGATTTATTATAGCAAAAATACTATGCCTTCATCCTGAGTGTGTCTTTCTCAGAATAACAATGAATCCATGTAAATACTCTATTTTTGCACTTTCAGTGGATCCAAATGTTGTTTTCTACTATAGTCTATGATATTTTTCTAATGAATTCTTTAACACAGAAATTTATTTTTTGAATCATTTTCTGTCACTCATTTAAAAAAATATATTGTAGACTTTGATAATCTCTAACCTGTTTATTGAGATAGTCCTAGCCTTAACAATTCACTGACATATGCCTACCCTCATTAATGTACACGATTTGCAACTATGTATTTTTAGAGTCTTGGTTTCATTTGGGTGGCTAGCACCGATCTTAATTATCACTTCATTGCTGAACATTATTATTCTGAGTAGAACTAATTTCTTAGGAATCCAGTTGATTTACCTGTCACAAACTGAGAGAGCTATCTCTCTGAAATGTACTCAGCTCTCTGGTGGACAGAGCTCTTGTGCAAAGCACAAGAAGCAATAAAATCACAGTGTTGGCTGGACTTAGATTTTCAGTAGCTGCCCCTCACTCCTCAAAAAGTTTTCAAGATAGATGGATATATGTAATTTCCATAAACTCATTTAAGATTTATTTTCATTGATGTATAATTAAGGTTATGTTTAATGTTTCTTTAAAGCTTTGTAAAATAAAATATTTAATCTTCATATCTATCCTTCAATGTGGAAACAGTGTTTGTAAAATGGTATTTATATATCTATTACCATCTAAAAAGTTGAATTGTGTTTACCTAATCTAGATAATATTTCTGAATCCTTAAAAACACTGAGTATTATTTCTTTATCTAATAATAAGCAAGGCAAGTAGAGAACACCATCATCTATTTCCTTTAGACTGCTGGGGACACGCCCTCAGGCAGCATTTTCAGTTTCCCTTTGTAGCATTTAACTCAGTCTCTTCTTTTCTATCACTAGTGTTACTGATAGGTTTTAGCACACCAAAAATTAGTCATTCAAACTCAAAGACAAATATTTGGCTATAATAGTTTGCCCACCTAATTAAAATAAACTGACATTCAAAGGCCCCTTATTTTACTAAAGCTTGGAAGTCAGAAATAATACCTTACAAACCAAATACTTATAGAGATAGGATGTGTGTGTGTGTGTGTGTGTGTGTGTGTGTGTGTGTGTGTGTGTGCGTGTGTGTGTGTAGTTTGCCTTAATTCATTTAGCAGACACTTGTACTGTGCTCCAGAAAGACTTCTTGGAGGATGGAGGTGCACCTCTGACCGCAGGGATAGACCCTGCATTCTGATTTTAAACCAGGAGAAACTTTCATGACAAAAAAAGCAAGCAAGTGTGAGAGATTATTAGAGGAAGTGAAGCTAATAAATACAGGGTCCAGAGGAAAGACCTCAGAGAAGCTAATGAGTACAGGGCACAGAGAAGAGACGGCTCTGTGATGACAACAGATATACAGATCTGTAAACAACAGAGTAGAAACCTGAGAAAATGCAGGGGGAAAGCAAGCTCCAAGCCAAGGGAGCAAGAAGCATCAAAGTGTGGAGTCGGAGAGTGACTGGCACATCTGAGAGCCAGTGAAGGGACCCGCATGTGGAAAGCAGAGTCTAGTCTGCTGGGGTCAACAAAGTAGGGCAAGCAGAAAGCAGAAAGTTCTGCAGGGGAGCAGAGGGTGGGGCCACCGCGCTTAGGCCTCCTGCACCTTGTACACAGGGATGCCGCTCATTCTGAGCAGACAGGAGACCAACGGCTGTCTACAGAGGAGGGCCATCATCTCCTCCAGTTAGAAAGGGAAGGCTGTCTTGCCATGGACACAGGGGTTTCCAGGATGATAGTGCTTACAGTAATCTCATGGAGAGAGAGATGGTGAGAGCACACACTTCAGCAATCACAGTGAGCTCCATCCATTCTGAGGTAGAGCTCACAAGATCTGATCAGCTAAGTCGGTGGTGGATAAGTAAAACACAAATAGAGGAGTTCTGGCAAACTACAGCATCTCAGACTGAGTGACCTTGAAAGATGGAGCTGTCACTGATTGAACTAGGACATCAACTGCAGAGGGAATCTGTCTGAGGAGTGTGTAAGAAGTAGGGCAGACACTTGGGGATCCATCCCATAAACAACCACCAAACCCAGACAGTAGGCAGATGCCAACAAGAGCCTGCTGACAGGAGCCTGATATAGCTGTCTCCTGCGAGGCTCTGCCAGTGCCTGGCAAATACAGAAGTAGATGCTCACAGTCATCTATTGGATGGAGCACAAGGTTCCCAATGAAGGAGCCAGACAAATACCCAGGGAGCTGAAGGGGACTGAAGCCCCACAGGAGGAACATAAATATGAACTAACCAGTACCCTCTGAGCTCCTTGGAACTATACCACCAATCAAAAGAAACACATGGTGGAACTTGTGGTTCTAGCTATATTTATAGCAGAGGATGGCCTAGTCGGTCATCAATGGGAGGAGAGGCCCTTGGTCCTGTGAAGGTTCTATGCCCCAAAATAGGGGAATGCCAGGACCTGGAATGGGAGTGGGTGGATTGGGGAGCAGGGGGAGGGGGGAAGGGATAGGGGATTTTCGGAGGGGATCAAATAAGTAGACATAGAACACAAACTTTACTGCAGGAGCCTGGACCAATTTACTTCACAGAGAGGTTGGAAGTAAGGTGTAACTAGGATGCCACCATCTTAAAATCACACCAGAGAGGTCTCAGGGATGTGTCTATACTAGAGGGCAGAATTTTATTCCCACTGAACCAACTGCATACGTGTCCCAGATAATCGTAGTTTCAGATTTCCTCCTCGTGTCAGCAAAAGTGCTTTCTTGTGAGTTTTGCTGTATGTCTTAGGTATCGTATGGTATTAGCAGTGTTCTTTTGTTGAATGAATTGTCTTAAAAACGAGTTTGGTGTTTCACCATAGAATTCTACGAAATACTAATTTTGTACCAGGAGAGACAAGTGTAGTGGAGAGCATTCAGGGGTGAGGTAGAGACTTAGTGCAATGGAAACTCCCAGGAATCTGAGGGTAAACACAGGGAAGACTCCTAGTAGTGGGGGATACAGAGCTTAAACTGGTCACCCTTTGATACCAGGCAAGGGTTCGAGGCCAGGGACTGGGACACCAACCCAGCCTCAAATCCTTCGCCCCGTAGTTTGTCCTGTCTGCAAGGTGTGCTGGGGCAAAGGTGATGCATAACTTGTGAGAGTGGCCAACCCATGGCTGTCCAACATGAGACCCACACCATGGAAGGAGCCCCTGCTGGACACCGGGTACCCCAGAGACCTAGGATAGAACCTGACACAGCTGGCAAAAAAAAAAAGTCAATGAAATGATTCTTAATGATACTTGTAACCTGGAGCCTAGTATAATCATCATCAGAGGCTTCATCTGGCCTCTGACGGAAACAGATGCAGGGACCCACAGCCAAACGTTAGGCAGAGCTCAAAAGAAGCAAGAACTGAACCATATAGAAAAGATCTCCAAGTTTGTTAACAGCATACTATCTAGTTTGCCAAATAATTTAGTATCATTAAGGTACAACTTGGTTATGATTATGAATAGTTTAACTGACTGTACTGGCTAGTTTTTTGTCAACTTGACACAGCTGGAGTTATCACAGAGAAAGGAGCTTTAGTTGGGGAAATGCCCCCATGAGATCCAGCTGTGGGGCATTTCCTCAATTAGTGATCAAGGGGGAGAGGCCCCTTGTGGGTGGTGCCATCTCTGGGCTGGTAGTCTTGGATTCTATAAGAGAGCAGGCTGAACAAGCCAGGGGAAGCAAGCCAGTAAAGAACATCCCTCCATGGCTTCTGCATCAGCTCCTGCTTTCTGACCTGCTTGAGTTCCAGTCCTGCATCTTTTGGTGATCAAAAGCAATATGGAAATGTAAGCCGAATAAACCCTTTCCTCCCCAGCTTGCTTCTTGGTCATCATGTTTGTGCAGGAATAGAGACCCTGATTAAGACACTGACACTAGTTTTATTCCCTTTCTCCATTTTAGAGATAATAGTGATAATGAACTATTTCTTTCACACGTGTTTTATAAACACTTTCCACATGAGGGGCAGCCTAAACTCAACTTCCTAGCTCCTTCCATAGTACTAACACTGCAATGAAGAGAACAACAAGTGGATCGGACTGGTGGTTCACAAACCCTGCACTGGACACTCTCCCAGGACACTGCCAGTGTGTTCTGTTTGCTGTGGTGAGTACTGCCCAAGGAGACAGTGCTTTACACACACACACACACACACACACACACTCTCACATATACACACTCACACACACATATACACACACATACTCACACACTAACACACTCTCACAAACACACTCACAGATACACACACTCACACATATACACACTCACATACACACAAATTCATACACACTCTCACACACACATTTACACATAATCTCACACAACAAACACTCAACAGCCTCTCTCCTCTCCTCTCTCTCTCTCTCTCTCTCTCTCTCTCTCTCTCTCTCTCTCTCTCTCTCTTAGTTTGGAGAGATGTTATCTACCAACTGTCAATCATTTGCACACCATCCTCCATTTCAGCTTTCTGACATTCCTGGTGAATTTCTTATGAAGTGTCTAATTCTCCATGGAAAAGGTCATGCAGTAACGCTCAGTACCATCCCTCTTGTGACTTTGTTTTAAAACTTAGAAAAAGGAAAATAAATTCTAATTATATCTTGTCTGAGCTGAAATTATTTATACTATTAAACTTATCAAAACTATTATATAATGTTTTAGACAGGAGATATTTTTAAATCAACATATTTTCAAGGGTGTTAATGTTCCTACTTAACCTAGCGGTTAAATCCTGTCTTCCTGAGGCTAAGTCAAATTTATGACAGTGCTGACAGAAAAGGCAAACAAGTCCTCACGCTGTCCAAACACTACTTGCTCCATGGTTACATGGCAGGATTCGCTGGAGACAAATTCTGCTCAAACACAAAGTATTTTGCAAGTTATCTGAAAGCTGAAAGACTTCTCATGCAAATGCCAAAGGTCTTATTTTCATCCGTTAAAGACAAGTTTTATAAAGCATTTACTGAAAACTGAATGGTATTAGTGAGGGTTTCTTTTTAAAATTTTTCCATCCTATTTGAGGAAATTTGTTTTTGAAGTTTAATTTATTTGTATTTTATGTATATAAGGGTCTGCTTGAATGTGTGTTTGTGTGTGTGTGTATGTGCACACACATGCATGTAGTGTTCCTGGAGGCCAGAAGGGGGTGTTGCATGTCCTAGGCCTGGAGGTACAGAGGGTTGAGAGTCTACACATGTGTGCAGGGAACTGTGCCTACTTCCTCTGGAGGAGCAGGCAGTGCTCTTACTTGATGAGCCACAGCTCCACACATTCGGACAATTTTTAAAACCCTGTTCATCCAACTATTAGAAACCCACCCAGAGGGACCCAGTGGATGTGGGAATTTGTGCAGGTTGAACAGGACAGACTCCTCTGCTCTGGATATGGGTCGGTGTCTAACATGCTGACCTTGGGTAGAGGTTCTCAGCGGGTCTGCAATGGCCCCATACCTCTGCAGACATGTCAGGGGTGTCAGAGAGCAGAGTTAGAGAAGTTGAGCAGATCTGTCGTCTGTGCCAACTGGAATAGTGCAGCCTTTCTCGAGCTGGGGCGATTTCATTTCACTGAGAGAAAGCCACTTGACAAGCACTCCTCTATCACATTTCCCTGGCGGGGTTGGGTCAGCTGGTGAAGTAAAATTGGATAGCTGTGCGATGGTTCTAACTGAAAAGGTTAAATCACGGAGGACGGAGGTTGCTTATCCTATGGAAACAGCATGCTGAGATGGAAGGAGTCTCTCCATTTTCATTTGCTTTTAAAAGTGATGATCATGTGTAGTTGCTCTTCTGAAACCTATCACAGTTATACACCAAGCAGGTAGAATTTGCAAGGAACATTGATTGCTTTCTGCTCTCTCACTTTTCCAAAGCCACTTCAGATTAGCTTTAAGGACAGGAAAGAGAAGTGGGTAGGAGACAAGGCAGCCCAGCAGGTGCGAGGTGACAGAAGGAGCGGAGGTCCACCTCTGCTCCGAAGGAAGATACTTTGAGAAAAAAACTGGGACCCCAGATGGCCTTCAAAAACGGCTACTCTGAAGTGCTGTACCGGCCTGCTTTAAGGGCAAGAGAGAAGAGCACCAGCGGAGTGGGGAATCCTGAGCTTGTAGGCAAACAGGAGCAAGCCAGGCTGCAGCAAGTGTGTTCTAGAGCGCAGGAAGTGTGTGGGCACAGGAACAGAAGGAACGGTAGATCGGTAGATATGGTTGCTGAGGGATTTGGCTGTTGAGGACCAGGAAGTGGCAACCTTAATGCTCAAGCAAAGGAAGCTTCAACTCTAAGTATTTACCACCACCTCCTGCTGCCCGTCAGTTCCTCATGTCTATGCCTGGACCGGGAAAGGACCACGGAATGTGGGTGGGAAAACAGGGAAGTGGCCAAAGACATCAAGGGGAGATGGGTGGAGACAGGAAGCAAGGCGGAGAGGCAGCATCTGGAGCTCCTCAAACGGGTCTGAGGAGGATGTGGAGAGACACCCGTGCTGATGAGGAATTTTAGGGCGTTTTGCACAGGAGGAGTCATGGAACTCATGCCTTCTTTGCCTGAGGGGACACCTTAGCACAAGGCTTCTTAAGGCTTTCTGCAGGGGAATCTACATTTCCTCCACACCCTGCTGTGTATCAAGGCCGGTGAAGGAAAATGTTGAGTTGTAAGCAATTCACACACATGTAGCCTATACAAGGTTTCTCCCAGTGGTTCCTCTGGAGGGAGCAGGGGAGAGAGGGGTAGATTGATAGTGATACGGAGGGGGAGGGGCTGATGGTGGTGAGGGAGGGGCTAATAGTGATGGGGGGCAGGGCTGATGGTGATGTGAATACAGAGAGTACCTATATATTAATTCTAGTAGGGAGGAGAGAAAAGACCAAAAGAATCCAGAAATGATGGGCCTTACCGCAGCAAGCAATGAGGCAACTGTGAAGAAGGAACATGAACTGAAAAACTATCAATAATCTAAATCAAGGCCCAGAGAACCTAAACGACTGCCCGACCACTAGCACAAAGAGCTGGAACTAAGAACAGTTCTATCTAATCAACAACTGATCGTCCCCATCACATTAATCACCTCATCACCAACTGATCGTCCCCATCACATTAATCACCTCATCACCAACTGATCGTCCCCATCACATTATTAAGATTTAAGCTATTCAAAGCCTGCCCGTGCATAGTTGTTCCCATTACAGGTAGCAACACTCTCTTCTGATTCCGAGGATTAATACCAGCTAATTCTTGTGCCCTCCCACTAATATTTTGCCCTGACCGAGGTGTCCCCATTTGATTGACGTGGGCGGGAATAGGGACAGTACTATCATACAGAGGATAATGGACTTGGCCTTGGGTTCTAAGCTGTTGCCTTCCTGTTTGTCATCACACTGACTCTACCAGATGGGGCAAAGGTTAAAATATGACTCAGACCTTCATGGTATCATGAAAAAACACAGGGAACAAATAACACAGCCACAGAGTAGCAAAGGTCTTTCAAAGTATAACAAAATCCCAGAGCTGCAAAGAAATGATTGATCCAAGCACACTGAAAGATGAATTTCCACACAGGGAATAAACAATGAGGAGCAAGCTAAAAACAATTATTAGATAAACTAAAAGAATACACACTATTCACAACAGCCATCGTACTATATAAACACAAAGAATTCTAATGAATGTATAAGAAAAATTCAAGCCAGCCAATGGGCAGTAGAATGTTAAAGCACACACACACATACATAATGAAGCACAAATGTGCCTCCATATTAACCACATCT
Source organism: Mus pahari (assembly GCF_900095145.1). Classification (NCBI taxonomy): domain Eukaryota; kingdom Metazoa; phylum Chordata; class Mammalia; order Rodentia; family Muridae; genus Mus; species Mus pahari. The sequence continues at coordinate 16,030,553 of NC_034591.1, forward strand.
AATTTCTACAAAGCTGATGCATCATATCCGCCCGGTATGCATGAGGTGGCTGTGGCTGCATCTCATCTGTACAAGCTGATAACCGTGATATGCCTGAGTCACCTAACTTCCTTCTCTCACTTTGACCCCCAAATCTCCTCCCAGTCACACATTTCAAATGCGACCAGACAAATCCAGAGTATGCACCCTACCTGCTCCAAGTACCTCAGAGCCAGACACTAGACAACCAGGGCCTGAGACAGACACTAGACAACCAGGGCCTGAGACACAACACCCCAGAACCCATGGAGATTATTCAAACTGGCTGTTCCTAAAAGTCTCATCACCCTGTCTTGCCTGTTCCTTAGCTTAGAAGTCACAGTCAAGTTTCTTTCCCAGTCCCTCCTTTCCATCTGCCTCCTGACTTACTCTCATACTCTGCCCCTGGCCCCTACCCAACCTTATGACATGGTGCCATCCTCTTAGAAACTGTAATAAAATGTCTGTGGTGATCATGGTGCTCATCTTCTGATTGGTTAGCCTTTCCATACTTCAAATTTTCTATCAATATGTTAACACACACACACACAAACAGATCTCATGTAGTCCACGCTAGCCTCAAGTTTTCTAAGAGGCAAAGGATGGCCTTGAACACCTGTCCCTCCTGCCTCTACCTCCCAAGTGCTGGGATTAAACAGTTATGTGTGATTGTGCCGGGTATACCCAGTACTGAACCCAGGGCTTATGCATGTTAGGCAACCACTCTGCTAATTGAGCTACATCCCAAGCCTTATATGCTCTCTTTCAGAATAGTCTGATATATAAACAAAAGCTACATTCTACTCACTTCAAGGTAAATATAAGGGCTATGACAAAAATCACACAGATGCACACGCGTGCGTGTGCGCGCGCGCGCACACACACACACACAATGTAAGAAAGGCAAAAAAAGAGGCTATGAATTAGAAAGAGAGCAAGGGGGAGAGCATGGGAAGGTTTGGAGGGAAGGGAGAGAATGGAAAGATGATGTAATTGTATTATTATCTCAAAAATAAAAAAAAATATTTAAAAAAAACATTACAGTTGGAATAAGGGAGACCCATTTGCAGTTGTAAATTGTTACAATCATCAGACAAGGCATCTCGACAATGAAGACACATTTTAAGTACACAGACTATGATCCAGCACTTCCATTTCTGGATATATAACACAATGTTTGAAAAGTTTTAAAACTGAAATCTTGAAGAGGTATTTGTATATCATGTTCAGAGAAGATAACGTGTTCACTGATAATCATACAAAGCGTTGTTAATCTTAGGAAATTCTGACACTGGCGCCAGCACGGGTGAACCTTGATGACACTAAGTTAAGTAAAATAAACCAGCTGCAAAAAGAGAAATGGTCTGTGATTCCACTCACAGGAGCAGCACACAGAGAGAGAAGAGAGACAGAGGTCAGAGAGGTAGCTGCCAGTAACTCCAGGAAGAGGAAGCTCACTAGTTAACCAACACCCAGTTTCAGTTTTGTTGGTGGGAATTGTTGAGACTTGGTCTGTTGCTATGAAGTATAATGGTAAAGACTGGCCCCCAAGGTCTGGTTGTCTCCAGGGACCAGGAAATCCTCGTGTATACCGAGATATGCTATGTAAACTTACTCCTTAATATAAAACTATTGGTTGAACGAAGATGCCTACAGTCTATAGCTGGGCAGAAAAGAGGTGGGTAGAATTTCAATTCTTGGGCTTGGGGTCTGAGACACAAGAGGAGAAGGGGGGGAGAAAGTGGAGAGAGGAAAGTGGAGTAAGTGAGCCATGAAAACCTGGCCATGAGGGCTGGCCAACTGGAGAAAGAGTGGCCCAGGTGGAACATGGCAAGTTGTAACTCAGGGTTATTGATAGGGAAGTAGATGCTAATAGCTTAGAGGATAGATATCTGCCAGCTCTAGTGTTGCCTAAGGCTTATTATAAATTTAGAAGTTTTTGTGCCTTTTTCTGGGAGGTAAATGATCTAAGGTGGGGTAAAAACCCCAATTAATATTAATATTAATGACAACAGGAAATGATCCAGAAGATGCCTTGTGAAGCAAGAGGATCCTCAGCACCACTATAAACTTAAATTTTTTGAATCATAAAGATTCAAAAATAAATAAACCCACTGACCCAGCAACCCACTGTTAGGAATCAATCCTATCAATCAGGTAATCCCAGTGTAAAATGGTTTGAATGGAGTTATTTGATTTATTATTGTGTCTAGTTGAAACATGAAGATTGAAAATGACCAAAACTCTCAAGACAGAGAATTACCTAAAATGTTATACTAAAATATTATTTGAACTATAAAATAATACAAAAATAAATTTGTATATGTAAAATGCAAGTGTGTCTATTAGAATATCATTTCCTTCTTTGTGCATAGACTTCCTGTTATGCTAGCTATATAAAAGATGGCCCAAGACTGCTCTGAGGGGCGGCCTTCAGATAGTGGAATGGGGTAGGAGGCTGACTTACAGTGACTTTCCCAGCATCTATAGGGTTTCCAGGTCTGAAAGGCAGATAATGGGAGCAAATGAGGTCTGGTGACAGTGACTGGGCAATTTATTGGGTCAATACTACTGACAGAACAAAACTTATCTGTGGCTGGTGAGGATGTCCAGCAAGAAACTCTGACCTCTTTTAACTCTTCATTTCTGACAGACAGACAGACAGACAAACAGACAGACAGACATTTGGATGGATGTATAGAGTAGAGCCTCCACAAACCACCCATCATCTTTATTTCTTTTCTCTGGACTTTTTATAGACAAACTTCTTAGAAAATTACCCCAGATAAAATGTTATATAAAACAGGAGTAACAAAAGAATGTTGATACTAAAAGTTCAGAGCCCTGTTTCCTTCTGTAAGCTCATTATAAGTTCAAAGCAACAGTTTTCACATGCCCTTGCCTTATCATGGTGCACACCTGTGGCTTCACCCTTGGACCCGAATGCTTTTAATCGAACACAAATTCGTCCCACACGCACATCTCCTTTTAGTGTAGTATGAAAGCCCATTGTATTTCTTATTATGCAGCCTTTACTTACTGTATGAGAAGCAGGCACATTATATTCTGGATTCTAACTTTGTTACATCTTTCTAGCAAACAGCTAAAACATCTATTAAAGCTTTCTTCCTAAAAGTATTTAAATCAAATCAAGAACTCTATAAAATCATTAATTCATCTAAACAGCATTAATTCATGAAAGTTCATCTTTATGTTGATCTGCAGGAGATCTGCCCAATAGTGTGGCCTGAGGCCCAGGAATCCGGAGGCTATGTGATAGTAATAGGAAAACCAACAATGAGAAGCAATCCTGAGGAGAAGTCTCTTAGGCTATGCAAAAAAGGCAGGCCACCTCCAGGAAGACCACCTGCTAGCCTTAGCCTTTCTTAGATGGCTCCTGACAGCTAACTCCATCGGATATGGTTTTGAGCCTTCTGAATTTTATGCAATGTGCATATTTTAGAAGTTAAAGATTAGTTTCAGTTGAAAAGGTTAACCTCGTGGCTGAGACGCACTTTATAATGAGGCTTCTGATACTATAGTCTCTAAGTACCTAGTCTGGGTGCATCTTCTGCTCAGCTACTGAACCCTGCTTGCTGTGCAGACTGACAGCCTTGTCTTACATTCTCTTCTGGTGTTGACTCATTTAACTAGTGTCATCTGTAAATGTGGTTACCAGATGGCCACATCCCCAATCCTATTCTTATTTGCTTATTGCCTAAGGTCTTACCTAAGGACACCAATGCTTTCTCATTGTCCATTTCATATATTTTAATTGAAAGAGGTTTTCTTGATTTCAATTCTTAAGACTCCATCTTCAGTTCCCAATATGTTGTTCTAATGGTACACAAGATATACATTCTCAGAGTGTGGTAGCTTTCCAAAGTCAACTCATTCTTTCATTAAAGGAGAGAATAATTGCATTGATTATTTCTCCTATTCCTTATTTTTAAAAGCAGTATCTGTTTACAATAACAACAACAACAACAACAACAAAACAGCAAAATCCCCCACCGAATCCAAGTTTAAAGTCCTTTCCTTCAAGCCTGAGGCTGGAACCCAGGGCTGCATACAATCATGCATCCTAACACTGAGCTACAATACTTTGAGACAGGATCTTCTTAAACTGGCCAGGGTGGCTGTGAGCACAAACCTTCTGTCTCTACCTCCCCAGTAGATGGATGGATTATAGCATTGTACCACCACCCAGCAAGGAGATTATTTTTAATGTTCAACCAAGTTCTTACTACAGATAAAATACCAATAAAAACTAGAGGTAACAAAAACTATTGAACTTAAAAACATGCATACCAGTACACACACACACACACACACACACACACACACACACACACACAACATGGGAAGCTTAAATTATGTAAGGAAACATCAAGGCACAGATAAAGCAAAGGAGAGGAAAACAATCCATGCTCATGAGGGCCGTATGGTGGCCAGCATCCTTCCCTGTGTCTTATCCTTGGGCAGGGTGCACTGTAGATGTTCAGGGAAGATGCTAAGTGTGAGGAAGTAACATAGTAGTTCAGAGAGGATGGGAGGAAATGCTGAGTCCTGCCTGCCCTGATTTTTACTGATCTTTTGACTCCCACTTGCTCTTTTTTTTTTTTTTTACTGCGAAACTCCATTCTTTTTTTATTTTTTATTTTATTTTTTATTATTTTCTTTATTTACATTTCAAATGCTATCCCGAAAGTTCCCCATACCCTCCCCCTGCCCCTGCTCCCCTACCCACCCACTCCCACTTCTTGGCCCTGGCCTTCCCCTGTGCTGGGTCACATAAAGTTTGCAAGACCAAGGGGCCTCTCTTCCCAATGATGGCCGATTAGGCCATCTTCTGCTACATATGCAGCTAGAGATATGAGCTCAGGGGGTACTGGTTAGTTCATATTGTTGTTCCACCTACAGGGTTGCAGCCCCCTTCAGCTCCTTGGGTACTTTCTCTAGCTCCTCCATTGGGGGCCCTGTGCTCCATCCAATAGCTTCGGGTTGTTTTTTCCAGATTGTTTTTTCTGACAACAGCCTAAATTCCTGGCCAGAGCCAGTCTTTGTGTAATCATTTTGTAGGTGCCAAGAGTGAGGCCACCTCATGAGGGACCTTCTATTTCCTGGCCCTGTTCTGTAGTATACACTTTACTGACTGGATGTGGAAGAAGCAATGTGCTTTATAAAGAGCAATAGGGCCCTTATAACGCTAATGCAAATTATCCTTAAGAGTGGGCACAAGCTGTGCTGATATCTAAATCCTGAAGTGCATTCCTGGTTCATCCCAAATTCTTCTTCTGTAATGGAAATCATTTAAAATCTCCATCCTACTGTCAAATGTATAAGCAACAGCAGCAGCAGCAGTAACAACAGCCCAATAAAACCACCTCTACCAGAGTAGTCATTATAGTTTGGTAAACTCATGTCTGCTTAAAATTTCTCAACAGATGTTTGGTGGAAAGTGAAAACATGCCGGCAGTACTGATATTTACAGAAAGATTTTAAAAAGAAAGCTAGTACATTAAAAACCACTCACATCCTTCGAGTATAACTATTAGTGATGTGTCACAACTAAAAAAGGGAAAGGGATTAGAAACATATAACAAGAACATTACACATTTATCTTTTCCATTATATATAGTATTTATTTTAAAAGTAAATTAGTAAAATCCTAAAATAGTAGTGTTTAAAGTGTGAATGATATCAAGTGAGTGATATCAAGTCTAAGTGCTAAGGTAAGACATGGAACGCAGGCTTCCTTCCTCATTCTGTGCATGTGTGTAACCAAGGGCAAACCTGTAGAATAGTAGTGATGATATATCAGAAACCACAGGAAAATTAATCATACATTTAAAACTCCTTTGACAATAAGCTCATTGTGAGTGAGAGTCATATCTTTACCTGTTTATAGCTAGCTAATTTATTAATTAAGCCATAAAACAAGAAAAAGATATTTTGGCTATTTGAAAATGATTTTAAATTTCTTTAGGGATTGTATCATGAATCTCATCAGTAAGCTACAGAATGGTGAATCCAGAAAACGGGTGAAGCACTGGCAGTCCCAGAGAGTCCCAAAATACTGCTGCTGCTGCTGCTGCTGCTGATGATGATGATGATGATGATGATGAGGAGGAGGAGGAGGAGGAGGATTTTAGAAATCAATGAAAACTTCCAAATGTACCTATCTGGATCCAGCCTCCAGAGAACAGAACTTCTAAAAACTACCTTTTGAATGTGTGGATGTGTAAAAGAACCCATTTGTGAAGCACAGAACCGTATACACAATGACATTATCACTTCATCCCCACAATGCAGACGTCCCTGTTAGACACACTGAAGTAGCAAACTGTAGTCCTTTTACAAAGCACGGATCAAGAACTAACTACACCTGCTCCTCTAGTCAGGGACTGTTTGCAAGCTTGAATCCACACACCAGACACTCCTCTTATATCTGTGGTGTCTTAACTCCAGCACTTCTGGCGCAATAATTTAGCCAGTTTCCTAGTTCCAGCATTCTGAATATCAAGTTCGATTCTTCCCTCATCCCCATCTATCCAGACAGGAAGTCCAGAATTTTACCTTCTTAGTGTCTCTCCTAAACAGCTCACTCCTTTTGCCCACCACACCTGTCTTGGTGCAGCCTCTTGTGTCTTGTCTCAGTAGCCAGACAAAATGAGGAGACATTCACAAGAAAGCCAAAGGACATCACAGGACAGCCACGGTTGGGAGAATGCTGAAGGTGTCCTCAGAAGTTTGCTCTGAGGCACCTTGGACCCTGGAGATATGCCAAGTACATGTGTGAACAGTGAGGGCAAAGTTCAAAGACAGAGATGATTTATCTCCACTCGTCTTATGCCTACTGACTTCAACACCCTTTCTCCATCATCTCTTCCCATAGTGACTTCTAAGAAAACTGCCCCTTCTGGCTCTGTAACCATACGTTACCCTTTGTTGGCATTTAACATTTCAAGTTACTATTTCCCAAATAAACTTTGCAAAGGACAGGAATAGTCCCTGTGCTTTCTGTCTGTGTGCCCGATGGTGTTTAGCACAATCTAATATACAGGATCTGTTTGAAAAGAAGGAAGGAGGCTGGAGACTGAGCTTGGTGGCAGAGCACTCGCTCAGGACAAAATTAAAACAAAGGAAGGAAGCTGGACATTTAGTTTGGTTGTAAAGCACTTACTTTGCAAGCAGAAGGCCCTGAGCTCAGCCGTCAGACCCATTAAAAGACAGAGAGATGAGAGAGAGAGAGAGAGAGAGAGAGAGAGAGAGAGAGAGAGAGAGAGAGAGAGAAAGTTAAACTAAACGGGTTGGAGAGGTGGCCTCTCTGGAGAGGTGGCCCAGTAGTTGACAGTGCTTGCTGTTCTCCAGAGGATCGCCATCCTAGGACTCACATTGGGTTCCTCACACTGCTTCTAACTCCAGCTCCATGGGATCTGACACCTCTTCTGGCCTCTTATGAACATACATACATGTGGCACACACACACATACACAGGCTTTCTTATGAACATACATACATGTGGCATACACATACATAGGCTTGCATGTATATACATAAATAATTTTTAAAATCCTTCAAAGAGAAGAACTAAAAAATAAAGGAATGATTTTTGTAGCTTTAGTAATAACAACAGTAATAAACATTTCCTATCAGCCTGCTGGTAGGCAGTGGGCAGTATATAAATATCTCTAAATAGATTAAGATAATTGTTTTGTTATCTCAATTCCTAGTCAATGTATCACTCAACTAAAATTTGTTATACTGAGAAGCCTTTGTAAGGCAAAGGACACTGTCATTTGGACAAAGCAGTGGTCTACCAAAAGGGAAGACTCTTGCCAGCTACACATCTGATAGAGGGTCAATATCCAAATATATAAAGAACTCAGGAAACTTGATATAAAAATTACACGATTTAAAAATGGGGTGCAGATCTAAACAGAGAATTCTCAACGGCAGAATCTCAAATGGTTGAGAAACACTTAAAGAAGTGTTCAACATCCCTAGCTATCAGAGAAATGCAAATCAAAATGACTCTGAGATTCTATGTTACACCAGTCAGAATGGCTAAGATCAAAAATACATGTGACAGCTCATGCTGGTAAGGGTGTGGAGCAAGGGGGCATGTCTTCATTGCTGGTGGGAGTGCAATTTGTATAGTCACTTTGGAAATAAATATGGCAGTTCCTCAGAAAGATGGGAACAGATCTACTTCACAATTCAGCTATGCACCACTCTCCAGCATGTACCCAGAGGGCACTTCATCCTACTACAAAGACATTTGCTCAACCATGTTCATTGCTGTTCTAATCATAACAGCCCAAAATCATAAACAACATAGATGTCCCTCAAGAGAAGCATGGATAAAGAAAATGTGCATTTAAAAGATAACATCATGAAATTTGCAGGCAAATGGATGAAGTTAGAAAAGCAGCAGCCTGAGTGGGTACCCAGGGAGAAAGATATGGCATGGTGTATATTCACTTAACCTGGATATCAGCCACAAATAAATGATAACCAAGCTATAATCCACAGACCTAGAGAAGTTAGGATAGACAAAGGGACTAGAGAGGAAATGCAGATCTCCCAATGTGGGGAAATAGAATAGATTTTGGGGGTGGACTGGAGCTGGGGGTCAGGGAATGAGAATCGGAGTAGCAGGTAGAAAGGAAGGTGGATGGAAGATGACACTGAGGAAGGGGATGAGGGAGAGGAAGCTAGAACTGAAGGGCATTTGAGGGGCAGTATGGAACCCTAGTACAGTGGGAACTTCCTATGCTAGATGAAGGCAATCCTCATCTCAAGGGAGATGGCCATCCCTTGGTACCAAATGAAGCTTCAACTACAGGGACTGGGTTCATCCACTTGTGTTGTTGACAGAAAGGGTCCCATGGAAATCCCCAAACCACCCAGGCTGTTGCCAAGACAATAGGTTGTTCTCCACAAACTGATGGCAAGCCTCTTTGCTGAAGGCAACACCCACACAGCTCACAGAACATAGAGAGGTTAAGGATTGTCTATACAGAACCTTTACCCTGTATTCTATCATTTCTGACATGGAAAGGTACTCTGCAAGCTACCAAAGGAGACATGTAAAATGCACCAACTCAACCACCAGACCTGTGTTCTACAATCTGTCCTGCTTGCAAAGTATGCTAAGGCAATGGTAGCACAAAGCTTGTGGGAGTAACAGTTTGACTTAAGGCCCACTCCATGAAGTAGAACCCATACTTGGTACTGCTTGGGTGACCAGGAACTAGAGTCTAAACATCCCAGAAACCCAGGGTAACCCCATATAGTACTGGTCTAAAGAAAAGTAAAGTATCAATAAAATGACATTCTGCTGTACTCGTAGATCAGTGCCTTGCTCGGCCAGCATCGCAGAGGGGCTTCCTCCTGGAACAGAAGGGAGGAGAGAGAGAGAGAGAGAGAGAGAGAGAGAGAGAGAGAGAGAGAGAGAGACCCAAGGCCCGATAGTACAGAGAGGGACCTTGGAACACACAGCTCCAAATGAGATGTCTCCATTAAATCTCTCCCTCTTAGAGCTCAGGGAACCCCAGGGAAAAGGAGGCAGAAGGAGGTGGGGAGGCAGAGGGCAAGGAAGATCCCAAGAAACAAGGCCTTCTGAATCAACTGAGCAAAGCTCATATGAACTTATAAAGACAGCTGTGCACCAGGTCCTCTGCATATATACTATAGCTTTCCATATAGTGCCTTTACAGGACCCGGGAACCTGTAAAGTGAGTGAGTGACTGGTTCCTGGGCCTTCTCTTGGGGCTCTTATATTTTTCGGTTGCCTTGGCTTGTCCAACCTTGATAGTCGGATTTTGTTTTACATTATGTTTTAGTTTGTTAAAAGGTGAAAGGCAACAGTGAAGATTTTTTTCCATGCAGCTGGGAAGAGAGCCAGCTCACACACACAGTGGCAAGACTGTGGCAGCAAGTGTCTTGTCAGGAAGTGCTGGTCCCGAAGACAACTGTGGAAACCATTTCCCACTGTGATAAATAAAGAATTTTAAAAGATACTTACAAAACCTTGCTATAAACACTTTATTTATTATACATTTGTAAGAAGTAAAGCGATGGATAGCTTAATACAAAACAAGTTCTAGGGAGGGTCATTTTATCAACAAAGGGAAACCTATTAACTCACTTACCCACGAGGAGTGCCACTCACCGCACACCCAGTTAACAGGATCCTGTCTGCTATCCTGACACACTCCATCGGTAGTATTTGATTGCAGTCTGTGTGTTCTCCCTTGGGCCTCCCAGTCAGGGAGTACTTCCTATTCTCTAGCACTTGGCTCTGCTGTGTCAAAACTTAACTGTTGGCATAAGGATTATTTGCAAGAAAGGAAGAAGAAGGAGCTGATAAGAGAAGAATCAGGAAGGCAGGCAAAATAAAATAATGCTCAAAATGAATTTTGTGCTTGTGGAATTGAGATGAAGTGTTTTATAGCTTCTAGATTTTGCCAGAGTGAAACACCCGACACCATGACACTTATAATCAGGGTCAGTGCACACAGACAGAAACAGGTAACCATACATGCACTGCAACATCTAAGGTGAGCCCACCCCAGGAAAAACTCCGGTGGGCTGCTTATAAACTTCCTCTATGACATAGCAGCCTCACATTTAGGCACACACCAATTCCTAAGAAGAAACCTGAGAAAAAAAGAGAGTTACCATGCAGGAGTATAAACAAAGGATCACTCTGGTTTTACACAAAGTGTTATTAATGAATCTCACACATTCAATGGCAAACAGGATGCCTGATCAAAAACATGGCACATGACTCCATGTGCACAGTGTTTAGGAGGACGCAAACCAACAGAATGAGTGGTAACTCTGAACATGGGCTGCCTTTGTTAGGAGTGACACTTGGGGAGGGTCCCAGAGAAACTTCTAGGTTGCTAGAAATATACTTTGATCTGCTCAAGAACATTGTGGTGGAAAAAAGATAAATTCAGGGCCATTTAAAGTGCACAGTTAACTCTCAAACTGACACAGAGAACTCAGAAGGTGTAGTGGCTATTCCTGGTTGTCAACTTGACTATATTTGAAATGAACTACAATCCAGAATTGGAAGGCTCACCAGTGAACCTAATCTGGAGACTGGGAG
>NC_034591.1:16041706-16053083 GCF_900095145.1 Mus pahari
CTTGGACTTCCATTGACAGCTACTACTGAACCATTGTTGGGATTTGGACTGCAGACTGTAAGTCATCAATAAATTCCTTTACTATATAGAGACTATCTGTAAGTTCTGTGACTCTAGAGAACCCTGACTAATACAGAAGGGAAGCAAAATTTGGAGACTAACAAATTCAGATCTGCGTGTGCTGGTTGTATACCATATAAAGATTCAAGGAGCAGCACACTGATATTTATGAGTTATACTTTATATATATTATACATAAACATTTTTAAGCAGACACCTTTTCAATGGGACAAGAAAAGTTTGTAGAGCACCAGACCTCATGCTTATATATCAGTGGATAAGTGGATAGACAGCTATCTGTCTACCTTAGCTCATAGTCCACTGATGGACCCAAACGGCTCATCTCCCAAACGCCATCTTGAACACTGACCCTGATTAGCAGGATAGTTCCTGCCTCGATGATCTTACTGCTTTATGTAGTCATAATATCAGGGAGGAACTTTTAAGTTTTCTGTGCAGTGCCTTATGAGAAGATATTCAGTAAATATTGGTTATTGACTAAGTACCAAGTAATGTCCATCTCTTAATTCTACAGAGCTGGCAATCTAGAGAAACTCCCACAAGCTAAGTGCTCAGGCAATGTCCTGAAGAAGTGGGAGTTCAGAAAGGTTCAGAAGGTTAGGATCCTTGCCAGGGAACAAAGTATGGTCTACAGAAGGAGGACATCATTTGAAGTTTAACTTGAAATGGCACAGATTTTATGTGGCAGTGTGAGTAGGTAGAATTTGGGGAAATGATCTTACAATCACATATTTTAATATATGGTCACTTCCCAGGCTTCTGAATTTACCACCTCTAGAATTCGGAAAGTCTCCACTGAGAGGCCCAACATAAATAGGCCATTGAGGCCTAAGCAAATGATTAAATTGAAAAACAGTCTGGGTCTAACTTGCAGAGGACCTTGAACACCGCACTGAACACACACTTCAGTCAGTGTCTGGTGACAGAAAAACCTGTGCGCTCTGCTGATCAGCACTGCAGGCCAATGGTAGGCCCAGCGTTGGCAACAGTACATCTGTGGATGTTTCTATATTTCCAGTGTGATGGAAGTGTAGATGTTAGGCAGCTGGTCCTGAGAGCTTCCTTTCAGCTGGGATCCAAAAATCTGCCATTCTTTAGACATAGCTTCTATTTAAATAACTGAAGGAAAACTAAATACAAAAGTTTTTAAATCCCCAAAAATCTTTAAAAAATTATAAAAAAAGAATTGAGAAATAAAACTACAGCTAACAATTATGCACTATATATGTGCATATATATATATATACATATATATATGCATTCCCTTTTTTTTTATTAGTCAAAGAACCCATAGTCTCACAAGTTCAGGGCTAGTGTCCTACAACTTAGCTGTAGCCAGATTCCTTAGTGGTGCTTATTATACAAATAAAGTAATCTTCAGCCAATAATTTGTCCTGCAGGACTTTGTAAGTTTGAGGAATAATTCTTAGGCAGTGAAGTTGCTAATACTGATACTATATAGCAAGACAGTAAGATGGCTGACACAAAGGTTTACATCTCCTAAACCCCACTGGATCAGACTTGACATACTTGTGGTAGTTAATCTCAGTTCGTGACTTGATAAAATATAGAATTATCTGTGAGACAGGATGCCGGATGCTACTAGGTAAGAGAAGCGTGCGCACACACACACACACACACACACACACGCACATACACATACACACTGTGTGTGGTGTCATTCCCTGTGCTATGATCCCAAACTGCATGAAAAGGGAAAAGTGGGCTGAACACAAGCATTTGCTTTGCTGCTCTCTGACTCCTGGCTATGGCTATGATGTGGCCAGCTGCCTCATGTTCCTGCCCCACTACTGCATCTCAATAAATTCTTTCTCCATTAAGTTGAACATAGACAAGTAAGTAAGTCAGAAAGTGGTAAGGGTTCTTTATATATATGGAAAGCCACTTATTACAACTGTTGAAGAACTAGGCTCAGTGACGTGGATCTGTAGTCCTAGCACTCAGAAGACTGCTGCAGAAGGGTCACTTTAATCCAGGGCGTGTGAAACCAGTTTGAGCAAAACAAAGAGACCTATCTGAAACAAAAATGTGTGTTTGAGTTGGAGATACAGGAGAAAGCTTGCCTAGGATGTGAGACTTCCTGGATTCCATCAATCATACAGCATAGCAGCAGCAAAAATACTCACGGGTGTGGAAAGGATGATGTCAGCAGAAACCATGATGAAGCAACTGGCATAAGAGTGACTGGTGTATGTATGAATCCTCAATGGGTGTCAAAAATAGATAAAAATTTTAGGATGAATAAGATGTATATATAGTCTTTAGTATCTCCTGATGTGGAAGTTTCTGGATACATCATGTCTTGCAGACTCACATGGTGTTTTCCTAAGGCAAGGCTCCTGAGAGGACATGAGATATTTGGTGAGAGCATAAATGGATTCCGTGGACAGTGAGGCGCTTGCATAGCTGGCCCTGCAATACTTTGTTGGTCTTGCATCTTTCTTTGCTTTCTCCTTCACTGATCTTCACTTCATTGAGAAAGGCATAGCAGAGAACTTCTCCTGGCATCCCGGCTGGTCCTAGTCTCTCCCACTGACTCCTGTGGTTTCTGCTGGATCATACCACCATTGCTGATTCACGTTTGGTATCCTGAGATTACTGAACTGGGCTGTTGGTATCCTGACAAACGGAGATTGGAATTGCCCCAAAGAACTACTTCTAAACAGGTCCCCATCCCTTGTCCTAGTTACCATCTTTTCTCCCATACCTTTGGATGGTGGGCTGGGGGGGGGGGCGCGAAGCATTTGAGACCCTTATTAAAAGGAGGTTTTTGAAAAATCTAACCCTAAAATCTCTATATCAGTTATTTGTTAATATCAAAAAGAAAGCAATGCTAGTAAATAGAGGAGACACCTAAAAGTACCATCTTTTTACCAAGTGACCAACTCCTGCTGGCCTACCCTTATACCTGTAGTTAAGTCATCGCTCAGCCCTCATCAGAGAAGCCTCTGCTTGGCTTCCTGACATCTCGCTTATTAACTGTCAGAATTAAGGCCTGTGCTTTTGGTATGTGGTCTTACACTAAAGGGCAGTGCTGGAGAGCTCACCCTGGTAGCATGGGTGAAGGAGAGCTGGTGGCTGACCAACTCAACTACCACTGAGGCTCACCCCAACATCTGCCCCATCTATGAACTGCCAGATTGCTGGAATGCATGAAGGGGCTGGTCCTGCAGATCCAAAGTTGCAGGATCTCCATGACACAGAGCAACAACAGGATATCTGAGAGGAGCCCTGGTAAGAACCCAGTGTTGACAGTATAGCAGGATCCAGAGGCCTGGAGCCAGACCAATGACTCCGTGCTATATACAATTCCAAGTAAAGATATAAGGACAAAGGGTATTCTGTTGTTCCACAACAAGATGTGTCTTTGTTTGTTGTTTTTGTTTTGTTTTGTTTGGGGTATGGGAGATTACAAGGCGGGAGAACAGACACAAAGGGACAGGGAGATGAGTGCGATTGGGGCACATGATGTGAAATCACAGAGAGTCAATAAAAAAGTTAATAAACATAATAATAAAGGAGCCTACACACTGCATCGATCCAGAAGGAAAGGTCAGGAAGGAAGGCTGAGTACATTTGTTTGTAAGATTTTCATCCTGTTCATATGACTGAGGCCTACAGGAGGCATGCAACTGAGAACTTTGACAATGCTGCAGACTTTGTATTTTTAAGTGGGTGAAGATTAGGCTTTACTCTATGTGGTATTTTGAATATGTTTGGCCCAGGAAGCGGCAATATTTGGAGGTGTGGCCTTATTGGGGGAAGTGTGTCACTGTATGAGTGGGCTTTAAGAACCTCAACCCAGCTGCCTAGAAGCCAGTCTTCTCCTGTCTGCCTTCAGATGAAGATGTAGAACTCTCAGTTCTTCCTGCACCATGACTGCCTGCACACTGCCATGCTCCCACCTTAATGATAATGGACTGAACCTCTAAAACTGTAAGTCAGCCCCAATTAAATGCTGTCCTTAAAAGAGTTGCTTTGGTCATGGTATCTGTTGACAGCAGTAAAACCCTAATGAAGACACTCTAGTATTAGTATACAAAGAGAATCATACCTCATGCAGACAGAGGAAAGCTGGTGTTTCAGCTAAATTGATGAGCCGCTCCTCCCGAATGTTAATTGTAGGCACTATGACAGAAGGGAGGTCTTCCCTGTCCTCGTCTGTTTCTGAGGTTGATGTTACCTCCTCCTCTCGTTCCTTCTCCTCCTCCTCCTCCTCCTCCAGTTCCTCCTTCTCCTCATCATCGGTTTCTTCTTCTGCATCCTTGCTATTGTATTCCATTTTTCACAGTTCTAAAGTAAAATAATTCCATATTCAATTATTCAAGCATATCTTCACTTACCAAGTAATAGAAAATAGGACAACACCCACCAAGTAATACACATACTAGAATGTGTACCAAGAATATTTGCCAACAGAGAAAACAATTTCAGCTATGCGTCTCATTTTATGACTGCAAATAATTTGCTGGGATATTCAGATGTGAAACACTAATACAGAACCAATGAGGCAACAATAATTTATTCAACAAATTGGAACATTAATTGGTCTAAGTAAAAGTTCTAGAGGAGCAACACGGCAACCCCTCCCTGATTTCTATCACCAGCTTGGAACAGCTCCCTCTGCCAGATCATACCAGCAGGCTCCCTGTGTAGCTACCTAATCCACAAAAAGGATTTGTGTGGGGGCCTTTTGCTTAAAAAGCAAGAAAACAATTACTATGAAAATACCAACATGTAAAATCTACCCCTTATAAAATATTTTATTGATCATGAAATATAATAAATTGTGACACATGAAAAATAAATCCAAACAACATAAATTATAAGAAAATATTTTATAATAATTTTATATAATAAAATAAACAATAGTACAGTGACCTCTTGCCTGGTCAAAAAATAAGATTATTCTGACTTATTTTTTTTCCATAAAATCACTAATTAGGCTAACAAAATCTATACTTTTGCAATTTTATTTTTAATTGACATAATTGAAAATAATGTCAGCTGCTCTTGGGAAGTAAAATTACAAATACATTTTGGCAATGTTTAATTGTGAGAAAAGGATTGACAATATCAGGGTAAATTTCTAAAATATCATTTCAAAATATAACATCTAGAGCCAACGAACCTCTTTTGTAGAGCAGTTTTTGTTAAGCTTAATGGTTACCCCATTCTTTACATTTTTAAGCTATCCCAGGGGGACCTCCATTCTCTCACCACCTCTTCTCCACCTCCATCAGACTCTTGAACCATACTAGTAAGCTTTCCTTCCCCCACCTATCTTCCCTGCTCTCGGAGACCTCTGGGCTAAGCCAAGGTGCCTTGAGCAGCCTGCTAGCCCTGAGAGACCTCCATTCTCCTACCACCTCTCTGCCCAGCTTTATCATATTTGAGGCTCTTGAACCATACAGATCTCCAGGTCTGGAACCATACTGCTCAAGATACCATACCCATCAGAGGCCTGTCATGCCAAGACCATCAAAGTTCACCCCCCTCCCAATATCTACTACAACAAGAGCATCCAGGGACCAAAACCATTCAGATGACTAAAGGCCCTTGAAAGAGCACAATCAACAAAAGCCAGGGTAATCTGACACCTCCAAAGCATAGCTACCCCACTACAGCAAGCCCTGGATATCCTAACACAACCAAAACATAAGCAAATGACATTAAATCCAATCTTATAAAGATGATAGAGGCTTTTAAGGAGGAAATGAGTAAATCCCTTAAAGAAATACAGGAAAATACAGTTAAACGGGCGAAGGAAATAAAACTGCAAGACCTGAAAGTAGAAATAGATGCAATCAAGAAAATACAAACTGAGGGAATCCTGGAGAGGAAAACCTAGGGAAGAGAAACATCATCAACAGAATATAGGAGATGGAAGAGAGACTCTCTGGCATAGAAGATATTGGTACTTCAAAGAAAATCTTAAAGCTAGAAAATTCCTGATACAAAACATCCAGGAAATCTGGGATACGATGAAAAGATCTAACCTCAGAATAATACGAATAGAGGGAGGCGAAAAGTCCAAGCTCCAAGGACCAGAAAACATTCTCCACAAAATCATAGAGGAAAACCTTCCCAACCTAAAGAAAGAGATGCCTATAAATATACAGAAGCTTATAGAACACCAACTGGACTGGACTAGAAAGAAAACCCTCCTGTCGTAAAATGATCAAAACACAAAGTCTACAGAACAAAGAAAGATGTTAGAAAGCAGCAAGGGGGAAGGCCAGGTAACACACAAAGGCAGACCTATCAGAATTACACCTGACTTCTCAACAGAGACTCTAAAAGCTAGAAAGGGCCTGGACAGATGTCTTGCAACCTCTAAAAAACTACAGCTGCCTACCTAGACAAAACTCTCAATCACCCAGCAAAACTCTCAAGCACCATAGATGGAGAAAACAAGATATTTCAAGAAAAATTCAAATTCAAACAATATCTATTTACAAATCCAACCCTCCAGAAAATACTAGAAGGAAAACTCCAATCCAAGAAGGATAACTACATCTAAGAAAACACAGGAAATAAGGAATTCCATACCAGCAAAACCAAGGAAATGCGCGCGCGCGCACACACACACACCCACACACACACACCACTACTAACATCAAAATGACAGGAAATAACAATCACTGGTCATTAATATTTTTCAACATCAGTGGACTCAATCCTCCCCACCTCCCAAAAGAGACACGGGCTAACAGAATAGATGTGAAATCAGGACCCACCATTCCGCTGCATACAAGTAATACACCTGAACAATAAAGATAGCCATTACCTCAGAGTAAAGGGCTGGAAAAAAGTTTTCTAAGCAAACAGACCCAGAAGCAAGCTGGAATAGCCATTCTAATATCTGATAAAATAGACTTTCAGCCAGAATAAATCAAAAGAGATGGGCAAGGACACTTAATATTCATCAAAGGAAAAATCTACCAAGATAATATCTAAATTCTGAACATTTATGCCCCAAACACAAGGGGACCCATATTTGTAAAAGAAACATTGCTAAAACTTAAATTGCACATTGAACCCAACAAATTAATAGTGGAAGACTTCAACACCTCACTTTCAACTGACAGGACATCCAG
This sequence comes from Mus pahari, assembly GCF_900095145.1. Taxonomy (NCBI): domain Eukaryota; kingdom Metazoa; phylum Chordata; class Mammalia; order Rodentia; family Muridae; genus Mus; species Mus pahari. The sequence continues at coordinate 16,048,909 of NC_034591.1, forward strand.
GCAAAAACTAAACAGAGAAATAATGAAACTAACAAACATTATGAATCAAATGGGCCTAACAGACAGCTATAGAATATTCCGCCCAAACACAAAAGAGTAAGCCTTCTTCTCATGGATCCTTCTCTAAAATTGGCGATATAGTCAGTCACAAAGAAAGCCTCAACAGATACAAGAAAATTGAAATAATACCTTGTGTCTTATCAGACCACCATGGATTGAAGCTGAACTTCAACAACAACAGAAATACTGAAAAGCCTACAAACTCATGGAAATTGGGCAACTCAGTAATGAAAAGGGAGATGTAACAACTGACTCTGAGGGAATTGAAAGAGAATCATTAGGTCTCACTTCAAAAGCTTGTACTCCACAAAATTGGAAAATTTTTAACAAAATGGACAACTCTCTAGACAGACGCCACTTAAGTTAAATCAAGATCAGGTAAACTATTTAAACAGCATCATAGCCCCTAAAGAAATAGAAGCAGTCATTAAAAAGTGTGAGATTGTCTTAGTAGACTTTCCTGCTGTTGTGAGGAGACACGGACACTATGACCATGGCAAATCTTATAAAAGAAAGCATTTAATTGGAGCCCGCCTACGGGTTCACAGGCTTAGTCCATTATCATCATGGCAGAAAGCAGGGCAGCCTGCAGGTCGACATGATGCTGGAGGGAGAGCTGAGAGTTCTGTGTCCAGATCAGCAGACAGCAGGAAGAGAGGAAGGAACTCTCTCTAGCTTGAGCATCTGAAACCTCAAAACCCACCCCCAGTGACACACTTCCTCAACAATAAGGCCACACCTACTCCAACAAGGCTACACCTCCTAATAGGGCCACTCTCTTTGGGAGTCATTTTCATTCAAACCACCAGAGTGATGTTATAGATAGACCCAGAGTTCTTTATTCTAAGTAAAATAAACTTGACAGAGGGATGGAGCTACTGTAGTCTCACATACTCACAGAAACAGAGTCAGATATTTGGTCTGAGGGATTGTGGGGAATTTGGAGTGATGACTAAAGTTATAAAGTTGAAGTTATTCCAGAAAAAAAAAAAGCTCTCAGAACTGTGTTAGTCTGTTAACTATGAGTCTACTAGTACTAAGTCGACTTAAGTCTACTTAAAATTACTTAAATAAATCCTGGTGTTTATTTTTGAGGCAGTGTCTCTCTGTGTATCCCTGGCTGGTTCAAAATTCACAGGGATCTGGCTGCCTCTGGTTCACAAGTGCTGGAATTATAAGTATTATTAAACTCAATGACACAATAGTAAAAGAGGAAGAAAGTATCTTTGGATGTAACAGATATTTCGATGACTTTGATGGTGACGAGAGTCTCATGGGCATATGAAAGTTGGACTCTTTCTTCCATAAGTTACCTTGGTATTCTGTCATGACAATCCATAGAAAAGTAACTACGACAGGCACTCTTCTTACAAAGGTAGGTGAGACTGTGACGGCACTAACTGCCTGAACCTGGACTTTCGTCCACAGATAATGGAGAGCTGCTGCACTCACAGCTACCTTATCCTGGAGTCACGGCTTGGAAAGAACATGAATTTGGTGACTTGGAGACAGCACGGTGTCATGGGCAGAAACCAGACACCACGGTGGCCAAATGAGGAAGACAACAATGTGGCTTCAGGTGGCTCATAAATGGGCAGCAAGACAGAAGAGTCACAGGCATACATTTTTAAATGCTGTCATGGGAAAAGACCCCACAAAGACTTGAGTTGCAGCAGCAGGCTGGCATGCACTGCAGGCTTGCAGGAGCACCACTGTAGATCAAGCTCTCCAGGATGGCTGTCCTCTCTGGAAAGCTGAGCCATGCTGAGCTGTAAGGGTCTGCGGATGTGGTCTTGCCGTATCTTACATGAGCACCACCCGGGTTTGTGATGCAGACAGCAAAAGGCTGGTGAGGAAGAGATGAAGTGAAACAGAAACGCTTCAGTCCTATCTCAGAGGGACATCTCATGATGGTTTTCTCACTTCATGTCAGAGGCGGTTAAGATAAAACCCAAAACAGGAAGCTCTACAAAGGAGAAAAACCTGAAGCAATGAACTCTGGGGTTTGCCCCATTTCGTAAGACGAACGACCACTTCCTCTTCCTTCAAAGCTTGACATAGGTGATCAGCACTTGGTTTTGACTCTGAACTCTTTTTTTTTTTTTAATTAATTAATTTTTTTTTTTACATTCCATATTTTATTAGCCCCACTCCGTCTACCCTCTGACTGTTCCACATCCCATACCTTCTCCCCAAACCCCTGTCTCCACGTGGATGTCCCCAAACCCTACTGCACCTGACCTCTAAACTCCCTGGGGCCTCCAGTCTCTGCATCATCATCTCTGCATGAACACAGACCTGGCAGTCCTCTGCTGTATATGTGTTGGGGGCCTCATATCAGCTGGTGTATACTGCCTGGTTGGTGGTTCAGTGTTTGAGAGATCTCAGGGGTCCAGATTAATTGAGACTGCTGGTCCTCCTACAGGAAATTTTCTCAACTTTCAATTTTCTCAACTTTCAAGGAGCATGTGTAAAACTTAAATAACCCATATTCCAGAGACTGGAGCAAGCAAGGCTGCAAGGAACCATAAGACTTCAAGAAAAAGATATGATATGAAACTGTACCTTTCGCTATTACCAGCCACAGCACACACACGTTTTGGTCACTTTAGAAACAGCATGTTATAACATGAAAGTCACAAATGTTATTTTTCCCTTCTGGGCCCACACGCTCTCTGATCATTCTGTTTTGTGTCACTGAGTTCTTGTGACTGGCAGGGAAACATGACCCTGTGTTCCTTTCCCCAGAAGCCCGGTGCTGTGGAAACATGACCCTGTGTTCCTTTCCCCAGAAGCCCAGTGCTGTGGGTTACCACGTCTCTGTTTCCATAGTAACTCAGAGTCAAACATCTTAGAGGAAGAACTCCGAGAAACTTCCGTTTATCTGTTTTGTTTCAGTTTCTAAAAAAAAAATTTTTTTTTTAATCACATAAGAGTCAAGTGGTTGGTAAGAAATCACTGGTAAGTGGTTGTAAGAAAAGTGCCCCTTAATCCTAATATAACTGCTCTGGGATCTTATTCATATTTCTTTTGAAAAGTACATTAAATGTCTCACTGAAAGCTCATACTAAGAAGACTTTGGTGTGTAATATGGAATACTCAGGAGCCCATCTTAAATAAGGCACACTCAGATCCATTTAGTGGTCAACAGCAGTTTCAGACACTACCAGTTTGACAACCCTAAGTGCAACCAGTAAAATAATTGCTTTTTCCTGAAGTTATCTTTCATTCTTTATTCTGTGTACAAAAGCCAAGATTCACTATTAGACAATGACTGAACTAGGCCTGAAGCATTTTTCTAAAGCCATAGAGAAGATTTTGGGAAAACAGCATGAAAACTTCCCCCCCCCCTTCTCTCTTTCTCTCTGCCTGTCTCTGTCTATCTCTGTCACACACACACACACACACACACACACACACACACACACACACCATCACACAGGGAGAGAGAGGGTAGGGGGAGGGAGAGGGGGAAGGGAAGGGAGATGGAGACAGAGAGATGGGGGAAGAAAGAAACAGAGTGACAGAGGGACAGAGACAAAGAAAGCAAGGGAGGAAGGGAAGAAGGGAGGGAAGGATAAAAGGAGGATAGTTGCTTCTGAGAGGAAGCTCCAAGTGCACAAGTAGCTGTTAAAATTTCACACACATTACACAGATATATCTTAAACTATACACGCGCATAATCAAATGACCCTCCTACTTGCCCAGATTGTGGAGAACCCACGGCTGTGTTCCAGCATAAGCCCTGTTCCGTGGGATGGGAGGATGGACAGACATGCTAAGTCTTCTCCCCCACTGAACTACCCTCTCGCCTCCCTCTCTCCACAGCCATGGTATTCCAAACACAGATCCAAGACAAGCGCCTTGCCCACCTTTCAAGTGCCTTCTTGGACATTTTTCTCTTTCTTAGATTTGGTGACAGAATGGTCACAGAAACAGGCATTGTCTCCAGTATAGATGCCTGGTTACCCTGTCAGCATGAAGGCACTCTTGCCCAGCGGCCATTCACAATGGACCAAATGACAGCATTTAAAAGCCCTTGGCAGACTGCCGGGGAGAGAGCGGACTGCTGAGGAGGGACCCGGGTCTGGTCCCGGTCGTCCGGCGCCTGTCCC
>NC_034591.1:16053094-16063979 GCF_900095145.1 Mus pahari
AAAAAAAAAAGCCCTTGGCAGACGGATCATTTAGATAAAGCTTCCCTTGTATGACTTCCTCTATTTCTAGCACATACCATATATACTTCAATCATACGCCACACAAATTATCTACATTTTGTAGAGAAGGAATCTGAAATTCAGAAAGGGTAGAGGATCCACCCAAGTTCAGCACTAATAAACAACAGGATTTATTAAAACGATGACTTACGGTCCTTATCCATTCATATTATATCTCATTTAAGACTTCCTCCATAGATCTGGAGAGATGGCCCAGCAGTTAAGAGCTCTTACTGCTATTGCAGAAGACCCAGGGTGGGTTCCTAGCACCTACATCAAGTAGCTCCCAATTCCTATAATTCCAGTTCCAAGGAATACATCTCCATCTTCTGACCCTACAGACACCTGCAAGCATGCATGCCCACTAACTCACATAGGCACAAAATTAAAAAAATATATATATCTTCAAAGATTTCCCCCAATGGTCTTGGAAAAGCCCTTTCTTCTTAGGCTTTTGCAATAGATGACTACTTCCTCTTCTTCCTCCTCCTCTTCTTCATTCTTCTTCTTCTCCTCCTCCTCCTTACACACAGCCTGGGGTTCACCACTTTAAATTGGTCCCCAGGGATGGAAACTTACTTGAAGTTCAGTTTAGACTTCAATCTCAATTCTTCCCTTCCTGTGTGACCTAAGCACAATAGTGAACCTCTAGCTGTCCCATCAGCTGCTAAAGGGGTGGACAGCAGTGGCCTCAGTCCAGAGCACAGCAGAGATTCCTCCATAATCAAGGACGGTCACCCACCACTGGCAGGTTCTTTTGTCTTGCATATATGATGCTCCGTTAACATTTCAATAACACACAAGCTCTATGAGGTGGTCCTGTCCAGGAGTTGATCCCAGAACTTTAATCTGGTATTAGTGTGAATGCAGAGCAAACTTCAATGGGAGGTTTGCTCTTCAAATTACACTATAAGATCTAAAACAAAGGCCTAGAATTGTGCAGGACATTGGGTATTGAAGAAAGAGAAAGTGAGCAAGACAGTCCTTAGTCAACTCCAAGTCAGGGAAGAACCATCATGCATGGCAAGTGAAGTGGGTCAAGTGTCCCCTCCCCGGCTGTGTATTTCACAGTCCCCCTTTCTGGTTAAGTAAGCATTTCCTGTCTCCACCCACCCAAAATGAACCTTCACATTAGTCTTCCTCTACACAGTCACTTACCCAATCTAGTTCCTCTAAGGGACAAAGGTTTATCAATTACTGGGTTAGAAGAGTAGTTTACCAACCCAATTTTCCTACCTTTGCATTGGAAGAAGCAAGAAAAATAAAATAAAACAAAGAAAATAAATTTAAACAAAAATGTCTAACACAAATCTAAATAAAATATTTAAATAATACAAATCTAAATAAAATAAATATTTAAATAGCATAAATCTAAATAAAATAAATAAATAACACGAATCTAAATAAAATAAATATTTAAATAAAATAAATTTAAATGAATAAATATTTGGATGAATTATATTAAATAAAAATATTTAAATAAAAATAAATTTCTGAGTTGGTGATGAGAAAAAAACCTTCACAGAGCCCCCTCAGAGTACCATATGAACCCAGAACCTTACCTTAAAGAAGGAAACAGTTTAGAGCTCAGGCATTTAAGAATATCAATTCACTGATGAGGGAATTTGGGAACAGCAATAAGGTATCACCACTTTTATCCCCTCAGATGATAAGCAAAGAGGATTATCTAGGTACAGAGGCCTGGAGAGGTCATAGAGTGGTGAGAGACAGGCATTGAGTTTGGTAGGGAAAATAAAAGCCTACGAATTCTTTAAGGGGTGATATGAGGCTATTACTAAAGGAGCTTTGGAAACTGTACAGTTGAGACCAGATGGGGATGCAGAACTCCCAAAGGAGACTAGGTACCATGCCCTCCCAAGACTCAGTCAGATGTTCGTCTCTGGAGGGTTCAGTCAGAGAAGATGCACCAAACCCTCAAGAGACTGGAGGCCCCAGGGAGTTTAGAGGTCTGGTGAGGTGGGGGGTGGGGGTGGAGACATCCTTGTGGAGACAGGGGGCAGGGAGGAGGTATGGGATGTGGAACAGTCAGAGGGTGAACTTGGAGGGAAATAAAATCTGGAGTGTTAAAAAAAAAGATTAAATAAGATTAAAAAATATTTTTGACATTTATCTGTTTTATAGGCTATCACCTCTTCAAATGGATGCAAGACACTTTTGTTTTTCCACTCATATTTGAGAGATATTTGGATTGGTTCAAAGTTTTTCTAATGTAAATAAACCTATAATAAAGTTGGAACTGTTGATTTTTTTTTCCTATTGAAAACTGGTCAGACTGTTTGTTTCTGATATGTTGGATCTGTTGGGTAATTTTTGCTTGGATGCTGAATGTTTTCAATATTATTCTGTAAAGCTCTGGGTCTCCTTAGGACTTACTGACTTGTTCGCTTTTATAGTCATGCCGTTTAGTTATACTCAGACCACAGTTATCTGCCTTCTGTGGATAGTGGTTGGAATCTTTTCTTTCCAAAGCCTTTGTTATGCTGAATGACTTTTTTATACAAATGCAAAATCCAAAGTTGTTTTGAGAGCTGGGTGTTTTATTGCTGTCAACTTCTTCGAGTCTTAATTAAATTTTTGGCTAGCTTCCATGTTTGTGCAGAGGTGAAGCCCATTTTGGTTTTTTGTAGAGATCAGATGTAAAATCGAGAATCATTTTCCCGAGTTCTCATATGAAATTCCTTTGCAACTCTCTTTCGAGCTTGTTGTGGTTCCTTTGAACCAGAGAGGCCAGGTTCCCTCATAATCTTTCCTTATGCTGTCATTTAGTACCCAATATTTCAGTCCCACAAGGCCAAGTAGCAAGAAAAAAGAAAAGAGAACGGGTATCCCCTACATCCTCACCGCACCCAGTCCCCACCCTTTTTCTCTACTAAAGGCTCATTGTCCTCCCAGGCGTATCCTTGGGTGTCTGTATGACCTGACAATGTCAGTGCAAATTTGAGTGGAACTGGCCTTGGGGCAGGACCAACAGAACAAAAGCAAACCGGATTTCCCCCCAGTTTCTGCATCTGAGTAGTCTTTTGGTCCTCATTTCAGTTCAGCCCACAGGAAGGACACAAACAAGGAAAAAAAAAAAAACTCACAACATAAGTATCTTAATTCTTAAATTGATATTTTGCAAAAATATGTTCATTTCATTATACATTTCCTTTTGCCTTATAGTTTGCATTCATTTCCTATATGAATGAGCTAGTTTATTTTTAAAAAGCTAAAACATAAAGACAAATGAAATGGTTAAAAATTAAAAACTTGCTGGGCGTGGTGGCGTAGGCCTTTAATCCCAGCACTTGGGAGGCAGAGGCAGGCGAATTTCTGAGTTCAAGGCCATGGTCTACAGAGTGAGATCCAGGACAGCCAGGTTTACACAGAGAAACCCTGACTCAAAAAACCAAAAAAAAAAAAAAAAAAAAAAAATTAAAATCTTTCCTGTGACCACAAAACTAAAAGGCTTTGAATGAAGCTGCTCCTCAACAGCTTGGAGGGAATCATCCTAACTTACTTGTGAAAGGATTTACTCAACAGTGAACTCCTACTGGAGATGAGAGACCCATAAAAGACTTAGAGGCCATGGTAGGAAATAAAGCCCAAGAGAGGGAGACCGCAAAAGAGAAACAGCAACATGCAAGTTCAAAGATGTAACATTGAAACTAAAAAAGAACTACAACACACAGGGCAATTTTAAAGAGAAAGCAGATTTGTAGGAAAACCAAATCAACTCCCTAAAAAGAAGACACAGCCATTAGGAAGAAAACGTGGGGTTAGAGAGATGGTCTAACGGTTGCTTCTGAAAAGAACCTGGGTTGGATTCCCAGAATCCACATGACAGCTCTCAACTGTCTGTAATTCCAGCCTCAGGGGATCTGACCCCCTTTTCTGATCTTTGAGGCACCAGGCACTCATGTGGTACCAAGCACAGACACATATTCAAGCAAAGCATCCAAACACATAAGAAAAAATAAGAAAACCCTATAGGGACATTACATACAAGATAAGCTAAAATTAGGAAAGGATTAGCAGACGCGAACACAGATTTGAGTACATAATCCAGGATGATGTACGAAGAATGAAGACATGCACAGCATGCAAACACAGCTAAGGGGCACGCATGAGAGAGTGCAAATTTCACACATATCCAGATATTTAGCTAAAGAGATGGCTTAGCGGTTAAGGGCACTGAGTTCCAGTGGTTCTGAGTTCAATTCCCAGCACCCACATTGTGGCTCACAACCATTTAGAATAAGTTCTGATGCCCTCCTCTGGCATGCCAGTGTATACGCAGAGAGAGCACTGATATACATAAAATAAATAAGTAAATCTAAAAAACAAAACCAAGAAAGCAGATTTATTTTTGAGAAAAACAAATAAAAGCAAACTACAATGCCAATTAATTCTCTCAGAAAGAAAAAAGATGGAACACTTTCCTCCTAATTTACCCTGATACCTAAAAGAAGAAAAAAATGTCAAAGAAAATTTCAGACTAATAACTCATATAAAATAAAATACTCAAATTCTCATTAATCCATTAGTTGAATCTACCAACTTATACAGAAAAGACAACAACATGATTAAAGCTCATCCAGGGAATGAAAAATGGTTCAATATTTAAATTATTCTGAGATATCACCATACCACAGTCCATTTCAAAACGACCGTCTGGTCATCTCAATACATACAGAAAAAAAAATGATTTAAAATATAATATCACTCAAATAAAAAGTAAATCAGGAGTTAAATGTCTTCAAAGGGGCATCTGAAAAATCTGCAGCCAACTTCATGGTTGCCCGTGAGATGCCAAACGCTTCCCCTGAAGTTTTAAGTTGGCCAGCGAGCTCGGCTTCACAATTCAGTGAAGCCTCACAGGTCTGGTTAGCCGGGCAGTTTCCCGAGGTGATTTCAAATGGGTCTACCTACGGACGCATTACACGTTCTCAGAAGTGATAGCTCTGAGGTTTTGGAGTGTATTATTGCCTCATTAGAATAACAGAAACTGCAGAAGATTTTTTTAACATTATCTGTAATTCAGAAGTGAGCACAGTTTCATGGCCTTCATCCCTTCAACTGAGCGACTTAATCCTTTGTCTGATTACCTTTCCTTCTGAAAACTCTTCTGCCCTCTGCTGTCCATGAATTGAACATAAAATAATAATAAAGTCACCACCTTTCACATTGATTTGGTAGGAAATACTCTACGTACCTGCATTTATATTTGGATGCTAGGAAATTCCCTAAATTTCTAAGACACGCCTAGGCAACAGTACACACTAAGAAGTCCTTACTGTTTTTCCTCATTAAAAATGCCAAACATGATCATTACTGATGACATGCAAAAGATGTAACCATTTAACTCACTGCTTAGAGATAGATAACCATCCTTATAAGGTGGTGTATATCCTTCTGGAATTGTTTCCGTGATGTAATTCTATATTACATATATTATTGCTGTTACAGAATTGAGATTGAACTATACACAAAGGTTAGTATGTACCCTTTTACCCAATTTTATATTATGGATTATTTCAGGACATTATTTTTAATTTTCTATATAATTTACAAATATAAAATTTAAGCATTACTCTCTCATTTGGGGGCACTTAGATTTTTTAAATTATTTCAAACTCTTAATTCTAGCTGCATATGTACCAGAAGATGGCCTAATCGGCCATCATTGGGAAGAGAGGCCCCTTGGCCTTGCAAACTTTATGTGACCCAGCACAGGGAAAGGCCAGGGCCAAGAAGTGGGAGTGGGTGGGTAGGGGAGCAGGGGCTGGGGGGTGGGGGCGTATAGGGAACTTTCGGGATAGCATTTGAAATGTAAATAAAGAAAATAATAATAATAATAAATACTGAAAAAAGATAATTTGAAGGCTTGTCTGAGTATGCATGTCCACATGGAACACAAAGCCAATGGTGTTACTCACTGAGTGAGCATTTGCTTATCATAAAATCTATTTTATAGTCTACTGAGGCAGGAGAGAAGCCCAGGAAAACGATGGAGAACTGGGAAGAAAAGGAGCTCCCATTCTAGAACCTGACCAGTTTGTCTCACCAGCTGAAGATGAAGAGTTCTAACACAGCTGTCAACATTATCTATGAAGGTCACCAGTCTCATATAGTTAGATTGTTGAAGGAGCAATGGATCACATGGAAGGCCTAAATATATGTGGCCTTTCTTCTTTCTCAGCTATAGAAATCTTACCAAAAACCCTACTTCCAGTAAAAGACATGTTTTAATCCCCTTTTACAATTCTTGTGAGACACAGTTTTATTTTAGGACTATAACCCAATCCAAGACATCTCTAGAGTAATCCTATAATCTCACTTACTGAAAAAAAGAAGAGAAAGGTTTTAAAGAAGTTTCTTAGAGAAATCCTTTGAGGCATAACTTGAGAGTCAGTGAAAGAGTGAATCTGTAGGACTTCTGCTAAGTCACTTAAGGGCAAACTCAAGGGAGCTTGAGGAGCTTACACCTGTGCTCTTGGGGGTGTCTCTTTCTCTCCCTGAGTGATCAATCACCTCTAGCAACCCCTGTGCTGCTTAAACCTTTGTTTAAAATCTATTTTTAATCGACCCTCTTTCATATTAGCCTCTCCCAACATTTTTTTCCAGCAAAGTCAAGGACAGGTTTCACCTTGGTGGAGGTCCTTAAGGATAGGGGCCTTCTTCTCAGAGGGCTGACAGCAGGGAAGGGCTGCCACTGCCACCACCACTACCATAGTCTTCACTCAGAGAACAACATGGACACTGGGGAGGACTTTAGCTTAGTCTATCTATCGATCTGTCACTTCAGGTTCAAAGAATTGGGGTTCCACGTTTGGCTGAGAGTTTTGATCTTTAAAGGTATCATTTTATTTACTTATTGTGTATTTTATTTGTCACACACTATATAGTCCAGGTGGACCTCAGATTTGAGATCCTTCTGCCTCAGCTTCCCAAACGCTGTATGTAAGGAATTTAGGGAATTATTTGTAGAATGGGGAGAAGAGTAGGCAAAGAAGCTGAAATAATGTCCGCAACCTCCCCGTTTTCCATTATCTTTACTGCCTACTGAATAATAAAAAAGGAAAGAGTTAACTTATAGAGTTATTTAGCACAGTCTATCTTATATCAAAACTGAAGAAACATTTCTTGTGAAATAGATGATCCAACAGGGCCAGGAAAATAATCTGATATCCCCTAACAAGTCTTATGATCCTGAAAGAGAGAGGAAGAGGGGGGGAGGAGGGGGAGGGAGGGAGGGAGGGAGAGAGAGAGAGAGAGAGAGAGAGAGAGAGAGAGAGAGAGAGAGAGATTGATTTTATTTTACCATTAAGGCCAAGGATCAGTTGCAGGGAAAGAGATCAAGACTGTTCTCTAAACAAGTTCAAATGTCTCCAAATCTCTTAGCAACTTAGACATATGCCGTTCCTAAAATACTTTAATTATTTTACACACTGTGCACCGCTTTGTCCATTGTTTCATTTGATAAATGTGGTAAAAACAAAAAAAAAATAAACCTTCTATATAAGGCATTTTATAAACAAATAGTAAAACCCGAAGGCATCCAATGACTGGACTAAGATTACTACTTACAGTTAAGAAAGAGCCAGAATTCTAACACTTTTTCTATCTAGTATTTTCTACCTAAGTGGGAGTTCCCTTAAAGGACAGAGAAGGGAGGAAGCAACAACACGGGTCTCTCCTCTCATGCTAAGGTCTCTTGTTAGGGGGATTCTCTATTCCCAGGGAATCCACATTAATTTGGTGAAGTTTGGTTCTAACCACCTAAAGAAAGTATTCCTAACTTTGAATCTGATTCCCATCTATAAACATGCTGTTTCTTACCCTTTCTTTTGGTCCTGATCCTTATTTAGACTCTTATTTTTCTCCGTGTGTTTTGGTCCCTGGGGTTTCACTTCAAAACTTTACCCTCTCCTAGGAGTTGCGTCCTTGGTATCCAAAGTAACCACACAACTGAGTTTATCCTGTCCCTCCTACTCTTTCTATTGGTCAGTTACATTAAGTTTTTTTCTTTCTCTGCTCTCTTGGCCAATGGGCTTGAAGCAACTGGGGAGGGGCGGGGGCTCCTCTACCAATCGGTTCTTGCCACTCTGTGTATTCAGCGCACTGTCTCCTGGGATATGTAGTTTCAAAGCTACCAGAACACCTTGATGTTTGGCTCCTTTAAAACTACATATCCCGACGGCCTCCGCCAAAGGGGCGGACATAGGTGACTAGTCCCGGTCAGGGTTTCGACTAGGCTCTTTGAAGTTTTAATTTTCCTCCTCGGATTTAAGTCGTTGAGTATTGTGCTGGGGCCCGGCTCGTTCTTCCTCGGCGGAGCCGTGCAGGCGGTCGCCTTCGTGACTGACCCGAAACAGCTCGTGGTTCGTGCGGTCCCGGGACCAGCGAGCCAAGGCTGAAGAGTTCCAAGGGAGAGCATGTTCGGCCGCCTCCCTCCTTGCGCGTCCCGAGTGCGGGCGGGCGCCTTGTTCGGAGCTCTCGGGGCCCGGACGTGCGGCTCCAGTGGGGCGCAGCGGCGGGGATCGGCGCCCGACGACCCTGGGGCCGGTCTGGCGCGTGGGGCTCTGAGGGAGTGGACGCTGCAGGTGAGCCCGTTTGGGCGGCTGAGGGCGCGGCTCCCTTGCCACCTGGCCGTGAGGCCCCTGGATCCCCTTGCTCACCCGGACGGCGACCGCGTGCAGGTGGCGGTGTGCGGCGTGGGGCGCGGGGCGCGCGGCCTGGACAGCCTGCAGGTCAAGTATGATGCTGCTCGGCAGGAGATGGCCATTCTGTCGGACGACATCGACCCCCAGGCGTCGGTGGAGGTGAACGCACCCGTCAAGTTTGGCAAGTGAAGTGAAAAAGGGTTTGGGTCACAAAACTACTGTCTTCGTCTACCTGGCCCTTTCCGGAGGACTCTTTTCTAAAGCAACACTCTTGGGTTCCTAAATAGTGTTTAAGCGCTGGGTTCCCAACTAAGGAGGAAAATTAAAACCGAGTAGAAGCTTGTATTGGAATAATCTGAGTCTGATGACATTGTGGAGCCCCCATGTTCTTTATCACAGTCATTAGCATCGTTCAGGGTTGAGGTTTCTTTTTTTTGTTTGTTTGTTTGTTTTTTTTTGTTTGTTTGTTTTTCGAGACAGGGTTTCTCTGTGTAGCTCTGGCTGTCCTGGAGCTCGAACTCAGAAATCCGCCTGCCTCTGCCTCCCGACTGCTGGGATCAAAGGCGTGCACCACCACGCCCGGCGCTTCTCAACTTCTAACTAGCCTACATGAATAAGAGACCGTGCCTCCAAAATGTAATCATCTGAAGGTGCTGGTGGGGCTTTACCACAGTGCAGAATAAGATGGGTACCAAAGAAGGGAGGGGCCAAACTTAAAACCGCTTCTCTGAGATGGATATTGCCTCTGCTGGCCATCCCAAATCACCTCATTGCTGCTGGCCATCCCAAATCACCTCATTGCTCCTTTTAAAAGCCAGAGGCCTATTTCCAGGGTACTGCCTCGATTCCATAGGCCCCTCAAATCTACATAGCTGATTTTATTGATAGTTGTTCCTCCAGCTTGTGATAGAGTGGCCCAGTGGACGTCCCATTACTACTGCTGTGTTGACCTGAATTCCCCATCCTCCTCCCCAGAGAGAGAGAGAGAGTGTTTAGCATCCTGTGGCTTACCTGTGTAGTTGTCAGCTCTGCCTTGTTTCCTGCCTTATGACAAGGCTCAGGTGGGCAGGCAGTTCTGCTTGTGTCAGTGCATGGCTTTCGTGCACTCTCATTTCCTCGCAGTACATGTTGCTGATTTAACCCACTGCCATGCAGTTGAGGACATTTATACTGTAATGATTAAAGCTGTAGCACTGGGTCCCAGCAATGTGCTTTGGGGAACATAATTGTGCTGTTTAGTTTGTTGTCAGCCTGACACAGCTAGAGTCACTTGGGAGAGGAGCCTCAATTGAGAAAATGCCTTTGTCAGATTGGCCTGTAGGAAAGTCTGCATTAATCAAGAAGCATTTCTTGACTTATGATTGATATGGGAGGGCCCAATCACACAGGTTGACCCTGGGTTGTATAAAAAAGCAAGCTGAGAGACTCCTGGAGAGCAAGGTGGTGTTTCTTTGTGATCTCGTCTTCAATTTCTGCCCTGAGTTTGTCCTGACTTTCCTGCATGATGGACTGTAAGTTAGGAGCTAAACCCTTTCCTTCACCAATGGCTTTGGTCAGTGTTTTATCACACCAAGGTAACAGGACAATAGTATTTGTTTCTGTACTCCAGATTAAGGGAAATCATTAATATTAATGCAATTGCATAGTCATTGTCACTTTTTAATTTTTGTTATTGCTGTATTGTTTTGTTTTTTTGAGACAGAATCCCTTTACAGAGTCCTGGAACTCAGTGCAGACTAAGCTGACTTTATACTTAGAGATCCATCTGCCTCTGCCTCCTAAAGGTTGAGATAAAAGACGTGCACCGCAATGCCCAGCAATTATTTTGTTTTTATAAAGAGATATCTAAGGTGACACTTTAAATTACAGTTGAGAAGGTCACCTGTCAATCCCTATTTTCCAAATTTTCTTTAAATACACTCACAATGTTGTGGCTTTAATTCTTCTCATCACTCGGGTTTTTGTTCGTTTGTTTTTCTTTTTTTATTAGATATTTTCTTCATTTACATTTCAAATGCTATCCCCAAAGCCCCCTATACCCTCCCCCCACCCTGCTCCCCAACCCACCCACTCCCGCTTCCAGGGCCTGGCATTCCCCTGTACTGGGGCATATGATCTTCACAAGACCAAGGGCCTCTCCTCCCACTGATGGCCGAGTA
>NC_034591.1:16064979-16095684 GCF_900095145.1 Mus pahari
TTGTTTTGATTTGTATTTCCCTGATGATTAAGGATGTTGAACATTTTTTCAGGTGTTTCTCAGCCATTTGGTATTCCTCAGTTGAGAATTCTTTGTTTAGCTCTGTTCCCCATTTTTTAATAGGGTTATTTGATTTTTCTGGAGTCTATCTTCTTGAGTCCTTTATATATATATTGGATATTAGTCCCCTATCTGATATAGGACAAGGCTGGCTGACTCAGCTGATATTTGATGGCTTGCTCCTTCACTGTTGTATCCTTATTCATTTGTGTGTATTCTTTCTGCTGCATGGGGCTTCGATGATATTTCCCAGGAGATGTGAGTACCTACCTACAAGGATGGCTGTCTCAGCTCCTTTATTCCCTCTTGTGGTATTGCCTCTCTTAAGATGATACAAGCCAGGAGATATGATCTCTAAACTGTCAGAAAGGCCCTGCCTTTGATCTCGCTGCCTTAGGAAAGACCTCTTGTGTTCAGGAAGAAACCATCCTGATCTCCAGCTGAGGATCTGGGTATCCGGGGAGTATTAAAATGCTCTGTGGCCTAGGCACTGACTTTTTCCTTCTTTCTGCTTTTGCTTCTAGACTTGAATATTGAGTCATCAGGGTCTGGCTCTGTGAAGGTGCAGAATATTGAATGTGATAGCTGTAAAATCAACACTGAGCAGGGCACCAGCATCCTGCAGTCTGTGAAGGTAACTTTGTTCCGGTTGCAGAAATACCTTACCCCTACAAAACATAATATACTGTATCAAACCACAAGGCTTAATTTGTTATTTAGATTATTCTCTTTCATCTTTTAGAGACTCTACAAAAATATTTTGCCTTAAAAAGCATAAATGTCATAACAACTTTGAAAGTTTTATGTTTATAATATCATAATTATTATTATAGACTTCATTTCAAAGTGTAGTAAAATCCAAAAGTATATATTTAGGATTTTGAGAGACTAAAAAACAAAAAAAAAGTACTTAAAAAATTAAACTCTATCTTGAAATTAATTTAAAAGTCAAGCATCATTGATACAAAGTACATTTTGCAACATTTTCATTTTCTTCTACTTACTAAAGAACAAAGAAAGCCTTTATGTCCTATAACTGTACTTAAAATATATGGCTATTTTACTGAAGCTTTTAATATACCAGGAGCTTTTTACCAGAGGATTAGGCAGGCAGTTTTGCAGAATAGCAGGTAATTCCTCTTGTTTTGTAATTACATTTTTACATTCCATTTTTAAAAATGAGATTGGTCTTAGCCATAAATATTTCAAAATATACTCTGTAGGGAAGGTTGCTCGTCTTTCTAGTTGTTACGGCATTTGCAAGATCAAAACCCAATACTCTGGAGGCTTCTTTGAACTTGGACATCTTTGTGTTGTACTTTCATAGCTTTAACTTTCACAACATTGATGAGAATGGTTGACACATCCTGTTTTCATCTCATTGGTTCATTTGTCCATCTTTATCTGTACACCTGCTTTTCCTGCTTGTCTGTAGATGAGGCAGTTAAAAGAACTAATTGTGAAAACATCATAAAAGATTAGGAATACCCCAGATAGCATTTTTTAGCATATAGTTTGGTTTGGGTTCTTATAAACAAAAACACTATGCAATAAAAATCTTCATCTTGAATGACTAACTGAATAAGAATACTGTAATTTCTTTTCTTCCTTAGAAATGTTTATTTGCTCAATGATGCTTCAGTTTTGGTGAATTAATTTCAGTAATTTCAAGATAGAGTTTAATTTTTTTTTTTTTTTTTTAATTTTTGTATTTGTTCTGTAGAAGACTTGTTAAGAGAAAATAAAGCTATGAACCCACAGTCTTTACAAATATACTAGCTCAAAAAACGAATTAGAAGAACTAAAACTGACACTTGTTCTTCTGGTTTACAGCAACTTGCCTCAAATTAGAGCCTCTGGGAAGAAGCAACCTAAATGGAGGATCTATCAGACTGGCCTCTGGGGGCCTTTACGTCATTAATGGTTGATGAGGAGGGCCCAGGCCGCTGTGGTTGTGCCACCGCTAGGCAGGTGGTCCTAGGCTATATAAGAAAGCAGGCTGAGGAAGCTAATAAGGAGAACCCCCTCATGGTCTCTTCTGACATTCCTGCTCAGTGTAGGCTCTTGCCTTAGGCTCCCTCCCCGATGGACCCAAGGAAACCCTCTCCTCCTCAACGTTGGTTTTGTCATGCTTCATCTCAGCAGCAGAGAAAGAAACTAAGACACCAGCCTGGTACTGAGAGAATTATTCTTGCAGTGTGGCCTTAGCTAACTTACACTCATAAATGCAGACACTGGATAGATAGCTGGCCTAGGTTTAAAAAATATGGTGCAATATCATCTTAAATGAGTGCTCATCTGTTAATATGTCTTTGACTTATTTGATATCATACATAGGGTTATTTGACATCATGCATGGGGCTATGCTATTTTAATAACAGTCCTTACTGCTGACGGACAGTTAGCAGGTACTGAGAGTCTCGGCTAAGCCTTGTTAATCCCGGAGCATCTTCGTTTGTCACGAGTAGAAACTAGGAGTCAGCAGACGGCCTGCAGACTCGCTCACAGACGCACAGCTGAAGTGACTGGGGAGCTGGGGTTGACCTTGCATTTGTGCTTTCCAGGCTTAAACTTGCCCCAGCTTGCTTTCTTAGCCAAGGAAGATGTGTGGTAGTGCTGCATTTATTCAGCATCCTTAAGGAATAAAGTACGTGGGTGTCACACGTTTGCAGGCTTTAAAAGTGTAGCACAAAAGTCTCCCCCAATAATTTCTGACTTATTTTCACTTTTAAAATTTGTTCACGTTGTGTGGGAATTAGGTGAGTTTCACATTACAGTGTCGGTGTCTTTTTTTTTTTTATTTTTTAAAAAGATTTATTTATTATATGTAAGTACACTGTAGCTGTCTTCAGACACTCCAGAAGAGGGAGTCAGAGCTTGTTAAGGATGGTTGTGAGCCACCATGTGGGTGCTGGGATTTGAACTCTGCACCTTTGGAAGAGCAGTCGGGTGCTCTTACCCGCTAGGCCATCTCACCAGCCCCACAATGTCGGTGTCTTTAAGCCATAGATAGGCCTCTTTGGAAAAATCTCATGATTATTTCTCTCTACACAAATGAGCATGCGTATGAACATTTGCTTACAACGTCATGAGTTCCAGAAACACTCCAGAAATTCACTTCAGGTCAGCTTCAGATCTGAAAGCAGAATTACTATGGAAACAGATCTTTCTAAAAATTCATTGGTAAATTGGTTTTTAGATTCACATCTGTGACTGTGACAAAGTTAGCGACACTATAAACCAAATTCTTTTGAGAACAGTTTCTTTTTGTCTTTTTAATACTTTGTTTAAATTCCTAGATTATCTTATGGGCATGCATAGAACAAAAAGTTTCATGCAAGCTTACTGTCTTTACCCTCTGTGGTTTTTTTGTTTTTCAGAGTCAAAAATTGCATGTTCAAACCAAAGGAGGTGATGTGATCTGTCATGGAACAGTTTACGGAAATATAGATATTCATGCATCGGATAAAAGTGTAAGATTGAAATGCTCTCAGTAGCTTAGTGCGATGTGATCTGTCTTGGGACAGTTTACAGAAGTGTAGATATTCATGCATCGGATAAAAGTAAGATTGAAATGCTCTCAGTAACTTCAGCTTAGCTTCGCAATGAACAGCAGCCACTACAAAGTTTATGGTGTAATATTTCCTTTTTAATGCACTTAATTCTTTAATAAGCTCATATTTGGAACTTTTATTTCGTTCATTAGATTCACTAAACCCCTGATGTTTGATAAGTCTGATTTATCTGAAGAGGCTTTTATTCTCATGTTATGAATTAGAATACATCATTAACTAATACCACACGTACGGGGATTGGGTTTTTCTTAGGTGCTGGGTGTACTTGAGTACTGTATTCTCCCAGACTTGCTGCCTCATGGCCGTCCTAAGGGTAAATTCTGAAATGATGGTCACTTATGGACAGCACTGATTTAACTCATGGGTTTCGAATGGAGAACGTGATGTTGAGAGAGGAGAAAAGGCAGCAAAGGGACTCTGGGATGCATTGGAGGTGGGGTGAGCAGTTGATATGTTCAAAATACATATAATTTCTATATTCCTATAAAAACTAAAAGCGTCTGAAAGCCTGCTTTAGCATTTCCACTAGGTGGCGCTGGGAGATAAAGCTCCTACTCTCCAAAGCTCTCTCTACCTGTGCCCTACCCACACCCCACAGCCACAGAGATTGGCTGTTACAGAAAGATGGTTTGTATTATTTTATATCATGCTGTTAATAGTAGGGTTAAAATCTGAAGACTACGCATTTTTAGTTGCTACTGTAATGAATAGTGTTTTAAATCTTATAAAAAAAATCTAAATCAGATGAAGGTTATGAGCATATCTTACAGAGTGTTGTTGGTACAGTTTTAAAAATTATACTACATTTTATTATTCGTGTGTATGTGTGTGTGTGTGTGTGAGAGAGAGAGAGATCATAAACAATAGCTTTCTTGGTTGTGTGGCTGTTTTAAATGATATTAATTTTGAATCAACCATTATAACGTGACAGAGTATAGACATTTATTTCATGTGACTGTAGGTTAAAATGATGACGAGCTGTACTTTTCTTTCTGTCGGGACTATAGAGTCACAGCACTTCCTGTTTTTTTTTTAATATATATATATATACATATATATGTTTATATATACATATATATGTTTATATATATACATATATACATGTATGTATATATACATATATATTCAACGTGTGTATATATAAATTAACTAAGTATAGGGAAAAATCCCTCCTTAAGTAAAAATTAATTTTAGCAGTACCTCTCAGGAAGATATGTGTTTTCTGAACTCCCTTTTGTTCTTTCTTTAAATAACTTCTGTTAACAATCAGAGTATACAGTTTAATCTAGGGTGTCTACATGTGACATTTTATCCACTGACATTATGATTAAATAAGACCTTATCGGTATGTTGCTGTCAACCACGCTAGCCAAGTTGTTTGAGGTCCTATCTGATACGGTTCAGGATGTGTGGCCCTGGTGTGCTACTTTTTGCTCCTGGGAATCGTGTGCAGTGATTGACAACTCTGTTGTGTTGGGGTGTGCTGGAATTTACCTCCTTTTGTTTGCTTTGGTAGTACCAGGTATCTTCTGGCTTCCTAGGGACACACTTAGTTTTGAATGAACAGTACAGATCCTTGGCATTTTCCACGTGCTCATAAAGAGAGCCTTGAACTCCAGCTTTATTTACTGTGGGGGTGAGCAGAATCTAAGCACAAGCACACCTTAGCTAATTCAGTGTTTCAAATACTGCTTTACGGTTCAGCTTTGGTGTTCCCTAAAACAGCCCCATTCTCTATTGAAAGGCTAGAACATGGCATTTTGTTGCCTGTTTTATGGAAATTCTTGGAAAATGTGAAACCATGAATATTAAGCAAGTTTTCATGAGTAGACTTTGTAGGTGGAGTTTTTTTTCCCTTGAGTTTTATGCCTTTACTGTAAGCCTATGGAAGATAAAACATTTATATTCTGTTAAATCTATTTATAAGTAAAACGCCCCCTTTTTTGGTGACAGATTTGTTGAAACTAGATTTAAAGTAAAAGTTTCTATCAGCCCATATATAAACGGGTGATTATAAAGCAATATTTTTATGTACTTTGTAAAAAAATATAGAAAATGATAAAGTTACATACTGTGAATCTAGAGGTCATAAGACCCCTGAGTACACGTCTCTTTATTTTGTACTGGTGTCTTTAATATTTTGTTCTTGAAATTCAGTCTTGTTCGATAACATTTGCTAACGTTCTTAACGGTTTCTGGGAAGTGTGGGAGGAAGGGTGGTGCTGATGTCAGCGTGTTCACAATGGCAGTGCTGCCTGTTTAAATGACCCGGTGTACTGCTTTTTGTTCCTGGGCAGAATTGTGGCAAGCCATCCTAGTAATTGAGAGTGCCCTGCCAACCCCTTCACCTGAACACGTGTTTGTTTATCACATGGGGATGACATGGGGCTCTCACTCACTCTGTTTTATGCAGTAAACAATATTTGAAACATAAATACACACTGAATTTTGTCAGATAAAATTAAGGATAGATATAAAATCCTCTCTTTTTATTTACTGGAAAGCGACCACTTTATTGATATAAGGTGGAAATGTTTTAGAAGTTTATAGTTACTGTGTTAACATGTAAGAGAAGTTGTGCATTTCAGCAAAATCAAAATGCGTCCGTGAATTTGAATAGAAATAGCTGCATTTGGCCCTTTAGTCAGGTAAAAGATACCTGCATCGTCTGTAACAAGCTTCATGCTCCCTCCGAGATGCTGTGCGTTTCCCTTTGAGAAATACAGTGAGGTACATACAGGCAGGCTGCTTCTCCATCTAGTCCTACCATTCACTGTTGGATGAAGGCGGAGCCAGATGTAAGAAAAAGAATAAAAACAGCGCAGCGAACATAATTAATATAAGAATGAATAAGATAAGCAAAGGAATTGAGTGGTCATATGGAGATAAGTATGCATGTGGAAATTTTTCCTAATACAAATAAATTACTTGAATTGATGAGTTTATTGTGGTTGCTAGATTAAGGTCAAATATAAAAGTCAAGATAACAAACTTTTAAGAGATACTGTGTAAGAGCACTTTTCAAATATCTGGTGGGAATAAACGAATAAGACAAAGTCTACATAGAGAACATAACAAACATTGTTCAGAGAAAGTAAAGAAGGCATAAATCAGTGGAGGACTTGCATATTGGCTCTGTTCCCCATCTTCAGAGAATGCATGTGCTCACAGTCTTGCAGTTGTCACGGTGATTGTGTACCTCTCTTGAAGCTGGTCTTCACTCTAGAGCCATGGTTCTCATCTTCCCAATGCTGGGACCCTTTAATACAGTGCCTCGTGTTATGGTGACCCCCAATCATAATGTTATTTTGCTATATTACTTCATAATGGTAATTTTGCTACTGTTATGAATCATAATGTAAATATCTGATGTGCAGGATGTCTGAAATGCTACCCCTGCGGGGGTTGTGACTCTCAGATTGAGAACTGCTGTTGTAGATGAACTGTTCTGGTTGTTTACACTTTGTTTTATAATGAACTGATAACAGTCTCTCTCTTACTAGACTGTGACCATAGATAAACTTCAGGGAAGTTGTGTTAATATATCTACGGAGGATGGTTTGCTTCAAGCCAAGTATCTTTATACAGAATCTTCCTTTCTGTCTTCTGCTGCTGGGGATATTGTACTAGGAAATGTTCATGGTAAGCTGACAAAGGCCTAGTCTATCTCAGACTTTCTACATGGCAGAAAATCTAAGAGATGACTATACAGTTAGAGCAAGATCAGGAAACTGACCTACATAATTAATTGTACAGTAGCCATCTTTTAAAAAAAAATCTATGAAAGTAAAATAACTTACAAGCTAATTTATTTTAATGTGAAGAGAATTATGGAAATTATACAATTTTATATAAAGCTAATTTTTTATTTTTATTTTATATAAAGCTGATTTTTTAAAAATGATTTTTATTATTTTAGTGTGCCTGTGTACATGTACACATGTCATCTCTCCAGCCCCAGTAGTTGATATTTAAACATATTTTATAAGAAGAAACAATATCTAAGAGATGAAATAAAAGCGGTGTTAATAAAGGTGGAATTCTTAGCAGTTACTTTCCATGATATGAGAGGTTAAATGAATTAAGCATTTGGGTAGGTCAGATTATAGATACTCTATTTTGGGTACACTACATTTATGTATATTTCTCCTGGCACAGGTCCTCTTAGCAATGTGCTATTTCATTTGTCTTTGAGTGTTCTGTTGTGATTTCCAAAGCATATATCCACAGAGAGCAACATTACTTAGTTAATGTTTGCACTGTGGAAAGAGAAAGTAAGAACACACAATGTTGAGATAATCTGGCCAAAGGCCTACTGGTGGTGGGTGTTATTCTGCTGTTTTATGTTTCCACAGACCTGATGATTCAAGTCCAGGTGTATGCTCTGCAATACATAGGGGTAGCATTAAGACCCACTTAATCCTTGAAAACAGTACAGTATGTGCACATCTGCTAAGAGCCTGCTGGGCCTTCTCCAAGTGTGGTCTTGAACATTTTTCCATGCATGGCCCGCTCATTTCACTTCTTAGTGAGGCTGGATATCAGTGTCCATACATTTTGGCAGCACTCCCACGTTTTAGAAGTGAGCACAAATTATTAAGTTGTATTAGAATGTGGTTACTGCTAGTCATGCTAGCAAGTAACAAATCAGCAAGTAGTCTTCTGTTAAAAAAAAAAAAAGTGTACTTAGGTAATTAATTAGAATAACCTTTGCACCTCATCTTAATGACTAAGCCTCGACAGTCCCTGCATTGGTAACGTTATTTGAACCTAAGAAAGAGCAGAGCTATGCAGTAGTAGTAGTTCAGCAGTGAGCAGCAGTGCGTTGTAACTTCATGTTTTAAACGGCTTTTAGTAAGCATTACGCTTATTTGGTGGTCATAACTAAGGGATTTGTTTGCTTGGAGCCCACCGCTCACCCCTGCTCAAGCACGAGCTGGGAAAAGCCATCTGCCCTCCTCCTACCAACCCAGTCCACACCGAAATAACTCAAGGAAGTGTCCAAAAGGCACTCTGGCAGCCAGTGCAACGTGCCTTCTGACATGACCGCCTACCCCAGTGCCCTCCCAGCTGCCTAGCTCCTGACCATGCTCAGGCACAGTCCCAGCTCCTGGCTGACACATCCGCACACCTCGCCTGACAGAGAGCTAGAAAACCTCCCTGCCTTTATTTATTCTGGTCTGATATGGCCTATATCAGTATATTGGTAGAAGAGACATATTAGTATTATAAATAATATATAAGTAGGTTTTGGTGTAAAATAATTACTTACCAAGATAGATAATGATTGACCAACACTGCAGGAGAAACAGCTGTTTCCTATTCTGCTTTACGCCATGTTCATATTCAATACATTAATGCTTTTTAAATATTTTATTTCATTTTAGACAGGTAGAATGGAATTTGGGGAAATTTACCACTAAATTGAATACATTTCTAGATCTAATGATTAAAGTAGATGAAATAAATATTGCTAGTTATAAGAGTTTAGTTTTCTAAGGTCTTTGGATATTTATTGGCTTTAATATGAAGTCAAGTATACTTCCTTACATAGTTTAAATGAGTCTCTCATGCACTGTTGCCTTAGGTAGGGTTTTCCTGAGAGAACACTGAGATGGGAATAAGAATGCAGTGTTTACTGGAGAGACTTCCTGGGCCCCGAGCCATGTCAGGGAAAGAAGCCCCATCTCCATGGAGAAGCCAGACTCTGATAGACTTTCAGCAGTCCCAAGGACAGCTCTGAAGCTGGCAGGGTTCCTCAGAGTTGTCTCACGTTGCAGTGAGGGAAACTGGAGTTTTCTATCCCAGGTCATTAGATCCCACCTGCTCCAGGAAGGAGTGTGATCTTGGGCCAAGATGGCTGTCTTCAGTTGAAGCTGTTTCCAAAGAGGGCTGTCCTCAAAGGGCTGTGTGCCGGCAGTTCTCTCAGCATCTATGAACAAAAGCCCTTCAGGTCTAAAGGAGGCTCTGCATGATGAATCATAGCCTCTGCTACGGTTAAATTTATTCATTAAATGCACTTATTGATTGGCTACTGTGTGCCAGAGTTGGGCAGGAAATGGTAGCCGTGGAAGGACTTCTGTCTCACTTCCTCAGTCCCCTCCCACCTATCTGCTGGTGCTGTCCATTGTCACTCTGTGTCAAAACAACTCTCTCACAACTCCTTTTATAGCTTTGGTGCATGCGTAAGCAGGAGTAGGAGGGGAATTTTATTCAGTCACTTCCATGTTATTCAGCCGGTTTTTCCCTCTGTTCCCTGTTTTCCAGTACAGGTAAAAGAGATTAGAAAGAGTCTAACTCATTCTGCACACCCAGTGCTTTGACTATTTTAAATCACATAGGTAAACCAGCATCACTCGCTCCCTCTCCTGTGATTACCTGGCCTCCATCCTTGTTCCCAGAGCGTAGAGGCACGTGTTGTTGAAGCTCAGAGTATCAAGGTGGCATGGATGGATGGCAGTAAGGGCCCACATCCTAGTAAGACCCTGAACATAGATTTCAGTGAATTCCTTGTTCTCACCCTCTCAGCAGATGGTTGTATAACACAAACCATAAAAATATTGGCTGTATTTAAGCTTAAGATCCTAAACTTTTTTTCCAACATAATATTTTTATCGATTCTTTGTTTGAGGATTTAACACCATACACCCCTACCAAGGACTTCCCAGTCCTTTCCTGCCCCTTGCTCTAATGACCTCCTCCACAGCAATAAATAAATAAATAAATAAATAAAGAAAGAAAGAAAGAAAGAAAGAAAGAAAGAAAGAAAGAAAGAAAGATCAGTTTATGTTATCTGTATCCTCACTGGGGCATGGTCAAACTCTCAGGGGCCTACTCTCTAAATAAAGCTGAGTCCTTCCAGTCCCTGCTGGAAGTCATCTCTCATGGAGGGCTCCAGCGTCCTATCACAGTTTTTAGGAGTTCTCTATGATAGCTTCCTGTCTAGGCTGTTGCTATTTGGGGAGGAAAGGAGGAAGGGAGAGGTTGTCACAGATGTCTTCCATGTCCCCTTTTCTCAACTGTATCTGCAGTCATCTATATCACTGCAAAAATAGCTTATTTACTCTTTATGGATCATGGGCGCATGGTCCCATGGCTTCTAATGTCAGCACAGGCCACTAACAGGGCTCCCAGTTGCTGTAGGGCCACAGACCCAGATAAGGCCCTCTGATGCAGATGCAATCACGGACATCAAGATGGCTTCTGTACATAGCATAGACCACGGACATCTGCCTGGCATTTGGTGGCAACATGGGTCAAGAACATCAACACAGCTGCAGTAAGACCATGGACCCAGACATGGCCCTTGGTGACATCACTGACCCAGATATCACCATGGCCTCAGGTGACCGTGTAAGCCACCCGCATCAGTGTTGTCCCCAGTGGCAGCGTTTTGCATGGACATCAACATGACTTCAGGCCTCAGCATATACCAAGGGCATCCATATGGCCTTTGGTGGTAGCGTAGGCTACAAATATCAACATAGACCGGGGGACATTAAGGACCCAGACATGGCCTCTGTCACCATGCACTCAGGTAACAGTACAGGCCACCCAGATCCCTAAGGTCCCTAGCAGCAGCGTGGCCCACAAACATAAACATGGCTTCAGGCAGCAATGCAGAGCAGGGACCTCTGCTGGTCTTTAGAGGTGACATGGGCCATGGATATCAATTCAGACCCCATCTTGTAGCAGGACCTCAGACCCAGACGTGGCCTTCAACAGCATGGTCACCACTGAGGTCTCAGGTGGGAGATTGGGCCACTCACATCAGTATGGTCCCTGGGGGCCCAGGGACAACACCATGGACTCAGGCTGTGGCACAGACCACGAACATCTACATGTCATCAGGTGACAACATGGTCCTCCACATCAGTCTGGACCCCAGCTACATCAGGGCCACTGACTCCCACATGCCCTCAGAGTATCGTGGGACATGGTGGTAACCTCAAGGAGGACTACTGTAGAAGGTGAACTGTTCTCATGTGGGGCCTCTGCCCAGAGCTAGATGATCCCGCAGTTGGGCAGCTTGTTCTGGGGCTGAGTCTGCATCTGCTTAAGCTCTGGGCTGCTGTACACCAGCCCGTTGACCCACTGGGCAACGACATGATCACCATCCACCTCGGTCCTCTCTCACCCATCACCAGAGCTGCCTCTCTCCACAGCGTGTACACAACTCTGCTACTCTCGCTTCCACCCATCACTTCCATCTCCTTCACCCTGTATCCCTTCCCTCCCCGAACTGGCGCTGGCCCAGTAGGCTGGCTGACTGCACCCAGAGGAGCGAGGGCATGCCATCCTGGCCGGCTTCTGCCTCCTAAACTTACTTTTATGAGAAAACATGTTGCTATTTCTGAGCATCTTTTAAAAATAGATATAAACTTTGAGAATATGTCTAAGACCTGCCTGTTCAGGATTTATTTGGTTTTGCTTTTTTTTTTTTTTTTTAAATAAAGGTTTAAACTGATTTTTTTTTTCTCAGCTGAAAGAATCCAACATATAGTTCTAAAAAGTCTTTCTACATAACTCTGAGTAAAAGCTTGCCTTTGGTAAATTGTACTAAGTGTGTATGTTACTTCTTCCCATATGCCCCTAGACAGAATATTTACAGATTGCGGAGGTGGCATAGATGGTTCAGCATGTTCTAAGGAGGGGGAAGAGAGGCACACAGGTGTCAATGGACTCTGGCAGGCATGTCTCCTAGTGTCGCTTTCATAAACACCTGTACTTCCTTCCTCTGTCTCTAGTGTCGGTATTCTCCAGGCTCATGGATGTCTCTGTCCCACTGTGTGCTGTATATTCTTGAGTCTTAGCCACTTCTGCATCTTGATGATTCAGCTCGCATCTTTAACCCTGACCTCCTGGGCGAGACCTCATCTCACTACCCATTACACACAGCCAGTGGGTTTTCATGGGCATCTCAGATTCTCCTCTCATTTCCTACCCCTTCTGCAGCCTCCCGACCTCGTCCAGAGTACCTCTCTATTGACACTTGCAAGGTTTTACGTTGCCATAGCCCCATGCTATGAGCCCATGACTTATTTTTAATTCTCTCTCATCCCCCTTTACTCAGCCACTAAATTTAAGTTTCATAAATCTCCTAAATGTTGATTCAGTCTCTCCCATCTTTTTCCTTTGGCTTCTAGCCTTCTGCAGACTTTGTCACCTCTTACAGAGCAGTAGTTCTTCCTCTAGCGTTGCCTTCTTCAAGCCCATCTCCCTCATGTAGTGATAGTGGTTTATTAGAAACACATCAAACACACTATTCTTCCGAAGCCCTTCTAACTTCCTGCTTGGGCTCTGCCTTCTCTTCCAGAATTGTATGAATCCTCACCTTTTGTTCTGTATGGTTATAAATTATTTTATACCCCTGAGACCTGTATCAGAGCCTTGGGTCATTATGACCATGTCTTTATATTCCACGTGAAATGCTTTTCCCAGCATTTTAAACTCTCTCTCTTCTCTCTTCTCTCTTCTCTCTTCTCTCTTCTCTCTTCTCTCTTCTCTCTTCTCTCTTCTCTCTTCTCTCTTCTCTCCCTCTCCCTCTCCCTCTCCCTCTCCCTCCCCTATCTCTGGCTTTCCATTGTCTATAAATCATTGCTTAGTTATAAACCTCTAAAGAGAAAGGACCACGTTCTGTTTCTATATTCTTAGTATTTAGCCTTGTGATAGCAAGTGCCCTCCTTCCTCTCTCTCCCATGTACCACCTCAAAACCACCCAAAGGGCTGCCTCTGCTGGGGACATTTGAAGGGCTCTGTCTAGATCATGAAGGTGTATGTACTGTTTAACCATAATCATATTCTTTTGCTGAAATAAAAATAGTGTTTTTACCTTTGAATCGAATCATTTGTTTTCTCTAACCATGTGAAAATGAAGGTTGTGAGATTAGAAAAAACTATGTTTTCTTAAATACTGGAATTTCTGGGAAAGTTGTACTGGAGAATATCAGAAAACACAGAGGCCATATGGTTCTGATTTCATAGAGAGTAAAGACCTTTTCTAAGTTTGACTCAAATAGTTATGCATTTAGTACTGCAGTGATCACCATGAGATAGATAAAACCAAAGAGTAGGTAATTATGCTATTTATGCCCATTGTTCATTTGTATACTTTTATGTGTTCTGCTTTATTCTACAAAATAGCTAAGGCAGAAATTCATTTGTATATTCTGAATACTTTGGACTATTTCTGTTTAAGGTAGAGATTTTTAAAAAGTATTTTTGTGTTTGTGGAAAATAAATTTTTGTGTTTTAATATATGTTAACTGATATATAGTTATATACTTTCCCCCAACTTTTCCTTTCTTCAGCCCCTCTCATGTCCCCTCCTCAAGTTGATGGCCTCTTTTTCTTTGATTATTATTATTGTGCATATATGTACATTTTTGTTGTTTATTCATTCTTGAATTTTTTCTAACCATTCTTTAGATTCGTAATCTTTTTGTTCCATATGTTTTTTTCACTGCACATAGAACTCTAATAGTCAAGAGGAATGTTATTAGATACATGTCACTATAATGAGAAGCAGCCTTCATTCTCTGTGAATCTTAAACTTTTGTCTTACAGCTGTAAGAATCATTTTGTCAAGACTTCGTATCATACCCACTAGCGACTACTTTGAGAGAATCATATTTGTATTTAAAAATAATATTTTGTTACATTAAGACTATTATAATGTCTGGGATTTCTCAGTTTTCTTGTGTTTGTGTGCCTGGACTCACTGGCTAACTGGTTATAAAACTGTGTCTTAGTTCCAGAGTGTCCTAACTGGGTCTCTGACTCAACATCTCTCATAGGATTATACTCACAACGCCATCCTGGGCTGTGAGCTCTTATCAGGGTTCCGTGAGGGTGAAAATGGCTCCACGCCTACTTAGGGCTGTTGCCCTGTTAGCCAGAGGTCTGTTGATTCCCTTGTCCAGTGGCCAGTTTCAAAGGGCAATTGACTTCCATGAGAAGAGTAGAGGACTAGAAATACAGAATCATAATCTTTTTATAACCTAACCATGGAAATGACATCCCACAACCTTTAGGCAAGTCACTGAGGTCTGGCCTGCACATGACGGAAGGCCATGCAGAGGGCATGGGTGTTAAGAGGAAGGAATAGTGGAAGCCATGTTAGAAGCTGCATGCTTTTGGCTGCTGTTGGCATGTGATGGTGAAACTATATTTTCTGGGTTTGAAAGTTGGAAGAGAGTATTTATAGCACACCAATGAAGTAATATTTACATAACACATTTAACAAGATATTCAAAGCCTTGCAATGTCCTAAGACAAAAATAATTTTATGGACTTCTCCATTAAAACCATGTTCTTATCCCTACACAAATGTCCCCTTGTTCACATGAGATGGAATGTTGGACCTTTACAGGGAGTTTTGCCATCATGCATGCCTGACTACTGAGCATCAAATCAAATGTCCTCTTTTTTACTTTCCATAGAAATTGACATACTATTATTTATAAAATAGATGAAATAAAATTACTCTGGATTAATTTTGAATTCAAGTTATTTCTTGTTTGTGTACTTTAGGATTATATTAGAAAAGATGAAGTTATTGCGTACATTTTGGGGGAAGCAGCTATGAACTTCTGATTCTAGAAGTACTGGTACCCACACACACACATGTGAAGAACAGTCCTGTTTTTAAACTAAGTGAGCTGAGAAGAATGGTTATAATACCTATCGCCATTCTGGAAAATGTATTTCACTGCACAGTGAGAAGCTTTGAAGTGTTTTCCTCTGTTAGCCATGCATCTGTGCATTCATTATTCTTATCCCAAACCAGCTTAACTCTTGGCTCAGAAACCACCTTAATCCAGCAGACATGGCAAGTGGCCTGAAAAAGAAAAGAAAAGAAAAAAGACATTTTTCTGAAGTATTTGTGTTCCTTGGTTAAAATGTGGATTTGTACAACTGTGTTGAGTTAATGAATTGATGTTTATGTTGAAAATGTGTAAGGAGGACCTTTTGAGTATTCTTGACAGGCTTTTTTGGGTGCAGTTATCTTTCCTCCATGTGTAAGAAGGATTGTTTTGTAGTTATGCTGTAAAATCTTCAGGTCTGGAGAGGGAGGTGAAGGTTATGTGCCTAACGTCATTTGTTTCAGAATTGCAACTAACTCAACTAGATTTCTGATATTGACAAAAATGACCACAAGAGAAGTGGTAGTAGTAATGACTTGTGGATGTACAGTTATGCATTAGGATTCTCTGTAACACAGTTCCTTCTCTATTATCTACGGTAATTTGGAATTCTTGTTTTCTCTCTTTTGCAGGAAATATCATCTTACAAAGCAAGATGGGTAACATAACAGTGGGTATGTGTCAAGGTGCTGTTTGGCAGTAGCTTACAACAGCTGTAGATGTGACGCTTTATTAAAGTCTGTAGTTTATCTCACAAGCCTTACATGGTATGCTGTAGGTCATGTGTGGACAGATCAGTCTGAATATATCTACTCGGAGAAAATGTCCAGGACCTAGTGTTAAGAACGAAAATCTTAGGAATTTCTTGAGTTCTTTAAATAGCTACATTAACTCTCTTAAAGAAAGGTATAGTAACATATGTATGTGTGTGTGTCTGTATTTGTGTATGTATGTATATATATGTGTGTATGTGTGGATATATAAATTTCCAAAACTGTTGTCATTTGAAGTCAACTGTTAGTACACCAATACCTTTTCATCTATATCTATGGCTGTCTTCTATGTGTCTGGAATTCTTTTAGTACTAGGGAATATATTGGTCAATAAGACCTCTGAGTGCCAGGTAGAAGAAGAGATACAAATAACAAAAGGTGATTTCAGATCACTGTAAGTGCAGTGAAGACAGAGTAATGGGATAGAGATAGCTTATGAAAAAAGTAACTTCAGTTAGATAATTGGGGAAGAGGGAAAATTTTAACTGAGATTACCAAAGTAATGACTAAAAGACTTGCAAAACTATGTGTACAGAGCTTCTACACACAGAGATAGTAAGAATATCCCATTAAAAATGGAATGTATTGTAGCATGATAATTGTTCACTTTACAGCTAATATTCACTTATAACTGAGTACATCCCAGGTTTGTCTTTCTGGGTCTGGGTTACCATACTCAGAGTAATGTTTTTCTAGCTCCATCCATTTTCATACAGATTTAATGATGTCATTGTTTTTAACAGCTGAGTAATATTCCATCATGTTGTACATTTATCCATTCTTCTGTTGAGGGACTCTAGGTTGTCTCTAGTTTCTGGCTACTATGAAAAAGCTGCTATGAACATAGTGGAGCAAGGGTCCTTGTGATAGGATGGAGCATCCTTTGGGTATATGCCCAGGAGCAGTATAGCTGGGTCTTAAGGTAGATCAATTCCCAAATTTCTGAGAAACCACTATATTGATTTCCACAGTGGTTGTATAAGTTTGCACCCCACCAGCAGTGAAGGAGTGTTCCACTTGCTCCACATCCTTGCCAACAGAAGCTGTCACTTGAGTTTTTATCTTATCCATTCTGACAGGTGCAAGGTGGAATCTCAAAGTCATTTTGATTTACTTTCCCTGATGGCTAAGGATGTCTGACATTTCTTTACGTGCTTCTCAGTTACTTTAGATGCCTTTGTTGAAAATTTTCTGTTTAAATCTATACCCCGTTTTAAAATTGGATTATTTGCTTTGTTGATGTCTAGTTTCTTGAGTTCTTTATGTATTTGGATATCAGCCCTCTGTCAGATGTGGGGTTGGTGAAGATATTTTCCCATTCTGCAGGCTGCCATTTTGTTCTATTGAAGGTGTCCTTTGCCTTAAAGAACCTTTTGAGTTTCATGAAATCCCAATTTATTAATTGCCTGCACTGTTGGTGTTCTATTTGGGAAGTATTTTCCTATGCCAATGCATTCAAGGCTATTCCTCACTCTCTCTTCTAGCAGTTTCAGTGTATCTGTTTTTATGTTGAGGTCTTTGATCCACTTGGACTTGAGTTTTGTGCAGAGTAATAAATATTGAAGTATTTGCATTCTTCTACATACAGACATCCAGTTAGACCAGCACAGTTTGTTGAAGATACTTTCCTTTCTTTATCAAAAATCAGTTGTTGATAGGTGTGTGAATTTATACATGGATCTTTGATTCCATTCCATTGATGAAGGTCTTATGTCAATCCCATGTGGTTTTTATTATTACAGCTCTGTAGTACAGCTTAAAATGAGGGATGTGATGCCTCTGGATTTTTTTAATTGTACATTATTGCTTTAGCTATTCTTGGTGCTTTGTTTTTCCATGTGAAGTCGAATATTGTTCTTTCAAGGTCTATAAAGAATTCTGTTGGAATTTTGGTGGGGATTGCATTGAATCTATAGATGCTTTTGGTAGGAAGGCCATTTTCATTATATTAATCTTTCTAGTATAGGAGGTCTTTCCATCTTCTGATATCTTCTTCAATTTCCTTCTTCAAAGACTTGAAGTTTTATTATACAGTTCTTTCATATTACAATCCACAGACCCAGAAAGGCTAAGTAACAAGGAAGGCTTATGGAGGAACACAAAGATCTCCCTGGGAAGGGGAAATAGAATAGATTTATGGGTGGACTGGGGTAGGTGGGGTTGGCAACAGGAAGGATCAGGTAGTGGAGGAATATTGAGAGAAACAACTGGAATTGGGGACCCTTTGGGGGGCAAGGTAGAACCTAGTGCAATAGGAACTCATAGAGTCTACGAGAGAACATGGAGCCTGAAGCTGCCATCTTCTGTAACCAGGCAAGGTCTCTAGTGGAGGGATTGGGACACCAACCCAGCCACAACACTTTCAACCTACATTTTGTCCTGCCTGCAGAATGTTCTGTGACCAGTCATCAGAGAGGCTTCATCCAGAACTCATGGATGCAGATACAGAGTCCCGTAGCAAACATTAGTCAGAGCTCAGAGGGTTCTGCAGAGAAGGGGAGGAACGATGGGAGGAGCCAGATGGCGGCTTGTAGAATCCACTGACCAGGATTCACGGGGCCTCACAGAGATCAGGGAGCCCTTGGTGTCCTTTGCATATATAGCAGAGTAGTTCGGTGTCCTTGTGAGGTTCCTAACAGTGGCAGGAGGGGCTGTCCCTGACTCTTTGGCCTGCTTGTAGGTTGCCTCCTCCTGGGTTGTCTCATCCAGGCTTGATGTGATAGTATATGTCTCGTCTTATTATAGCTTGCTATATTGTGTTTGGTTAATGCCACTGGGAGGCCTGTTCTTTTCTGAGGGAATCTGGTATTGGGGGGAGGGGAAACTCTAGTCTAGATGTATTATGAGGAATGATAATAATAATAATAAAAGAGAATGGGTTTAGCATTTTTGAGGTGTATAAGGAAGGCCTGTGGAGGACACAGTGGGAGATGAAGTGCTACTGGATCTTAGACCCTTGTGTGTGGGTGACAGTGGCTGTCATTCCTTCAAATTCAGGATGCTCAACCTATAGTAATGCCCTTTCTGGGACAAAGGGCCATCCTGAAGTTAAAGTGAGTGAATGGGGAAAGCAGGGTGGAAGGTGTGGTGGTGAGCACGTGTGCGGCAGAATCGCTTGCCCAACTTTAGCTTCCCAGGTCTGATGGTGTGGCGGTGAGCAGGGCCAATGGTGTGGCAGTGAGCAGGGGTGCGGCAGAATCGCTTGCCTCGCTCTGCTTTAGCTTCCCGTGCTGCCTCTTCAAGGCATCGCCAAAGCTGGGCTTCATCTATTAAAGGCCGACATTAAGAACTTGCTTTGGACATACTTAATCAATTTTGAAGAAGTTCTCCATTTATCTAAAGGAAAGCAATACTTAAAATGTTAGCTCCTCAAAAGAAAAAAAAAAAAAAAAAAGAAAAGAAAATGTTAGCTCCTCAGGCTTAGTTGTTTTTCTCCTGTTAACAAACTGGACGTTACAAATACATGCTTCTTTGTTAAAGATGGGAGTGACATCTTTTGAGTAATTAATAATGAAACAACTCAGTGACCTCTGTCAGACCACGAGGTCTTTGTCCAGAATTCTAATGATACCCATTTCTCTGTGGGAGTCTACATAGCTACCCGTCTGCTCTCTAGTTTCTGTTCTCCAAGATCTGTAGAATTTCTTCACAATGCTAATCTTAAACTATGGAATTCTTGGAGATAAAGCCTTAATTTTACTTTTGATGATTGATTTTTCATTTCAGTAATTTGTGTTAGAGAAAATTTGTTTTGCTGCATAACTTTTTAAAATACAAACTATGGGTCTTAATTTTTGTGAGTTTCATACGTGAGTACTGTATTTATGTAATTTCTACCACATTGCTTTCCCCTACCGACTCCTCCAATTCCCCCATTCATGTCCTTTCTAATATATATACACACATATGCATATACACACATATGTATATACATATACACATACAGCTTGTTGAATCCACTTGATGTGATTTGCATTTTTTGGGTTTATGGCTGACTGGAATTACATAACCTGTTAGACTCACTCCTAGAGAAGACTTACTCTCCTCTCAGCAGCCATATCTCCTGTAGCTCTTCACGCATGGGTGGGGCCTTAGGAGATTTCCTCACCCACACTGTAATGTCAGCTGATGGTGGTATTGTGTAGGTCTTACATAAACAACCATATTTTTTTTGAGATTTCATGTTTGCTACATGGTTTTAAAGGTTGCATGTCTATTTCTTTTTTATTAAATACATTGAGTTTTTTTGACAGCTTTGCAAGATTAACAAATCTCAAAACTGATAATTGTACCTTATAATTAATTATTTATTTTCCCATGGTGAAGAGAATGAAAGTATTATTTGTGAATCACGCAACATTCTTGTGGAGTCCCCCTTTCCCAGAGAAAGAAAGTCAAACAAATTTTCAAACATGTCACTTTATTCAAGTACTACATAGGTACACTACATACAAGGTTTTTAAGTGAAGTTTCTGTTGGTACTCACCTAGCAACGATGTAGCCAGTCTTTCTGCCTCGTAGCATTCATCTAATGTCTTTCTTCTCTAACATTGGTATTTACTTTTTTAAAAATTATTTTATTAGATTTTTTTCATTTACATTTCAAAGGCTATCCTGAATGTCCTCTATACCCTCCCCCCACCCTGTTCCCCTGCTCACTCACTCCCACTTCTTGACCCTGGCGTTCCCCTGTATGAGGCATATAAAGTTTGCAAGACCAAGGGGCCTCTCTTCCCAACGATGACTGACTAGGCCATCTTCTGCTATATATGCAGCTAGAGACATGAGCTCAGGGGGTACTGATTAGTTCATATTGTTGTTCCACCTATAGGGTTGCAGACCCCTTCAGCTCCTTGGGTAATTTCTCTAGCTCCTCCATTGGGATCTCTGTGTTCTATCCTATAGATGACTGTGGGCATCCATTTCTATATTTGCCAGGCACTGGCATAGCCTCACAAGAGATAGCTATATCAGTGTCCTTTCAGCAAGTCCTTGCTGGCATATGCAATAGTGTCTGCATTTGGTGGCTGAGTATGGGATGGACCCCCAGGTAGGAAGATGGTCATCCTTCCATCTTAGCTCCAAACTTTGTCTCTGCAACTTCTTTTATGGGTATTTTATTCCCTATTTTGGGGAGGAATGAATTATCCACGTGTTGGTTTTCCTTCTTCTTAATTTTCTTGTGTTTTGGAGATTGTATCTTGGGTATTCTAGGTTTCTGGGCTAATATCCACTTATCAGTGAGTGCATATCAAGTGAGTTCTTTTGTGATTGGGTTACCTCACTCAGGATGATATCCTCCAAATACATCCATTTGCCTAAGAATTTACTAAATTCATCAGTGAGTGCATATCAAGTGAGTTCTTTTGTGATTGGGTTACCTCACTCAGGATGATATCCTCCAGATACATCCATTTGCCTAAGAATTTAATAAATTCTGGTATTTACTTTTGATACTTAAAAACTAATAATTGAAGTCTGATAAAGGACATTTTTGATATGGATTGCAGACAAATTATTTTAAATGATGGTTGAGCCAGATCTTGAATAATTCACTTTAAAGTTTGAAGTTATTTAAAAGTTTAAAGATAAATGTTGCCTTTGTGGATATATATTTTCTCTATATATTTTATCAAAAGTATTATTTTCTCACATAGTTTTCACTACAATTCCTATTTTGCTTCTCAGTTGAAGTAGTAAAAGCTCTTGATAAAAAAGGCTTTTCTGAAGGGGTCTGCAGCCCTATAGGAGGAACAACAATGTGAACTAACCAGTACCCCCAGAGCTCATGTCTCTAGCTGCATATGTAGCTAAGGATGGCCTAGTCGGCCATCAATGGGAGGAGAGGCCCTTGGTCCTGTGAAGGTTCTGTGCCCCAGTATAGGAGGGTGCCAGAGCCAGGAAGTAGGAATGGGTGGGTTGGAGAACAGGGGGAGAGGGGAGAGTATAGGGGTTTTCTGGAGAGGAAACTAGGAAAGGGAAGATAGCATTTGAAATGTAAATGAAGAAAACATCTAATAAAAAAAGAGTTGGTGCTGAGGCCAAGCTAGACATAGGAGGCAACGTTGGCACAAAGCCCTGCAATTTCCTTGTGTCTGTTTGCGAGCTCGCTCGCTGTGTTCATGGACTGAGTTCAGAGTTTCAAAAAAAAAATAAAAAAGGTAGAGTACTTTTATGTAATCATTTATCATTGCATTTTCATGAATTGATAATTAAAACAAAATGTTAAGTGTCAAAAAAAAAAAACCCTGCTTTTAAGGGAGGCTCCTGAAAAGAGTGTGCTCGGCCTCTGCAGGCCAGTCAGGCTAGACATTACAGTAAACGCTCAGTGCTGGGGAGGAAGGGAAAAGACCTTAGCACTGACACCTGAGCCAGCCTCCAGGTTTCTTGTGTCTGACTCTGTCTTCCTGACTGTAAACTGTTGGTCTACTGAAAACAAGAGACAGTGGTGACATTGGGACGTTTGAGTCCATGTAAGTTAGGATTTTTGTGTTCCAGTGTGAAAATGAAAACATAAAGCAGACGTCTTTCTCCCAGTGACTGCTCTGCATCCGTGCTGCCCCTCTAAGAAATGCCGCAAACCTTATGTGGGTGACCTGTTACTCGTAAGGCAGCAGGCTGGCTGAAAGGGAAAACCGAACTTCTTCGATTCCTCACTAACGCTGCCCCATTCTGGAAGTTACCACATTTGTCAGTATGGGGGCAGATGAGATACTTGAACGGCGCTTTCTGGACTTGGCATTGGCTGGCAATTGTAACGTACCAATTGTGGCTCTAGCTGCATATGTAGCTAAGGATGGCCTAGTCGGCCATCAGTGGGAGGAGAGGCCCTTGGTCCTGTGAAGGTTCTATGCCCCAGTATAGGAGAATGCCAGGACCAGGAATGGGAGTGGGTGGGTTGGGGAGCAGGGGGAGTGGGGAGAGGATAGGGGATTTTCAGAGGGGAAACTAGGAAAGGGGATAACATTTGAAATGTAAATAAAGAAAATATCTAATTTTTTAAAATGTGGGAAAAAAGAAGAAGTGAGCTATGGGGCGGGAGAGGTGGTTCCATGGTCAAGAGCACTGGCTACTGCTCTTCCAGAGGACCTGGGTTTGATCCCCAGCACCCACTGATGGCTCACAACTCTCTGTAGCTCCAGTTCAGGGAACCAGGTCTTCTCTGACTTCGGTGGGTACTGGGCCTGCAAGTGGTAGATAGATAGATATGCTGGCAAAGCAACCATATACATAAAATTAAGTTAAAATGCATATTCAGAGCTCTGTTTTATTAGTTAACTGGGTATAGTTATCTGGTATCAAGGTTTGTAGGTTCTTACACAAATGTCAAAGCAGGGCCTTTTATTTTGTTTTTAGTTCCATTTACTCCATTAAAAACAGTCATGGACACAGTTTTCTTTCCCTCAGATTCGTCCTGTGGATGTCTAAAAGCCTCCAGTCATCAGGGTGCCATAGTTGTGTATGTCAGTCAGCTGGGGGAAGTGGCACTGACGACAGAGGAAGGTGAGCCAGCTCGAGTGTCACAGCTTGACTGCAGTGTGAGTGAGACTGTGAATATCTGGAATGTGAGAGAATGATGGAATATTTGGGAGGCAGGTGGTCAGATTTTCTACAGTGACTTCAGGAAATTTTCTTCTAGTAGATTGTGATTGGCTGGAAATTTTCTTCTAGTAGATCATGATTTGCTGTTATTGAGCTCTCTAAGCCAATCAGAAATCCTTGTTCAGGACATCTGGCCATGATTAAAACTTTCTTTTTGTAAGACAAACCAAAACGTTGTTATAGTTTGACTGTTACTGTAGAAGTGTTAATGTTTCTGTGTGGATCTTTCAGTTTTGTTGTATAAGAAATAAGAGTATTTGTTGTAGGGAAAAATCTCTACGTTCACGGTTTCCTATAGAGCACCTCCCCTGCCGTTACTATAAAATGTTTGTAGCCTTTAAAGCACAATCCCAAAATGTCTCCACAAAGGCTCTCTGAAGCAGACTTCTGATGTGCTTGTCTGTATAATTTTTCATGCAGGTAACTTATTCTGAGTTCACATATTTTATTTAAAATTGTATACTTTTTATTCAGTGGAAAGCTGAATATGAGTTGCATGCATCCAAAGAATCATCTTAAATATACTTTTTATTCCTCTGGAAACTAATGGTATATATAGCTATTTACATGTGCATGATGGTAAGTGACAGCCTAGCTTAGCTGTATGGGTAGAAGTGACTGAGGTGCAGAAAATTGAGCTATACTTCTGTATGGAAGGCTTCAAAAGACTGAAAACAATATATAGAATTCTTTGCTTATTGGCTAGGATGGGACCATGTATTCCAAGGATGGTATTTCCGCTCAAACTACTTCCTGCCATTGTTAATGTCGTGTAACAGTCTTCTGTCCAGTCAGGCTGATTTGCCAGAGGCAAGGGAGAGCCACTGAGCACAGAAGGCGGCCTGAAGCTGTGGCTGACACATACCATGGCCCTGGCTTGCTTGCTTTAAAATGGGCTATGATCTCGTCCTGATGGAACTGCCAACTTTGTCTTAGTACTTTTCCATTGCTGTGCTAAGATACCATCGCCAAGGCAACATATTAAAGAAACCATTTATTTGGGGCTCACAGTTGCAAAGGGTGGGGAGCATGGTAGCAGACAGGCAGGCATGGTGCTGGAGCAGAGAGAGCTAACTGGAAATGGTGAGCTTTTGAAACCTCAAAGGCAGCCTGCAGTGATGCGTCTCCTCCAACAAGGTCACACCTCCTAAGTTTTGGCATAAATTTACTTTTGAATTTTTTTTTTTTTTTGGAAGATAGTATCGGTTGGTTACCATACGGGTTTTATCTTTCTGGTCTTCTCTCTTTGTATGAATGAGAGTTCATAAGTTTTTCATGAATGGTGTGTGTGCACATGAGTGTGAATGGAGGCCAGAGGAGGATGGTGCCCTCCACCATAACCCTTTGAAACACAGTCTCTTATTGAACCTAAAGAAAGCTAGCGTCCAGCAGGAGTCTCAGCAGTCCTCCTGCCTCCTGCCCTTTTCCCCAGCAGTAGGTTACAGCACACATGGGCATGCCCTGCTTTTTAAACGAGTTGTCAGTCCTCATACTTGTGCAGGAAGATGGCTCAGTGGCTTACCCACTGCAAGTCCATCTTAACCTGAGCTTCCTGCTGCCATTAGGGTAAGACGGCGTGAAATTACTGAATAAATAAGTTGATGGTGAACAGAGTAGAAGGAGACTGTGATCCATGTATAAGTGAGTTCTAAAAGGACCACTTACAGTGTATGTCATCCTGACTCTTTGTCCCAGAGATGAGCTGATACTTATGGCAGAAGGCTCTAAATTTGATGAGAAGCAGGAGGAAGCTGGTGAAATAGGAAGATTTGCAGAGACCTACATGATAGTAGGACAAGAGATCTCACAGCTAATAGGGTACTTTTCCTGATTTATTCTTTAGAATCTTCCTTCAGACTGACTACTGGCCTGTACTGAACATAAAGCTGAGTGTTTTCTGTCAGAACTTACAGCCTGTAGCTGACTCAAAAGGAACATTAGTCGTTTGGAATCCAAATAATCTTGTTATTTTCTTCCTTTCACTCCAGGTGAAACTAAATGAACAAGATCCTGTGGCTCATGGGGCATAGTGAGCAGTCACAGTGTGTGAAATCTAGAGTCACTGGAGTCATAGGCTTTAGAGACACTGCACTATGACACTGCACTATACCTACCACTGTCTGTCTGGGAACTTGAACAAATCCTCACCTGTAAAATTGGGGTAATAATGGGACTTCAGAAAGCTGAAATGGCGATTGTCTGCCTTTTTGCAAATAGTTACTGTTAGCATATTTTGTCTTTGCCATGTGTATAGTAAATTACTGCTCCTTTTTTTTTTCATGGATGAGCTGTGTAAGGATGTTAGCAAAAGAAGAGCTAGTAATTCATAATGTTCTGATGCCCAGACTCTTGACAGAAGTCAGGATGGGTGAGTGCCTTGAGGATACTGAGACTCCTGGGAGAGTTTTATTTTCAATTAAATTTAAATGTGATTTATTTGTATTGTTTCACTCTAAATTTGCCACAGGTTCTATTGCTGTCAAGGCCCCATCTTCTCTACAAGCTTATTTAAAATTATCAGGCAAAGAGGTAGTTGTGGATGAAGAAGCTCATGTTCAGGAAATGGCCAAAGACTGTAAAGGTGATGGTGTGACAGTTACAGGTAAGGAGACGGCACGTTGCTGTGGATGAATGGTCATGGCCCTGTGTGTGTGGCACAGTGTGTTAACTGCAGATTAATTCCTAGCCATCCTCGACTCTCAATGTCTGAGGTTGTTCCTCTGGTGATAATGATCAGTAACCCAATCAGACACTGTTGAAAAGGCCTCCTTCTATAGTAGATCCTCAGCCACAGGGCTCTATACCCAATAGTGCCGGGAGGGAGAGAGCCTCCCAGAAGTGCAGAAAGGCCTATGAGTGTAGGGAGGATCACACATGCTGCTCAGAGGAACCCGCCCAGAACCCTCAGGACACAAGGAACCAAGGGGCTGCCTGGGACAGAAGTCTTCCAGTCTCTGTCTGTGCTCAGAGCTGATCCTGTACCATAGAGCTACATATACAAATTCCTCCCAGAAAGAACTGGTCTTCCAGAAGTGCCTACACTCCTGTGAGCACAGGTAAGACCACCACTTTTCTTCAAATTCCAGACCCAAGAGGGACCCTCCCAGAGACATCAGGACACAGGAACCAAGGATCAGCTGGGGAGAGGATCCTTCTGGATTCTGTCTGCAGCCCGGAGCTGACCCTTTACCACAGCTCTCCATACCCAAATTCCTCCTGGAAAGAACAGGTCACCCAGGAGTACTGACACATAGGATTGCAGGAGGAAAAAGCCTAAGTCAGAGACAGCAAGACCAGCTAACACCAGAGATAAACAAATGATGAAAGGCAAGAGCAAGAACATAAGAAACAGAAACCAAGGCTACTTGGCATCTTCAGAACCCAGTTCTCCCAACACAGTGAACCCTTGTTACCCCAACAAATCAGAAGCAAGACTCTGATTTAAAGTCTAATGATGATAGAGGACTTTAAGAAGGATATAAATAACTCCCTTAAAGAGAGAGCACAGGTAAATAGGTAGAAGACCTTAAAGAGGAAACACAAAAATCCCTTAAAGAGTTACAGGGAAACACAACAAATAGGTGAATGAAGCGAACAAAATGATCCAGGATCTAAAAATGGGAATAGAAACAATAAAGAAATCACAAAGGGAGATAACACTGAAGTTAGAAAACCTAGGAAAGAGACAAGGAGTCATAGATGCAAGCATCACCAACAGAATACAAGAGATAGAAGAGAGAATCTCAGGTGCAGAAAATACCATAAAAAACATTGACACAACAGTCAAAGAAAATGCAAAATGCAAAAAGCTCCTAACTCAAAACATCAAGGAAACAATGAGAAGAAAAAACCTAAGGATGATCGCTATAGAAGAGAGTGAAGATTCCAACTTAAAGGGCCAGTAAATATCTTCAACAAAATTATAGAAGAAAACTTCCCTAACCTAAAGAAAGAGCTGCCCGTGAACATACAAGAAGCCTATAGAATTCTAAACAGATTGAACCAGAAAAGAAATTCCTCCTGTCACATAATGATCAAAACACCAAATGCACAAAACAAAGAAAGAATATTAAAAGCAGTAAGGGAAAAAGGTCAAGTAACATATAAAGGCAGACCTATCAGAATTACACCAGATTTTCACCAGAGACTGTGAAAGCTAGAAGATCCTGGACAGATGTCATACAGACCCTAAGAGAACACAAATGCCAGCCCAGGCTACTATACCCAGCAAAACTCTCAATTGCCATAGATGGAGAAGACAAGATAATCCATGACAAAACCAAATTTGCACACTATCTTTCTATAAATCCAGCCCTACAAAGGATAATAGATGGAAAATGCCAACACAAGGAGGGAAACTACACCCTAGAAAAGCAAGAAAGTAATCTTTTAACAAACCCAAAAGAACATAGCCACACAAACATAAAAATAATATCAATAATAACAGGGAGCAATAATCACTATTCCTTAATATATCTTAACAGCAATGGACTCAATTCCCCAATAAAAAGACATAAAATAACAGACTGTATACATAAAAAGGACCCTGCAGGAAATGCACCTCAGTGTCAAAGACGAACACTAGCTCAGAGTAAAGGGCTGGAAAACAAATTTCCAAACAAATGGTCCCAAGAAACAAGAGGGAGTAGCCATTCTAAAATCAGATAAAATCAACTTTCAACCAAAAATCATCAAAAAAGATAAGGAAGGACACTTCATATTCATCAAAGGAAAAATCTACCAAGAAGAATTCTCAATTCTGAACATCTATGCTCCAAATGCAAGGGTACCCACATTCATAAAAGAAACTCTACTAAATCTAAAAGCACACATTGTACCTCACACAATAATTGTGGGGGACGTCAACACCCCACTGTCATCAGTGGACAGACCAGGGAAACACTAAACAGAGACACAGTGAAACTAACAGAAGTTTTGGCCCAAATGATATCTAAAGAACATTTCATCCTAAAAGAAAAGAATATACCTTCTTCTCAGCACCTCATGGTACCTTCTGCAAAACTGACTGTCTAATCAGTCACAAAGCAGACCTCAACAGATATAAGGAGATTGAAATAATCACATGCCAACTATCAGATCACCACAGATTCAGGCTGGTCTTCAATAGCAACAAACAGAAAACACACATACACATGGAAGCAGAATAATGTCCTACTCAGTGATGACTTAGTCAAGGAAGAAATAAAGAAATTAAAGACTTTTTAGAATTTAATGAACATGAAGGCACAGCATACCCACATTCATGGGACACAATAAAAGCAGTGCTAAGAGGAAAACTCACAGCTCTAAGTGCCTCCAAAAAGAAAGGAGAAAGCATACACTTGCAGTTTAACAGCACACCTGAAAGCTCTAGAACAAAAAGAAGCAAATACACCCAAGACTAGACTGCAGGAAACAATCAAACTCAGAGCTGAAATCAACCAAGTAGAAACAAAAGGAACTATACAAAGAATCAAGAAAACCAGGAGCTGGTTCTTAGAGAAAATCAACAAGATAGATAAATCCTTAGCCAGACTAACCAGAGGGCACAGAGCCAGTATAAAAATTAACATAATCAGAAATGAAAAGGGAGATATAACAGCAGAAACTGTGGAAATCCAAAAAGTCATCAGATCCTACTACAAAAGGCTATACTCAACAAAACAGGAAAATATGGATAAAATGGACAATTTTTTAGACAGATACCAGGTACCAAAGTTAAATCATCAGATAATTGATCTAAACAGTCCCATATCCCCTAAGAAAATATAAACAGTCATTAATAGTCTTCCAACCAAAAGC
Source organism: Mus pahari (assembly GCF_900095145.1). Classification (NCBI taxonomy): domain Eukaryota; kingdom Metazoa; phylum Chordata; class Mammalia; order Rodentia; family Muridae; genus Mus; species Mus pahari. The sequence continues at coordinate 16,094,437 of NC_034591.1, forward strand.
AGCCCAGGACCAGATGGGATTAGTTCAGAGTTCTATCAGACCTTCAAAGAAAATCTAATATCAATACTCCTCAAACTATTCCACAAAATAGAAACAGAAGGAACTCTACCCAACTCGTTCTATAAAGCCATAATTACTCTGATACCTAAACCACAGAAAGACCTAAAAAAGAAAGAGAACCTCAGACCAATTTCCCTTATGAATATCAATGCAAAAGTACTCGATAAAATTCTCACAAACCAAATCCAAGAACACATCAAAATGATCATCCATCATGATCAAGTAGGCTTCATCCCAGGTATGCAGGGATGGTTCAATATGCAGAAATACATCAATGTAATCTAATATATAAACAAATTTAAAGAAAAGAATATTCCATTAGATGCTGAGAAAACATTTGACAAAATCCAACACTCCATCATGATAAAAGTCTTGGAAAGATCAGGAATTTACGGCTCATACCTAAACATAGTAAAAGCAATATACAAAAAACCAGTAGCCAACATCAAACTAAATGAAAAGAAACCTGAAGCAATCCCACTAAAATTAGGGACTAGACAAGGCTGCTCACTCACTCCCAGCCTATTCAATATAGTTCTAGCAAGAGCAATTAGACAACAGAAGGAGCTCAAAGGGGCACAGATTGAAAAGGAAGAAGTCAAACTATCACTATTTGCAGAGGATATGATAGTATACTTAAGTGACCCCACAAATTCCACCAGAGAACTCCTAAACCTGATAAACAACTTCAGCAAAGTAGGTGGATATAAAATTAACTCAAACAAATCAGTGGCCTTCCTCTACTCAAAGATTAAACAGGCTGAGAAAGAAATTAGGGCAACAACACCCTTCACAATAGTCACAAGTAATATAAAATACCTTGGTGTGACTCTGACTAAGGAAGTGAGAGATCTATATGACAACGACTTCAAGTCTCTGAAGAAAGAAATTGAAGAATATCTCAGAAGATGGAAAGATATCTCATGGTCATGGATTGGCAGGATTGATATAGTAAAAATGGCCGTCTTCCAGAGAGCAATCTATAGATTCAATGCAATCCCCATCAAAATTCCAACTCAATTCCTCATAGAATTAGAAAGAGTAATGCACAAATTTATCTGGAATAACAAAAATCCTATGGTAGCAAAAACTATTCTCAGCAATAAAAGAATTTCTGGTGGAATCACCATGCCTGACCTTAAGCTGTACTACAGGGGAATTGTGATTAAAAACTTCATGGTACTGGTA
>NC_034591.1:16099404-16136060 GCF_900095145.1 Mus pahari
AAGAGAAAGTGGGGAAGAGCCTCGAAAATATGGGCACAGAGGAAAATTTCTTGAACAGAACACCAATGGCTTTTGCTGTAAGATCAAGAATCTACAAATGGGACCTCAAAATTGCAAAACTTTGGTAAGGCAAAGGACACTGTCAATAGGATAAATTGGTAACCATCAGATTGGGAAAAGATCTTTACCTACCCTACATCTGATAGAGGGCTAATATTCAATATATACAAAGAACTCAAGAAGTTAGACTCCAGAGAACCAAATAGCCCTATTTAAAAAAAGGGGGCGGGAGGTATAGAACTAAACAGAATTCTCAACTGAGGAATACCAAATGGCTGAAAAGCACCTAAAGAAATGTTTAACATCCTTAGTCATCAGGGTAATGCAAATCAAAACAACCCTGAGATTCCACCTCACACCAGTCAGAATAGCTAAGATCAAAAACTCAGGTGACCGCAGATGCTGACAAGGATGTGGAGAAAGAGGAGCATTCCTTCACTGCTGGTGGGATTGGAAGCTGGTAAAACCACTCTAGAACTCAGTCTGGTGATTTCTCAGAAAATTGGATATAATACTACCTGAGGACCCAGCTATACCACTCATGGGCATATACCCAGAAGATGCTCCAACATGTAAAAAGAATACATGTTCCATTATGTTCATAGCAGCCTTCTTTATAATAGCCAGAAGCTGGAAATAACCCAGATGTCCCTCAACAGAGGAATGGTTATAGAAAATGTGGTACATTTATTTACACAGTGGAGTACTAGTCAGCTATTAAAAACAATGAATTTGCCGGGCATGGTGGTGCACACCTTTAATCCCAGCACTCAGGAGGCAGAGGCAGGCGGATTTCTGAGTTCGAGGCCAGCCTGGTCTACAAAGCGAGTTTCAGGACAGCCAGGGCTACACAGAGACAGGCTATACAGGGCTGTCTCGAAAAACTAAAAAAAAAAAAAAAAAAATGAATTTATGAAATTCACAGGCAAATGGAAGGAACTAGAAGATATCCTGAGTAAGGTAACCCAATCATAAAAGAACCCACATGGTATACACTCACTGATAAGTGGATATTAGCCCAGAAGCTCAGAATACCCAACAAACATCCACAGACCACTTTAATGTCAAGGAGAAGGAAGATCAAAGTGTGGATACTTCGGTCCTTCCTAGAAGGGGGATCAAAATAACCCTGGGAGGAATTACAAAGTGTGGAGCAGAGACTGAGGAAAAGGCTATCCAGAGACTGCCCCACCTGGGGATCCATCCCATATACAGCCACCAAACCCAGATACTACTGTGGATGCCAACAAGTGCTTGCTGACAAGAACCTGACATAGCTGTCTCCTGAGGGGCTCTACCAGTGCCTGACAAATAGAGGTGGATGCTCTCAGCCAACCATTGGGCTGAGCACAGGATCCCCAGTGGAGGAACTAGAGAAAGGATCAAAGGAACTGAAGGGGTTTGCAGCTCCATAGGAGGAACAACAATATGAACCAACCAGTACCCCCAGAGCTCCTAGGGACTAAACCACCAACCAAAGAGTACACATGGATGGACTCATGGCTCCAGCTGCCATGCAGCAGAGGATGGCCTTGTTAGTCATCAGCTGGAGGAGAGGCCCTTGGTCCTGTGAAGGCCCCAGTGTAGGGGAATGCTAGGGCCAGGAAGCAGGAGTGGGTGGGCTGGTGAGCAGGGGGAGGGGGATGAAATAGGGGGGGGTTGGAGGTAAAACCAGGAAATGTAAATAAAGAAAATATCTAATTTTAAGTAAAAGGAAGAAAAGAAAGGAAGGAAGGAAGGAAGGAAGGAAGGAAGGAAGAAAGAAAGAAAGAAAGAAAGAAAGAAAGAAAGAAAGAAAGAAAGAAAGAAAGAAAGAAAGAAGAAAAGGCCTCCTTCCATCATTCAGCAATTTGTCCTTAGATAAAGTATATGTAAATCTTTTTCCTAAGTGGAGTCCTAATTCTTAAACATCTGTTATTACACAAGCCTTAAATTACATGGTTACACAGAAATCTTGTTTGCTATGCATACTGTAAATTTGCTCTTTTGGTATGGCAGATTCTTAGTTTCACAAATTAAATAATTCTTGTACATTTTTTATTACATCTAGATACACTATCTTCAAATGTTTGCTTTAATGGCTTTTAAAGTAAAAGCTGACATTTCCCTTTAAATTCTAACACAGTGTCATCAGGAAGGAACCTGAAATGAACTGCATATGTACATATGCTGCAGGCTTACCCATGAGCTATGCTCCAGGAAGAACATAAGAGGGTGTTCTTCATACAATCAAGTGTAGGTTTTAAAAGTTCTTTTCATAGGTCATGAGAATTTAGAGTACAGTCTGCTAAAAACAAAGTCAGACATTGGTAAAAGTATGATGAGAATGAAAATATCTGTACATTCCCAGGTCTGACTCGGTGCCTAGTGGGCAGTATCGTAATTACAAGATAAAACCCAGGTGAATATCAGAGTATGTCAATTGTGCTAAGGATCAACATGAGATGTGGAGTGGGTTGATTTTGTCTGCATTAGTTAGGCAAGGTCTCCTGAGTTGCCCAGCCTGGCCAGACTTTACAATCCTCCTGCTCTAGCTCACCAAGTCCCAGGATTGTAATCATGTGTCACCATGCATAGCCTGACTTCTTGAATTTATAAAGAGCCAAGTTGTCTATTCCTTAATAAAAATGTAGCCATGCTCTGAATCTTAACAGAATCTAATGATTTGCATGTGTAAGCATGTTCGAATTATAAATCAAAGCTACTTCAATATATTTTTCATCTTGCTACTCATGGGATCATATGCCTTTCTGAAACTTAATTTAAAATTCCTATTCTTTTGAGTTTAGCCATGGTTTTTGTGTGTGTGACTTCAAATTGGTGCCTGGTTTATTATTCTTGTTCATATCCATTCCAATGAACCAGTGCTACCTCAATACATAAATACATGCATGCATACATATATATGCATATGTATGTGTATGTATATATGTATATATATATATATATATATATATATATACAGTGCATATATATTATAGATTATATACATGTGTATAGAGAGAGACAGACACATAGAGACTATCTTTCTCCAGACTAGCTCTTTTTCTCTCTGCCCTTCCCTGTTTTATTTTGGACAGTCACTTAAACATTTCTAGACACTGCTAGAAACTAGTAATGCAGGAGCCTGGTGTTCTGCCTCCCGAGTAGTTTGTATTCTATTGAGACAGTGCCTAATATCCATGTGTTATAAAGGTGTGTGATGTGTGGTACTGTGCAGTACGCAGGTACCACATCTACATTAGATTAGCATGAGTTGGAAATCAAACACGGCTAGAATATAAGAAAACAGCGAAAAGTGGATTAAAAGGTTACTGAGAAGTTGGGTGAGCTCAGCTGATTTGGATTATTAAGAGCACTGAAATGCTTTAACCTAGGATTCACATAGTCAGATTTGTATATTACAAAGATTATTTTAAATTTCTTGTGGGGAAAGGTTAGAGGCTTGCCCTCTACAGCAGCTGCCTCACATGAGCAACATCAGTAGGTCTTTCACAGTTTGGGTGGAAGGAAAGGACCAGTAAATACATGATATGCACTGGTTTCTAACGCTTCTTGGCTTTTTCATGTGTATTTATCTTTTAAACTCTGGCTCTACTTCCTGAACCAGAAAAGGTCAGTTTGCAGAAGAAAGGGGCCTTTCTTGCTCACTGCACAGACAGGGTCAGCAGAGTTCTCCAATAGAGTGGCAGAGAGACTCCTAGGTGGCTGAGCCCCAGTTAGTCTGGTGCTGCCCCCACAGAGGCCATTAGAGTGGCAGGACAGGGCCTCGTGAGAAGCCAGAGCAGCCTCTCTGGGGTCTGTCAGAACAGATTTGGGGGTTAAGTAAAACTGAGACTTGACGCCCCAGGAAAGGGTGATTCAGGTAGAAGGGTGAGCTGGGGGTGGGTGGGTGAGAAGGGGTTGGGAGGCACCCTCTCAGAGGCAAAGAGGAATGGGGTGCAGAACTCTTGGAGGAGGGACTGGGAAGTAGGAGTGGAATGTAAATAAATGAAACAATAAAAAACCAATTAATAAATACATGTTTAAAAAATAATAATAATAATAGTAATAATAATAAAGAATTATATTTTAAAAAGGAAAGAAAGCCAGGCGGTGGTGGTGCACGCCTTTAATCCCAGCACTTGGGAGGCAGAGGCAGGTGGATTTCTAAGTTCAAGGCCAGCCTGGTCTACAGAGTGAATTCCAGGACAGAGAAACCCTGTCTCAAAAAAATTAAAAAGAAAAAAAAAAAAGAAAGAAAAACTACATACTATGCTTTGATTCTTAAATTGTTAGGTTCCTAAAGCCAGAGGCCTTGTATATCAAGTGCATAAAATAAAGAGACTGACTCAGAAAATAAGATCAGATTGTTCTTTTCTGCACAGACATCTAACTGGAAACCTAATTTTGGAAATAATAAGCAGCTTCATGTGTAAATTATTGTTACAAGTAGCTGAGCGCTTACCTGGGTCTCCTGGATAGTCTCTGAGGCAGAGAAACAGAAATACTACCTTAGAGCTCTGGGTCATATCTGCAGCCCGACTCCTGGATAACTTCTGGACGAAGCCATCCCAGGCATATTTAGCCTGTCGGGCTCAAATTTTGCATAGGGTTTCCATGTGTTATGGTGATTTCAGTTCCTGTTCTCTGTTTCCCCTGCTCTGTTACTGAAAACAATAACTCTAGTTTATATAACTCCTGTAGTAATTTGTAAGCATCTCGTGCTGTTCTAAGGTCAAAAGGAAGCCCGGGGGTTCAAGTGTTTGCCTTCTGAGACTTGGCGCCGTAAGCAGTCTCTCAGAGTACATTTCTCATCCTCATGGGAGTCTTGATTCTGTTTGTGCACTGTCCATAGTGGCAAGTCGAACAGGCTGTGAATGGCCTTGGTAATGTGTTTTAAATAAGCTGATATCTCTATTAAGTTTTTGAATTCAGTTTCATCAGTTTAGATGTGAGACTTAAGTGTGGTATATCTAGGGTCTAAACCCTGAAATACTGGTGCTACAAAGTCCAAAGAGTGTTAAGAGGAAGAGTGAAAGCCTGACGTTTGTCCTGTGATCTCATACCGAAGCCAGCACTATTGTTCAGCTTCACTTCAGTTCAACTGCAGGATAAAACACATAAATGCATTCACTTGTAGTCAAAGTATACCATCAAGTTACCGTTCTCAGCATACCATCAGGTGTAGTGCTATTACTATTTAGAATGGAAAATTGGGGCTGTAGAAGAGGCTCCGCTAATAAAATCCTTCCTTGTAAGCATGAGGTCTTGAGTTAGATCCTGGAATCCATATCCACATACTAAAAAAGCAAATGGTTGGTTGCAGGCAGCTTCCTGGGCTCCCTAGCCAACCAGTCTCGCTGATACAGTGAGTTCCAGACCATTCACGAAACATGTTTGAAAATAGAGTGGATACCACGTAAGGAACAGTACCAGAGGTTGTCTGCGGGCCTCACACACCTGCACACACACACAGAAAATCAGCCATAGGTTGGAAAAGAAGTATTTCAACATTTCAGTGACATTAATTCATAGTTTTAATTTTTACAATTTCAGGACAACTTTTCTTACTCTGAAAATAAGAAAAAAAAAAGAGTGTGGTCTTTTACACAGTGTTTAGAAATAACTACTGTTTTTAGACTACACAGACGTCATTTGTCAGTGTCACATATATGTTTAGGACAACATGGGGGAAATTCAGTAACTTGAAACAGTGTTACTAGGTTTCAGTAGGCAAGGCTTCCTGAAGCCTATATTCACATATGTTGACGGAGAATTAGTCACTGTAGGAACTGTTGTCAGATCATTGCTGTTCCTTCTGTTTCCTTAACGACGTGAGCTATGGGGACTACCGTAAGACTTGCCTTTGTTAGTGTCTGCCAGAAGGGATCAGGTTTTGCTCCTGATCATTGTAAGCTTTGTCTCTAAAGAGTGGATAGCATTTATATATCATTTTTGAAAAGCTAGATCTCCCAGGCAAGTTGCAGTGACAGGGAATAAGTTAGCTCTTATGGAACCCATGATAGAGGAATAATAAAAGGCATTGTTTACAATGGTTGTCAAGACGCTGACCTCAGGCACTTTACAGAGTGGTCCCCGAGCAGCAGGTACAAATGAGAAGAGTGCTTGTGGTGGCTTTGATGGAGGCTGGATGGCCAGGAGGCTCCAGTACAGTTGGGAGAGCGAGCTGTTGCAGCCTGGCCAACTGAACAGAGGGCATTGGGACAAGCTTCCAAAGAGTTGTTAGATTAGCCTTCCGGAGTGAGTGGAGCCCTGTGCTCACGCAGGTCTAGAATTTTGTCAAGACCTTGTCTGCATCTGTAGCGATAATCATGGTGATTTTGTCTCTCAGTCTTCTCCCATGATTCATTGCATTTATTGACTTGTGTGTGCTGAACCATCCCTCTATCTTCAGGATGCACGTTGCCGTATTACATTTGCGGGTGTTACTTGGGGGACTTTTGGTCTGTGTTCCTTGGGGATATTGACCTGAAGTCCCCTTTCCTTGCAGTGCTTTATCTAGTTTAGGTAGTAGAATAATTTAACTGTCTTCTTAGGAGGAGTTTGGAAGTGTTCCTTCTGGTTTTCGTTTCTTTAAATAAATTAAGAAGTGTTGGCTGTAGTTCTTTGAAATTCTGGTTTGGCTGTGGCTCCATCCAGACTTGGAGTTCCTTACACTGAGGACTTAATGGGTCTTTTAATGCACACACCTTACTTTATCTCTGCTGGTTTGGATAAATGTAGACATTTGTCCATTTAAGCTTCCTCACTTACTGGAATTAAGTTATTAAGTATCCCCTTATAATAGTCTAAACTTCTTTGTATCTGTGGTAATGTTTGCCTATTTGTTTCTGATTCTGTTAATTTGGGTTCTCTTTTTCTTTCGGTTAGTTTGGCCAAAAGTCTATCAACCTTATTTTTTCAAAGAACAATGGGTCTTTGTGTCGTTTGATCCTATCTCATTAATTTCTGCGTGCATTTCATGTTTTCTTGGCATCTAGTGGATTTGGGTTTGGTTTGTTCTTTTTCCAAATTCTCGAATTGCATCATTAAGTCATTTATTTGTGTTCTTTCTGGATTTTTAATGTAGGAGGTGAGAGTTATAAATTCTCCTTTTTAAGGACGGCTTTTAATGTTTTCCCAGAGGTTTTATTGTGCTGTGTTTTCATTTAAATTTAGTTCCAGGAATGTTTTTCTTTCTTAATTACTGTGACTCATTTGTCTTTCAGTAATATGTTGTTTAATCTCCCCCAAGTTTATGTAATTATTAGAAAATTGCTTGCTGTTGATTTTAAACTTTGTTCCACTGTGGCCACATAAAATACATGGAATTATTTCAGTTTTTCTCACTTTATTAAGGCTTGGGTTTTGTCTCAGGATATCTTAAGCTTCCATGGGCTACTGTGTAGAATACATGTACTTTGGCATTTGGATGGACTTTTCTGTAGAGCTCTTACGTCTATTTGGTGTATAATATCATTTAATTCTGACATTACTGTTGTTGGTTGTCTTCCCCAGATGTCCTATGTGTTGGTGAAAGTGGAGTCTGAAGTCACCTACTGAGTTTACGTAGTTTACTGAAGTCACCTACTGAGTTTACTGAAGTCACCTACTGAGTTTACTGAAGTCACCTATTGAGTTTACTGAAGTCACCTACTGAGTTTACTGAAGTCACCTACTGAGTTTACATAGTTTACTTAGGCTGTGCCTGTAATTCCAGGAAGTGGTTGTGCCATGGTTTGGTGCATATATATTTGGGATTGTGATGGCTTCTTGGTTAACTGTTCCCTTGGTTGGACTGAGACGTCCTCTTTATGTCTTGTGATTAGCTTTGGTTTGAAGTCTTCTGTCAGACTTAGGATAGTGATACTTGTTCGCTTCCTGGTCCCATTTGGTTATAATACTTTTCACAACCTTGCATTCTAAGTATTTATATTTAAGGTGAATTTCTTGAGGACAGTGGAGAGATGGCTTTTAGTTCCCTCAGCCTGTATCTTTTGACTTGGAAGAGTTGAAGCCATTGATGTTTACTGTTGTCATTGAAAGGTATGCGTTGATTGTACTCATCTCATTGCTTTGCTTTCTGTTTGTGTTCCTAGCTGTGTAATCACAGCTTCATTTGCTTTCTTTCTGCAGTCTCTTGGCTATACCTACTTCTCTCTTTAATATAAAGTAATAACTCTCCAGTATTCACAAAGAAGGACTGATTTGGTAGGCACCAGTTCTTCCGGCCTGTTTATACTCTGGCAAGTTCTTCCTTCTTGACTATGGCAGCTAGTTTTCCTGGGCACAGTGATGCAGGTTGGTTTTCCTGTGTGTGACTTGTGTTCTTTCACAGCTTTCAGTACTCTTTGCTTTCACTATGCTCTCCTGTGCTGAGTTTCTTTTCTGGCCCTGTCTATCTGAGTGCTGTCTGCTACTCATATCTGCATGTGACACTGAGGAGTCCTCTCTTTCTTCCCTGCCTACACTCGAAGTTTTGGTCTTTACAGGATGTCCCGTAGTCCCTGCATGTTCCCTTTGTGTGGTTTTGTTGTATTTTTTCACATGCCTGTTTGTGTGGTCTCATTGCTCTACTTTGTCTTCTAACCCTGCTAGTCTTTGTTCTCCTTTATCCACTCTATTTGTAAGGCTTGCCCTGCGATTTCCAGTTCAGCTAATGAGTTTTTCAGATCGTCTTCATTTCTGCTTGCATTGTCTTGAATATTTCTTTCCTAAATTCAGATTTCAAATCCTCCATTTTCTTCCTTTTTTCATTAGATATATTTGTTTTTTCTTGGGCATCACTCAGGCATTTATTGCTCATCTCATTAAGTCATGTTCATCTAGATAATTTTCGCTGGAGAGCAACTTTATATAAGTGATAAATTCGGTGGAAACACTGTCTTGGCCTTTCATGTTATTTGTAGTTCTTGTTTCCTTTTTTACAATTTTCCTTCCCTCTGCTCCCCCTGATATCTTCCCAACTCCCCTCCCACCCAGGTCTACTTCCTCTCTCTCAGAAAGCAAACAGGCTTCCAAGGGACAGTAATAAAATAACGTAAAGTAACTCTCCAGCACTGGACAAAACGACGACACAAAGACCCACGAGAAGCCACAAAACTCAAGAGATCTATTCTTTCTCACATTCAGGAATTCCATAAAAACAGTAAACGGGAAGCCATAGTGTATACACTGAGGACTTTGTGTAGACCCTTGCTGTGTGCACGCTGCCTCCATCTCTGTGAGTTTATATGAGCTGTGTTCACTAGAGCCCTGATTCCTTGGTGTCTTCCGTTCCCCTGGCTCTGCTTTCTCTTCCACTGAGGCCTGAGGAGAGGGAAATGATGGAAACATCAAATCCTGAGGGACCTGATGGAAACATCCCATTTAGTGCTGAGTTCTCTCTTTCTCTGCATAATGTCTGGTGGTGATTCTCTGTATTTGTTCCCATCTGCTGCAGGATGAAGCTTTCTCTGATGGTGGCTGAGCAAGGGACTGATCTGCATAAGCAATAAAATGAGTCCTAATGTCTGTTTTTAAACCATAGTGTTTGGTTTTCCCACATCCCTGAGCTATCTAGTTTCAGGTTTTTGGTTACTCAAGCAGTGTTCCATGTGGGTTCTGTCTCATGAGTGGGCCTAAGTCACCTATAGATTGGTGTTTACCACAAGTTTTGTGCTACCACTGCCCTAGTACAGCTTGCAGGCAGGACCGCATTGTAGATCAGAGCATTTGTGGCTGGGTTGGTGTTTCCATTTCTCCTTTGGAAATATGCAGAGTACCTTCCTGTGCCAAAAACTCTGAAAGAGGAGGGAGGACTCTGTGTAGGCTGCAGCTTGATGGCTCCATGCTCAGTGAGTTATGGAGGTGTGGAGCCTTCCTGTCAGAGTGTGGAGAACAACTTGACAACAGTCTTGACAACAGTCTGCGTTGTTTGGGGATTGCCACGGGACCCCTTTGGCCAACAGTTCAATTAGATTTCCAGATATTAGAAGCTTCATTTGGTGATAAGAGATGTCCAGTTGGGGATCTGTGTCCCCCATTTTTGACAATTTCATTTAATGGCCTTCAAATATGTGTGTCTTCTAGGCAGCTTCCCTGTGTTGTTTCTGTTCTACCGCTCCTAAGGTCCCTACTTTAGCTAGTCTCTGCATCCTCTCCCTCCCTCCCTCCCCTCACTTGTGTCTGCCTCCCTCCTGGTCCTCCTAGTCCCAGCCCTCTACCTGTCTATGCATAACTACCTATTCTGCTTCCTCTTCCTACAAGATCTATCTGTGCTGCCTTGATGCTAGTAGCTAATCTCTGTGGCTCTGCGGGTCGTAGCTTCATTATCATTAATGTAGCAGCAAATATCCACATGTAAGAATATACATACCATATTTGTCTTTCTGCATCTGGGTTTACCTCACTCAGGATGTTTTTTTTTTTTTCTAGTTCCATTCATTTATCTGTGGATTTCTTGTGTTTCTTTTTAAACAGCTAAATAATGCTCCATTGTGAAAATGCACCACATGTACTTTATCCATTCTTCTGTTGAAGGATATCCAATTTCTGATTATTATGAATAAATAGAACAGCTGTGAACATGGTTGGACAAGTGTTTCTATGGCAGGATGAAATGCCCTTTGGGTATATGTCCAAGAGTGGTGTAGCTCGCTCTTGCGGTAGCTAATTTCATCTTTCTGAGGAACCCCTGCACTGATTTCCATACTGGCTGTACAAGTTCACATTCCATCAGCAGTGGGTCAGGGTTCCTCTCGAATCTTAACCAGCACGAGCTCATTTGTGATCTTAGCCATAGCAACAACTGTAAGATGAAATCTCAAGGCTATCTGATTTGCATTTCCCTGATGACTATGGATGTTGAACATTGATTGCCTTGTTCTTGACCATTTGAGCTTCCTCTTTTGACAATTCTATTTAGGTTTGTATCTTGCTTTAAAAAAAAAAAAGGGTTGTTTTCTTGATATTTAGTTTTATTATTATTATCCCCTATAGATCCCTGAGCATAGAAGATCTTTTCATCTTCTGACATCTTCCTCGATATGTTAAAGTCTATATCTTGCAAGTTTTTCACTTGCTTGGTTAGAATTACCCAAAGATACTTTATATTATTCTATGCTATTATGAAAGGTTGCTTCTCTGGTCTCTTCTCTGATCTCTTTCTCCATCCATTTGTCACTGGTGTATAGGAGGGCTCCTGATTTTTGTGAGTTAGTTTGTATCCAGCTATTTTGCAGAAAGGTTTTTCAGCTGTAGGAGTTTTCCTGGTACAATTTTTATGGGTTACTTTACTATCATATCTTTTGCAAATAAAGATACTTTGAGTTACTCATTTCCTCTTGATCTCCTTCAGTTGTTTGATTGCTTCAGCTAAGACTGCAAGTACTGTATTGAATAGGTATAGAGAAAAGTGGACAACATTATCATGTTCCTGGTTCTAGTGAAATTGAGTTTCTCCTCATGTAAGCTATGGATTTGTTGTAAACTCCTTTTATTGTGTTGATTTTATCTTTATTATGCCTTTATTATATATCCCTAATCTCTCCAGGACTTTTATAATGAAAGAGTGTTGGGTTTTTTAAAAAGGCCTTTTCTACATCAAATGAGATGATCATGTGGTTTTCTTTCAGTTTGTTTATATGGTGAATTACATTATGTTTGAACCATCCCTGCCTGCATCTTTGGGATGAAGCTTACTTGATCATAGTAGATGACCTTTTGGTATGCACTTAGATTTGGTTTGCAAAAATTTAATTGATTATTTTTGAAAGCCAATACCTATCTCTTCTGATTAGTTTTTATTTGAAGTCTATTTTGTCAGATATTTAGATGGCTATACCAGCTTGCTTTTTAGGTTCACTTGATTAGAATGTCCTTTTCCATTCCTTTACCCTGGGGTAATTTCATTTACTTGATGTTGAGGTATATTTCTTAGAATTTAGCAGAAAGATGAATCCTGTCTTTGCATCCATTCTGTTAGTTTGTATCTTTTTATTGGGGAATTGAGACCATTGATGTTGAGAGAGATCATTAATGTTTGTTGATTCCCGTTATTTTGTTGTGGTATGTAGATACACATGCATTTCCCCCTTTTGATTTTCTGGTCTGGGATTATTTATTCCCAATGTTTTCTTGAGTGTGGTTAACCTCTTTAGGATAGTGTTTTCCTAGTGTCTTCTGTATGGCTAGATAATAATGCCTAAATTACATTTTATCATGGAATATCTTATTTTCTCCATATATTGGTATTGAAAGTTTTGCTGGGTATAATAGCCTGGGCTAGTATCTGTGGTCTCTTAGAGTCTTATGCAAGTCCTTCTGGCTTTTGAAGTCTCCATTGAGAAGTCAGGTGTTATTCTAATAGGTCTGTCTTTATATGTTATTCTTTTTCCCTTGCAGCTTGGTATAAACAGCATTTAGCATTTTGATTATTATGTGACAAGGGCATGGGTTCCCATGCATGACGAGGGACAGTAGAGTGCTGCCCATAACCCAGATGGCTCTCAGCATGGCAGGAGTATGGCTGCCTCAGGCTTGGGCCTACTCAATTCCATAGAGACAAAGGCCACATCATGATAACAAAGTCAGTTAAATTTGTTTCACTGCCATAAAAATGGCTTCTCAGAATCATGTAACCAGCAGTCTGCTAATCTCAACTGATATCTTTTGAGCTGATCTAAACTGAAACTTTTTGAAGGCCCCTCCCCCACATCACTCCTCCCTTGTCCTTGTCCCTCTCCTCCCCACTACTCAAGCTATACAATCTAGCCTGTCTATTTCAGAGCTGTCCTCTGACAGTGTCTCCTGGGCTGTTTATACCCAGCTACAACCCTGCTCCCAGTTCCTCTGCATCGTGAGGCCACCAGTGGACAATGGTGATCGGGGATGGAGCTATACACACGGGGACTCTTTTTCCAGTCTATTTAGTATTCTGTAAGCTTCTTCTGCCTTTATAGTAATCTCCTTTAGGTTAGAGATATTTTCTTCTATGATTTTGTTGAAAATATTTTCTGTGCCTTTGACCTGGGTTTCTTCTCCTTCTATTCCTGTTGTTCTTAGATTGACCTTTTCATAGTGTCCCATGATCCTTGGATGTTTTGTGCCAGTTTTTTAGATTTAACATTTTCTTTGACTGAGCTATCCATTTCTTCTATCGTGCCTTCAGTGCCTAAGATTCTCTCTCCATCCATTCTTCCGCCCGTGAGACTTGCCTCCGAGGCTCCTGTTTGAAGTTTCTAGAGCTCTCATTTCTGGATTTCCTTCAGTTTGAGTTTTCTTCACTGATTGTGTTTTCATTTTCATTTTCAGGTCATGAATGGTTTTATTTATTTCCTTCCTCCATTTGTGTTTTTATAGAGGCTTTAAGGGATGTATTCATTTCCTCTTTAAGGCCCTTCATGTGTTCATGGAAGCTGTGTCAGGGTCTTTTTCTTCCTTTTCAGCTATACTACATGGCCTGCTGTGGTTAGTTGTTGAGCTCTAGTAGAGGCACATTGTTCTGGATGTCACTGTGTTTTTATTCTGGAATCTACGCATCTGGGATTAGGAAGATTGTAATTCTAAGTGCTAATAATAACACCTAGTGCTAAGTGTAATACCTGGGTTTCGTCTTTTTGGGTGGGCATTTTGTCCTTTACTTTCTGTTGCCCTATCTAGGTCTTAGGCTAGTATGATGGCTGGTTGTGTGTTGCCTGGTGGGAAGTTCCTTCTGGGATTCTAATGGCTGTGGCCACTGGAGGGTCCAGGTAGACTGGGTTTCTAGGTCTAGGGAGCTGACACTTAGGAATGGGAGTGATCTAGGAGGTGGGGAAGCTAAGGGACGCACAGGAGGGAGTCAAGCATGGTGTTTGTTCACCAGGACCTGCTTAGTCCCTGGGACAAAGGCAAAGTGAGGAGAGACCATAGCAGGTGGTCTGCTGCAGAGCTCAGGATAAGACTGGGAATTGGTTTGGAGGCTCTGAAGGAGAGGAGAAGATCTGCAGTTAGCCTACCCGTTTCTCTTTATTTTTGTCTGTTTGATGAGCCCAGGGCATGTGGATTTCTTTCTGTGGTTGTGTGTTGATGTGACATTCTAGGCTTCCGCAGGTTAGGATGGCCTATAGGTTGTACAGCTGAGGCAAGGACTAAGGACTGGGTGAGGCTGGAGTAGATGCGGTTACAGGGACTCACCAGACTAAATCTGCATACAAATATGCCTGGAGGTTGGATATAATGTAGAAGACCTGGGGTCCCACAAGCTGTGTGACCAAGGCCAAGACTGGGATTAGGAATCACACAGGTAGGACTGAACAGAATGAGCTGGTACAAAGGGGCTAGGGTTCAGGGAACATACCAGACTGGACCTGGGCACAGGGTGTAGGAAACCAGGCAGTAACTGCAGGGTAGATATGGTAGATGGCTGGAGTTGGGGGAACGGTAGAGGCCAGAGGTAGCTTACCTGAGTCTGTTTACAATAGTGACTACTGGGTTCCTAGATGCAGATGGGATTAGGTGAGCCCTAAAGGAAGGGAGACAGGCAGAGAGGGGGCTCCCCATGGCAAGCTGCCACTGGACTAAGGCTATCAGAAAGGAAAATAGGAATGGGGAGTACAGGCAGCCTCCCCAGGTCCAAGCAATATGTGCTGGCTACAAGGTCCCTGGTAGCAAGTAGGAACAGGATCAGGTGAGTATCAAAGGAAGGAGACAGGCTGAGGGAAGGGTGGGGATACTGGACTGGAGGAGATGGAAGAGCAGAGGTGCACAGTGTGTTTTGGGTACACGATCCCTGGTAGCAAGCAGGGCTTGGATCAGATGAGACTCGGAGGGCAGAGGGAAGGAGCTATCCCTAGCAAACAGCCACTGTCAGGGAAATGAAGTAGAATGGAGGAGGAAGGGAGAACTCAGGTACCCTGCCTGGGTCCGTGTCACATGCAGTGTCACCACACCGGTCTAGTGGCAGGAAGGGAGAACTCAGGTACCCTGCCTGGGTCTGTGTCACATGCAGTGTCACCACACCGGTCTAGTGGCAGGAAGGGAGAACTCAGGTACCCTGCCTGGGTCTGTGTCACATGTAGTGTCACCACACCGGTCTAGTAACATTGCCTGTTTTACCCACCAGACTCAAAGAAAGGGCAGAACAAGGAGCTCTAGGTAAGTGAAGTACTGGGTAGTGGGCACCAACAGGTCTTAGACTGGCCACTGCTTAGAACTGTCCAACACCATAAAAGCAGAGGTTAGAGACAGAAACTGTTCCAAGCAATCTAACTACATCCTTAAACAAAACCGGAGAGTTACAGAAATGAGCACTCCACACTCAATGGGGTAACACTCTCAATGTCTGCCTCTGCCAGAGACTCTCAGACAAAGAGGAAAGAAAGAGTGATGCATGCTGTCTCTACTGTGATCCCAGCACTGGGAAGGCAGAGACAAGAGGGAAAACATGACCTGTAACGAAGAAAAATAGTCATTGCAGAATCGACTCAGACAATAGAATTAGCAGAACAAGAAAATAAAACTATAGCTGTGTTCCTTATCCTCAAAAGGTTAGGGGTTGTAAAGTTAAAAAAACAAGACCTGAATTACATTTTCAGAAATGAAAGCTACTGAGTCCGAGATGAGAAGTAGAACAAAGAATCAGACATTGCAGAGGAGAGGTCTGGGGAAGAGCCACTGTACGGTCATTCCCTGCTCTGTGCCTACACAATTACTACCTTTATTACTCCAAGGAACTGAAGGGTAATTTAATGGATGGTGGACCATTTGGACTAGCTCCAAAAATATTTTCTGTTGTAATGACTTCTTGTTAAAAATATTTTTGGTTGTGCTTTTATTGAGAAGATTAGAATACTTCTGACAGAATTAAAATATTTATTTGTACTTTGGAGGAGAATGTATGTGTAAGGTTAGGTTTTGTGTATGAAATGTATATGTCAAAAGTGATAAAAGGTCAGATTAATGATGAGCTCATGGCTTCATAGGTGTGACATTTATTTCCTCACCAGCTGGTAAATGGGGAAGCTGATTGGTCATTATACATCTCTGAAGATCCCTAACATACTAATGGTGTGCATCCATCTGCCAGGGTGTGCTCTGTAGGAGCAGAGTCCTCTGGCCCTAGTGCACTCCAGCTTAGTGTGCTATAGAGGTAGGAGCAGAAGTGTTACCCTGGTGCAAACTTAAACAGGAGCTGCTTGCTTCCCAGGAATCAGGGATGCTCTGAGATAACTAGAAAGAACTTGGACGTTATGTATTTGGGAGAACCTGGAGTCTCGGAGTCTAGAGAGCAAATGGTAGAGTAAGCCTGTTGCAGAAACTGTTCTTCCCACTTCCTACCTAAGAATAGGGTGATCGTTTACAGGAAAATTGTCTCCTTTTTTAGGCAGAGAGACATATAAGGACTAAGGTTTTGAAAGCCCAGGTTCCAGTGTGTTGCAAGAACCATCTGAAGGCCTAGAATAGAATCTGCACAGATCCAGGCCAAAGTAGCAAGAGCTTTCAGTGAAAGCTGTCAACAAGATAGGCCGGTTACAACGTAATGGAAGTTTGTAAAGTGCCTCGCCTTTGAGCACGGAGGCTAAGCTGAAATCACTCCCCCGCGTGTTTGCTGCCGCAGCGGCCCCGTGTTCTTGGTTCACCTGCTTCAGAAGGACATGAGTAGACCAGCCTCTCACTGCAGGCAAACCCACTGACGGGGGCAGTGATGTAACCCGCGTACAAAGGCAAGGGTCCAGCTCTTCAGGAGACTTCCTGTTGTTGTTGATGCTTTCTTACTGGTGCTAAATGTTAAGGAGGTCCAGGCTTTCCTCCATGTTTATTTGAAAGTTCAGTTGTGACTTTTAAGTACAAACTGGATCTCAGGAGAGACAATACTCTGGTACCTTGATAGCAAGACAGCATAATAACTTCACTGAGAAGCAAAGGGTCTGCCCTATGGCTGCCACACACAGGGTCAGGAGAGCAACACAGAACCAGCAGAACCCCGGAGTGAAGAGACTAAGCTAAGGTAGCAGGGCAGTGGAGGTTAGGGGAGGAGCTGTCCCAGAAGCTCTGTGGATGCCACTGTGAACACTCAACGAGTATGGATGAGCTTGCTTGCGGAAAACTTCCAGGAACAACCTGGAAAATGATACAGCCTCAACATGATTATGTTGAAAAAAGACATTTATGTGAAGTTTTAGGAAATTCAAACAGTTCACCATGACAAAGCAGATCACTGGTCACTAGACTGTGGAGAGACGAGGAATGACAGGCAGGGACAGTGTGTTAGTCTTCTTTCTGTTACTGTAACAGACGTCTGAGCTAATCCACTCACAGTAAGAAGCGCCGGTCTCTGCTAAGTTTTTGTTTGGGCCCTGTGCTGAAGCCACAGTACATCATAGCAAGGGACAAGTGACACTGCAGCTGCTCCCCCAGGGCTACAAAGTGAGAGGAGGATGCAGAGGGGCTGGGACCTCATTGCCCACCTCGAGGGTGCATTTCCAGTGGCCAAAAGGCCTGCCACTGAATCCACTTCCAAAAGTTAACACCCTTCCCATAGTGCAGTAGGTGATAAAGCCTTTAACACACAGGTCTCTGGGGGATGGAGGGTGCACTAAAGCTCGAAGATCACAGTGTGGGAGGAAGTGTGGGATTGGGTGATGTGTTCACTGTCTTGACTGGGGAGTTGACTTCCCAGATGTCTACACTTGTCAAACAGACTGTTGTGTACCTTACATACAACAAGTAGCTTAATTATGCATCCATAGAATTCTCTTTCTTAAACTACTTTAAAAACAGTACAAACATCACAGCTTCATCTCGAGCAAAAGAAGAGGACCAAAACTCTCTAACATCTTTGTGGCTTTCCCGACTCAACCCTTTTTCACCAAGATACTTGAGTTCTTAGGCATGCCTGGCTTTGACATACACTAGTAAGATCAGTGAGTTCAATATTGTTCTTGGCTGGTAAACTGAACTTGGTGCAATTTTGTATTTCAGGACTCGTGAATCAAGCAAGCAAATGTGAGAGATGGATAAATGCCATTGCCCCCAAAGGCACTGTAAGCTTTCACCATCAGAGCTGGTTTCAGTCCCTGAAACTGCCGGACTGAGAATGGTTTCAGGGCATTTGATTTTTGACGTGGACTAACAAGCAGACGCCAGTGTTCATATAAACGTCAAAAACAGCAGCGCTGCCCATGAGTACTGGTGAAAGGTTTCAGGGAACTTCTGCAAAATGTGTATGTAATTCCACTATTCATTTTCTGTTGTTCTGTTCCAAATTATAAAAGTCCCCAGGATATGTCTTAGGGCCTCCAGAGACACCTGAAACCACAAACAGTATCAACCCTGTACACTGTGGGATTTTTGTTTTTAATATAAACACATATGACAGCCAAATGCCTTTTCTATACAACTAAGCAGTTACTTACTCTGGCCAAAGCCCTTAACAGTTTAGTTACAGTATCAAAACTAGATGCCTTTCTTTTCCTTCTTTACAAGTTCACAGACAGTGTGTCACCCTGACTGTAGGGCCTAGCAGCTTCAGCGGGTGATTTTTTTTTTTGCTTTCTAAGTTGAGAACTTTTACCTTTTTCCTAAAGCACTTTGTGGCTTCTCTTCATCAGACCTGTTGCACATATCACTGTGATTGTGCTTTAGCGCCATCACTAAGCTAAGACTTCTTGAACCCTGGAACTGTATGTTACTATGACAGTTTGAAGGCCTAGGTAACTACTGAGTGACTAACAGACCATGCACACCCAGCATGCATGTACTGGCGAAGGAATACCTCGCAGCTCAAATGCAACTGCAGAAGATTTCCTCACGCTGCCTCACTGAAGAAATAAAATGCAAAACCTTGGATGGGGGCAAGAGAACAGTTCTACCACAGATTTAATAACTTCAGGTAGCGCTCACTCACCGGGTTCGATGTAATTGCTTATGCTGGGGGGTTTGCTGTATATCACATGGCCGGAATAAAAGTCTTGTCCAGGTTGAGGCTGTTATCTGGGAGCTGCGGGAGAGAACTCTGCCAAGTTCATTCATGTTATAGGAAAAATCGGCTTCCTTATACCTGGATGATGTACTTTCCTGCTGGCTTCAGCTAATGGTCATCTCATCTTCTGAAGACAACCACATGCTCACCTCCTTCCTCGAGCAGCCTCTCTTCAGGCAAAACACAGAGTCCTTCTCTCATGCCCTGAATGTCAGGTCTTCTTTTAAGCTGGAACAATCTCTGCTTGGTTGGCCAAGCTATTTAACATGATTATGAGACTATCCCACATATGTACAGAGCTCCCACTGGAGATGGTTATGAAAAGGTGGCAGCCATTGGAGTCAGCTCAGGATTCCTGGTATCGGAACTCCCACGGGACAGACTTCCCTCTTACTATGTCCCTCCTGAGTCATCACTGCCTCCACTTGTGAATAAACCCTTACATGGGGGAAGCCGATGCTGCCAGGTTTTAGTTGGTCTTCTGTGGGTTAGGATCGACCTCACTGTGGGAAAGAGCTGTTGTTCTGTCGGCTGACTATGAAAGTGCAGGGCACTTTTACAGCGGTGTGCTTTAGAGAGTCCCTTCGTGGATTCCATTTCTTTAGAAATGTCAACTGACTGTAACATTAAAAGCTATGCTGTATTGAGTAGATCCAGTTGGTTGGGTTGTATATTTTGATTTAGATAAATCAGTGATTTAGCACTGATATTAAATAAACTTTTCTAAATATGAGTCTCCTTTATATTAATATTTCTGTATATCCTTTCTAATTTGTGAGATAAAAAGTCACCCTTGCTTGGTTTGTCACTGTCCCATCAGAATATATATAAGACTGAATGCCTCACATGTCAGGATATTTTGTGTGGTGTGTGTGCTAAGCAAAGGAAGCTGCAAGGCACTAAGGCAGTTTTTATAATATTTTTTTACTCAGGCAACTAGAAAAATATTTTCATAACTAAAAATAAAGTTGATAAAAGTAGCCAAAATAACCCAAAAGATCACGAGTTAGAATTCAGCTCAGATTGTTTACAATTACACCTCCTTGCATAGCTGGTTTTCCTGATTGCAGCCCCTTCCCTCCATTGCTGTAGTCCAGAGTTTATCTCCTCAGGGTGAGTGAACAGGCCTCTCATTCTTGGTTTTCAAAAGACATTAAAAGTTTGAAACAAGCTTTGCCCATGAAGCCACCTGCTGAGTCCCTCCACACTATAGCAGGGTATGTTTTGCCTTGGCCTCGTCTCCTGTGCAGATGGGACTCCTTTAGAAGCCAGCTGCCTCTTTTATGTCTCCCTAGCTGTGCACATGAAACACTCGGGGGTCAGACTTCTGAAGCCAACTTTCATGCAGCTGCCACAAATCTCCAAATTTAGTTAGAAGTCACACTCTGACCACAGTCAGCTTAGGTCCTCAGCGCAGCTCTTCAAACTTGCTGTTTAACCAAGTCACGAGCTGTCCACCCCCAGAAGCCTTTCTGCCGCTGATTTCAATTGTTTAAAAGCATTTACCTGATAACAGAATATCCAATAATGTGGTGTAGAGGCTTCTAAAGAACCTCTTAATATCCTTTAAATGTTTTAACTTTATTTTCAATTTGTAGTCAAAGAAGTTAGTCACTAAGAGGTAAGTAGCGAGGGACTTCCTGCCATTGCCCTGTCACAGCTGCTGGGTGTGCGGCAGCTGGAAAGCTGCCGTGTCAGCATCAGACCCTAATGGGAAAGCCCTTGATAAAAATCATATTAAATTAGTTTTTCATCATGAAATTGAAAGCCAGTTCTTCGTAGAAGATTGGAAGGTGTTTGTTTTTTGTCTTTTTGGCATTTCGCAGTTAAAATCCCTGTGTTGTCCCAGTGATGAGAAGCTAGGGGTGTCCCAGGAGCGCCCTTCCTTTCTGGGCACATTGTTCTTGTTTCTCTTTACTGGCTTCTGGTGAGTGTTGAATCTAGAGCTGTTTTTTAGCTCTCCTTTATTGTCAAATGTCTGGAAATTACAAGAAAGCTGCTTTTTGCCTTTAAAATCATATGTTTCTGTCATTTATACTAAAGCTTCACAGACCCTCATTGTTTTAGCACCTTGGCTCGAGATGTTGCTGATTCCTGTGCTTTCTGTTCCTGTCTGGAGAGCAATTTCTACTTAAAAAGCAGAAGCTGTGGAGCTGTTTCCTACATTGTAACCTTGGGTCAGATCAGCTCACCTCGACTATTAATTTGTTTGGAGCTGGAGAGATGGCTTAGTGGTTAAAAGTCCTTACTGGCTTTTAAGACCCAGGTTCAGTTCCCAGCATCCACACATCTGCTCACAGTCATCTGTAACACCAGTTCCAGATCATCTGAAACCCTCGTCTGGCTTTTGTTGGCTCCTGCACACATACTGCATTCACACCCACACGTGCACATACGTTAAATAAATAGATCTTTAAAGGTAACCTGATAAGGTTACCTTTGCAGTCTTAATTTATATAAAGGTGACATTTGCAATTGAAATAAAAAGCAGAGATGTGCTGCTCTTTGACATTGTTATTGAGAACCAGCAACTCACAATATTTACATCAAATGGAGGGAAATTGTTGTAGGTGTTTTCCTATTGGTGTTTGGAGTCTGGACCCTCCTCGTCACTGCTGAATGACTCTTTGACTACCAGTTCCGAGTAAGTTCTAAGTTGTACTCGAGTGTGAATCGCGGCAAGAGGGTGGCCTTCAGAGTCATAGCCAAACCAATGTGGAGGATTGTCAGAGTTGTACTCCTGATGCTGGACCACCGAGGACATTTTCTGAGCCGCTGCCCTGCAATGACAGTGCTTAGCATGAGTGAGATGCAGAAGTGATTTCTACAGTTTTCAAACTGGACTGAATTTGGAATTGAGAACTATCACCAGTCACATTTAATGTAGAGCTTCAGGTCTATGAGGGGACGTTTGGGAATTGTGCTAATAATCAGGTTCCCCAGGCTCAATTATCTGTAGCTTAGCCAATCCAGACCTTACCGGGTAGTTGAGGGGGTGAGGAATCTTCATAGCCCAGGAGCTGGAGGAGCAGGGAAGTCATGTTCCACGCTTTTGAGTGAGCACTCGGCTCACTTTGACGAAAGACTAGCCTGACCCACCCACTATGTGAAGGCTGATGTTCAGAAAGGAGCTATTGACCAGAGTTCACAGACCCTGTGGATGTAGGGACGGACTCCAGAGAGAGCCATGAACATTCTAAACTCCATTTAGTTTTGTCTCTAGTGTATATTCTTTTTGGAAGGTTGTGACTCAAAGATGTCCATGACCAAATGATTAAAAATATTGTTAGTCTTTCTTAGGAAGAAATAAGGAAGCAAAGACCACACATACATGTGCATGAAACATACATATTTGCTCTTCCTTGATGAACAGAGATGCCAAAGTTCTCAACAGAATTACTTATAGTCAAATGGAGCAATATATTAAAAAGATCATATACTATAATCAAAACTAAGGATAGAAGGAGCATATCTGAACATAATAAGGACTATACATGACAACCTATCGCAGACACCTTAGGGGGAGGTATTTCTTCTAAAATCAGAAATGAGGAAAGAGTATGTAATCTCCTCACTCTTACTCAATATTGTGCTCATATTCCTAGCCAAAGCAATAAGGCAAGCAAAAGAGGAACTATACCAATAACATAATAAGGAAAAAATAGGGAATAATCTCATTCATGATAACTGAAAAAAAAACCACATACATGTATACAGAGAGAGAGAGAGAGAGAGAGAGAGAGAGAGAGAGAGAGAGAGAGAACAAGAGAGAAAACACCTAGGAATAAACTACTACTGAGNTAGGGAATAATCTCATTCATGATAACTGAAAAAACACCCACACACACACACACACAGAGAGAGAGAGAGAGAGAGAGAGAGAGAGAGAGAGAGAGAGAGAGAGAGAGAGAAAACACCTAGGAATAAACTACTACTGAGTAGGTAGACGAGGTCTCCAGTGAAAACAACCATTGAACAGTGTGTGTGCCAGGGCTGCTGACACTGATACAAGGACATTACATTCAGAGACAGCAGTGTCCTTGACTTACAGGGAAAGGAAATGCCTGATGGAGCAAAGGACTTGGAAGCTGACCAGTTTCTATGTTACCTGTGGTTTCTGAAAAGCACAGGTTTTAGAGACTCACAGACAGTTGGTATGAAGCCGAGCACTCATTGCTAAGTTTGGAAATGTGCAGTGGGTTGTGCAGTGCAATTCCTCAGTCAGCTACAAGCCAGAGTAACTTCAGTGCTCATTAACAGTTCAGAGTTTTAGATTCTATAAAAGTGATGAATGCATTACACAATGCATTTGCTATCCATCTTGTCACACGGGCGTCTATAAAAATGGCGGTATTAAAAATTTGATGAAATAGTAGGACCCTGGGAACAATCATAAGGAGGAAGGAAAATGGTCTGGGTACGGTCACTGCTTGTGGGATGCAGCGCCACAGGCGAGAGTGATGGTGACCTGAGCATTTTCCACAGCCGTAGGAAAGGAACGGCAGAACGCGTGTTTCTCTATTATCTCATTTTTTGGATTCTGGTCCCTCACATCCCAGCTCTTTCACTATTTTTACCTACAGGCTTCAGTGAAAATACTCATTACTGTGTCCATGGTCCAAACAGCAAGTAAAGAGGCTTCCAGACTGGAAGGAAGCCAGACACCCATGAGTCGAAAGGTCTCCTAGTGTGTGGTGAGGGAGCTGCCTGTCATTGTTTTCTATGCCTTGGGGAGATGACCCAATGCATGACATCTCAGCAGCAGATCTAGAGCTCAGTGATAAGGGGCAGAATTAACTTAGGTACCTACTTGGCCATAAAGAGGAAGGGGCTGAGATTAAACGTTTCTGTAGAAGGACTATAAAACTACAAAGTTAATTTTAGAAGGAATTGCTTGGTTCAACTCAGAATGTTGGTTTCAATTAGTCAAAATATAAGTTGTGTATTAGAAATGGCACAGCCACATGTCAAGCTCTCCGGGCACTGCCAAGCTCTTTTCTATGCAGCTGCCTACTTACGGAGAGATGGACTTGCAGAATTGCATCTTGAGGATCCGGAGTTGTTTGCAGCCTATTTGAAGGTCCTGAATGATCTGGTCTGTAAGTTGGATACAGCCAGAGATATCCAAAATGTGCAGATAATGGCACCGTGCAGATAATATCTCCAGCCCTGCGTCGGTGATCTACACACAGCCAAAGGACGGAGAAGTTAGTGAGTGGCTCTGTCCTCCAGGAGGGCAGCATCTTATTTAGGGCGCAGTGATAAAAGCATCGCAAGAGTGAAATGCCTGCCTCAAGAGGCACCAAACGCATGCGTGATTTTGTTGTTTCCTTGATGTTGTTCTTAAGCATCCTCTGGTTTGGATGAGAAACCCTCACATTTTCTTTAGTAATTTAATACCTCTTGTGTCATTATGAGGAACTTAGGAAATGCTACAGCAACAGGTCTATCCATGCTTGAAATCCGCTGTAAAGCTTTGCCAGTTTGGAAAAGTATGCTTAATACCATTATGTTACAGAAATATATAGAGATATATAGGCTCACCTCCATACAGGACCAGATTACCATGAGAATGGATGGTCTGGGCATCTCTAATGAGTCATAGGCAAGGATGAATGCCCCAGTTCTGGACAGAGAGTGGTCATTGTATGGCAAGAGTGTGATAAACAGAAGCAACAGTCAGGGCAAGTCTCAGACAAATCTTGGCCAGTCTTCTACCATCCAAGTCTGTCAGCTGTCCTGAAGAATTAATTCAGCTCCATTTCTAGTTTATTTCACTGACTTGGGGGTCTGGCTTTTGATTTATGGCTGAACTGAAATTTGTTGTAGAGTAAGCTAGATTACTCTCTCCAAAGGAATTTTTCCGACTGGATTTAATTTCCTACTTTATATATACGAACGCTTAAAAAAAAAAAAAACCATATACTATGAGGCTTAGCTCACTGTTTTTTAATGTAAAGTTAAGAGAATTATGCAGAAAAGCCCTGTGGTTTGAAATGTCTACTTTTCAAGTATGAGAAAGTAGATGTTGTCATTGTCTAAGCATTCACTATTTCCAGAACATGCCTGGAACTAAGGCTCAGAATTGTAACTGGTTCTCACAAAACTTCATCCGACATCCCTGCCATGGTAATTGAGGATCTGGTGTCATTATAGAGGGACACTGAGGTGAGGGGACAGTCCAGGCAGATGGAGCTCAGAGTGGAAGGGTTTGTCACGGAGACCTGAAAGGAGCCCTCGTCTCTAGTTTGGAAGCTCTGTGTGTTCAATAGGGAGGTGATGTGTGTGTGGGTTATGACTCAAGGGCTGGAAACTGGAGGCAGAGATAAGTTGGCTATATTCCTGACTCAGATGCAAGATCCTAGCCTTGGCCCACTGGACAGATTGTTATTCCTAACACGACTTCCTTTGAATCTCTGGGAAACTGTTTTGGTTTCTTTAAATGAAGTTATTTCCTATTTTGGAAGAACTATAAGCACATTACTTTAAAAATTAGCAAAGGAGACACCATTAGAAATGTATCACCTTAAAACCTACTTCTGAACATTCTACAGCATGTCCTAATTAGGTTCTGGGAAATTTGAAAAAAAGGGTTTCGAAATGCAATACAGTCTTAGTCTGCTTGACCTTGTGCTTTCTTGGAAGGTGCTGCTGGCCGACAAGTGCTCAGAGAGCCTGGGCGGGGTGGGGTGAGGGCAACACCACGTCCAATGAAAGAACTCTTATCAGCTGAGGAACATACCAGCCAGCTTTGAGTGGAGCTAGCAGATGGTCACAGCCACATGGACAACCCTAGCTCAGCTGCTAATAGAAGAGCCACCCAGCTGACAACAGCTGGCCATTGGATTCTGAGCAAACAAGAGCAAATAAGAGAGGTCCGGGCCAGAGAGATGTCTCTGGTCGAGAATGTCTACTGCCCTTGCAATGGACCTGAGTTTGGTTCCCAGCACCCATATCAAGCTTATAACTGCCTATAACTCTCCAGTGGGACTCCAACACCTCTGGCCTCTGGGTGCACCCACAGACACACATACAAACACAGAATTAAAAATAAAATAAATCTTTTTAAAGTTCAAAAAAGTGTGAGTTGTTTAAGCCATCAATTTTTGGGGTAATTGGTTGCATAGTAACAGATGATGTACACTAAAAATATATTCTATATATACATGTATATACATATACATATATAATGTATATTATATACATTAGCCAACAACACATGTCAGGCATGATAAAAAAAAATCCATTGAGCATTTCTTTATAACCATTATAAAACCTCTAACTGATGTATGTCCATGTTGAAATCTCTAAACTGAAAGAATTTCTAGTATTTCACTTCCTAAAGATTCTGTAACTTTCTGAAACAGTGCCACCAGCTGGGGACCAAGTGTGCAAACACATAAACCTACAGGGGATGTTCTCTATGCAAAGCCCAGCTTCTCAGATGTATTCATGGCAGCAGTCTCCCAGGTGGCTCCCAGCTTCCTGCTTTGTCCCAACCGTTAGCTCTAAAGGATAGCTAGACCCCTGGAGTGCAGCATCCTGAGCTGGGGACCGACTGGACACCCTGGTTCTGCCCCAGTCCCCCTGCAAACAGGATACCCTCAGTGATTTATCTTAGCGTGTCATCGTGCCCCTTGGAGTTTAGAACTCATAGTTGGGTCTCAGAATCCTGCTTTCTTGAGCCCCTTGACTATAGCATACGGGACATGTCTAGTGGAAACTTGTTCCACTATGGCAGCTTTCCTCAGCTATATGAAGTGATGACTGTGTCTTTCCTTTGCTACATATCTGCAAATCATACATCTTGCCATGTGCAGTGTATGAGTCTAATCTGTCTCAGATGAGTTGGTAACCAGGGTACAGAGAATCTTCTCATGGCTCACCTCCCAACAGAAATGCGGTTTCTAAGCCCTTGGCTACTTGAGGTTTTCCCTTCATAGATAAATTATATTAATATTTCATTATTGTCATCGATTTCTTCTCTCCTTGTTCCTTTATACTTGTCACTGGCTCCTACCTCAAACCATCA
This sequence comes from Mus pahari, assembly GCF_900095145.1. Taxonomy (NCBI): domain Eukaryota; kingdom Metazoa; phylum Chordata; class Mammalia; order Rodentia; family Muridae; genus Mus; species Mus pahari. Next base: position 16,126,419 of record NC_034591.1, read on the forward strand.
TGAGCCTACCGCATGCTCACCAAAGGTGATAAGAGGGTCACATCGGCAAGAACACTGCTCAGGCCTTTTCATTGGTCTCGCGTCAACCAACTTTCTTCCTGGTGTCAGAGGCATTTTCCTCCATTGGCATTTCAGTGCTGAAAACATGAGGGCCCAGCACTGCTGACTGACCTGGGGGCGAGGGAGCTGCTAGAAAAAGCAAGCCTTCCCAGATAGGTATAATGTATACATACTCAATATTCCCCAGTGGGCTTCCGGAAAACCATGCTGATGAGCTACACTCTAAAACCATGGCCAAGTGAGGCAAGTGCGTGACTGTCAAACCGATCCCCATCAGTGTCACTTCCTTTTCTGAACCAGGACAGTCACATGACCTTTCATCTGACCAGCACAATCTGGATGGGAAAGCCACGCCCTTCTGTCATTGTTCTGAAGGACTCTACTCTCCTTTCCTCCCCCTCGTGTTAAATACAGAGTGAGCACTTAATGTTAATTTGTCTGTGTCAAATCTTTTTCTCTTGCCTCTAGAATCCCTTGTCCGCTTCTCTCTTTCCTGTACTCACCAGAGCCCTTTCTTCACGCTCTTTCTTCTGGACTTCCTTTGTTAGCAGAGCCACTAGAAAGCCTGCCCCATCTTTCATCTCCCCTGTGCTACAGCCAGAGTAGTTCCCAGTGAGCTGTACTGGTAGTCATGCAAGCAAGCGCTCCTGTGAGCATTCATGGTCAACGTGCAGTCAGGTGGCCACTGCAGCCGATGTGTGAGCTTCATGACATACACAGCTCACTTCCAGAACCATGAGAACCATGTCACATGAACCAGAAAAAAACTTCTAACCAAATTCATTATTAAAAGAAATCTTGTAGCTAGGCGTGGTGATATGTACCTATAATCCCAGCACCTGGAAGACTGAGATTGGAGAATGGTATCTAGTTCTGGGCCAGCCTGGTCTACTGATAAATTCCAGGCTAGCCTGGGCTAAATGTTAAGACTCTTATCAAAAGAAAAGAAAAGTTTTTACTGTAAATTTTCTAGCTTTTGTCTTGGTTTACCAGAATTTTCCCCCTCCGGCCTCCCCCACTTTATCTGATACATTAGTGTGGAAGATTTGGAAAGCTCCAGAGTCGTTCTCATCCCACTCGAGCCAGCAGTGCAGCATCTGAATTCAGAGCCCAGCAAGGGTGCACAGCCCCTGGGAGCTGGGGTGAGGCTGGTCAAACAAAAGCCAGGAGGGGTGCAGCAGAACACGCTTCTCACAACCTGAGCGCTTGTGATGGTTGATGGTTTCTTCTTTCTGAGTATTTTGCCAGCTCTGAGTCCTCCCTGGTAATATGTTTGGATTTTTAATCTTCTGTTTAGAGTCTTCCTTGCTGACCTAGGAATGCTTGCCTGACCACTCCTGGTTATCGGTGGAAGGTTAGCCTCTGAGTGAGAGCTAAGTGTACAGGGTAGGCCTCGCTCCAAACCTGAGTGAAGGATGACCTAGGAGGGTGGGTTGAGAACACTCTCCTGTCAGGAGCTTTCAGTCTTATATTGTGGGCTGGCAAGGTCTCTAGAGGAGAGGCATCTAATCTCCTGCCTGAAGGGAAGTTCTGGCAGCCACATTCTGAATACTGAGTGAGAAGAAAAAGTGCTAACACTAATGGGTCTGCTTTCCAAATTCTGGAGCCTTGTTCCCCATTTCACTTTTGTACCTGAGCTACCAGTGCAGCATGGCCTTTCCCTGCACACAGACCCTCTGCCTCACTATCTCTAGACAATGGCAATTTTGTTCTCCAGGGGACATTTGGCAGTGTCTGGAGACATTGTCAAGATGGGAAGTATACAGGGGCCCAGAGCTAGGGACCCAGTGCCTGGAGGGCTGGGGTGTTGGTAGCTATCCAGTGATGACAGGAATGCCCTCCCTCCTCACTTTGAAGGACTTCCTTGTCTGAAACTTCAGAACTGTCATGGTTGAGAAAATGGATGTCCCTGCTTCTGGTTTGGATGGGGTCCTGCCCAGAGATGTGGAGCAGAGGAGGTCTGGGGTCTCTCTGCATCTCTAAAGTATTTAACACAGTCTTTTAACTCCCTCCTAACATCTCAGATGTCAGTGCTGCTGCCAAGCTTAAAGCCCATTGTACAGCTCAGACATGCTCAGCTTTCTCTCCTGTAGCATGGGTTCCCATGGGTTCTGAGTTGGCTCTGTCACCTATTTTCAAGTCCCCAGTTTCCTTACTCCTGTTTCCCTCCTGTTTGTCTTATCCTACTACACCCTCACTGCTCAGCGGCCATCATGGCAGGGCTTCAAGAGAAATTACATGTGTATATTTGATCTGCCTTATTAACCTAGACTCAGGGTTTCTTTTCTTTTCTTTTTTTTCCAATTCTTTATTAGATATTTACTTCATTTACATTTCAAATGCTATCCTGAAAGTCCCCTATACCCCCCCCCCGCTTCCCTACCCACCCACTCCCCCTTCTTGGCCCTGGTGTTCCCCTGTACTGGGGTATATAAAGTTTGCAAGACCAAGGGGCCTCTCTTCCCAAAGATGGCCATCTTCTGCTACTTATGCAGCTAGAGACACGAGCTCTGGGGGTACTGGTTAGTTCATATTGTTGTTCCACCTACAGGGTTGCAGACCCCTTCAGCTCCTCGGGTACTTTCTCTAGCTCCTCCATTGGGGGCCCTGTGTTCCATCCAATAGCTGATTGTGAGCATCCACTTCTGTGTTTGCCAGGCATTGGCATAGCCTCACAAGAGACAGCTATATCAGGGTCCTGTCAGCAAAATCTTTCTGGCGTATGCAATAGTGTCTGCATTTGTTGGTGGTTGATGATGGGATGGACCCCCGGGTGGGGCAGTTTCTGGATGGTCCATCCTTTCATCTTAGCTCCAAACTTTGTCTCTGTAACTCCTTCCATGGGTGTTTTGTTCCCAATTCTAAGAAAGGGCAAAGTGTCCACACTTTGGTCTTCATTCTTCTTGAGTTTCATGTGTTTTGCAAATTGTATCTTGGGTATTCTAAGTTTCTGGGCTAATATCCACTTATCAGTGAGTGCATATCATGTGAGTTCTTTTGTGATTGGGTTACCTCACTAAGGATGATATCCTCTAAAAGCATCCATTTGCCTAGGAATTTCATAAATTCATTGTTTTTAATAGCTGAGTAGTACTCCATTGTGTAAATGTACCAGAGTTTCTGTATCCATTCCTCTATTGAGGGACATCTGGGTTCTTTCCAGCTTCTAGCTATTATAAATAAGGCTGCTATGAACATAGTGGAGCATGTGTTCTTATTACCAGCTGGAACATCTTCTGGATATATGCCCAGGAGAGGTATTGCTGGATCCTCTGGTAGTCTATGTTCAATTTTCTGAGGAACCACCAGACTTATTTGCAGGTTATATTATACTTTGAAAGTATTATTCCATCCTTTAAAATAACAAAACACAAACCTTCTCCATTTCTGACTTTTCTGTACACAGAAAAAAAAATTCTGAAAAATAAGTATTTAAGTGTCAGCAGTTTGTGTTTTACAACTGTATGGTAGCAGGTGCCTTACTTCTCCCTGTAAGTGCTTATATAGTCAGGGTGTGTAATGACACTATTTCTTTCATGCTATTTCATCCTACTTTTTTCAGGAAAGTCATAGACTCTCAAAGTTAAGACCAAAGATGACCAATAACCTTTGACAGACTACCAGTTCATTGTCTACCTGCCCCACTGAGGAAATGCCTAGAGAGTTAAACAAAGTCAGTGAAGTTATATGTTAACACTTAGTGTTTTTTCATACAGGAGACATGCAAATTATTCCTGTGTGGAAGAAACTCTAAACCAAGGTTCTGGTTGTGTTGCCCTGTAGGGTATTACCCAATTTTAGATCTAACCTGAGACCCATAATTCAATATTCTTTCTTTAGTCCCTATCCAGTTCTTTCTAATGCTGTATGCCATGATTTTATGACTTTGCTGACCTGCTCATTGATGAATTAAGTGAATCTCTGGCACAAACTTATATTTGCATATCATTCTGGGTGATGGTGGCACACACCTTTAATCCCAGCACAGGAGGCCAGCTTGACTTACAGAGTGAGTTCCAGGAAAGCCAGAACTACACAGAGAAACCCTGTCTCAAAAAAAACAAAAAAAAACAAAAACAAAAGCAAACAGAACAACAAAACAAAAAACTTATATTTGTATGAGAATAATATCTTGAATGTTTATAAATTCAGCTTTGGCACAAACAAAATCCTAGAGAGCTACTTCCACTTTGGAGATGGGAGAGTGCATCCAGTGACTCCACCAGACACGGCAGACCCAGAGGCAGCTCTCGGTCAAGTGCAACCCTGCCTGGATCCTGTCAGTGTTCCAGCCGCCATACATACCTTTGGGCATCCTGCGATGTTAAGAGATGTAATTCGAGTGCAGAAAATGGCTATAGTCTTTATGATATCATCTGTCAGTTGGGAGCAGTAGGAGACGTCCAAGTGTTCCAACAACAGCGAGGTTTTGCAGTATGCCTGGAAGAGATTCCAAGGTCACAGGTTTGGGGGGGGGGGTTGTTCTGTTTTTTTGTTTTTCTTTAAAGATGTTTGTTGATTGTTTGATTTCCTTTACTGTCTCTTAGTCTCTTGCCAAACAAACACTCTGTCCATCTGAAACCACTTTACCTGCAGTGGTTTATTTAGTATACATTTGGGTCCCCTAAATACAGATTTTTTTTCTATGAACAAAACAAACAAAAAAACATTACATCCCAAATCGGCATATCAAAAAATGCACGTCAAGTTAACAGTTCATTAATACCACATTCCTGCTAGCAAAAGCCAGTTTGTCTGATATCACCAGTGGCTGGTGGCATGTGATTGGTATATTTTAACAGGATTATTCTCATCCAGATGAGAGTGGAAGGAGGTATGGGTGCAAGAGTAGATGAAAGATATCAGGGCCACTGTGGGAAGAGCACACCTTTGAGTTTTACTCTCTTTCCATCATGACAACCTCTGAAATTTTGACAAATAATTTAGCCTTTTTGGAGCTTCCTCTTCTAATTAAGGCAAACGATACCTATTCTGTAGCATCGTTTTGAAATCCCACAGTGATCGTCTGTCACAGAGATCCTTATATAGCAGCTTAGACTCCATCGGCAGGTAGATGGAGAGCAAGAGCCCACTGTACGGACACAGCGGGATTTTGCTGAGCTAGGAAGATAACCCGCATCAGGAGTTTTTCAGGGGAATGGATGAAGCTGGGAGGTATGATGCTGAGCAAGGTAACCAAGGCTTACAAAGGCAAAACCCACATGTCTCATCTATGGACCCTGGCTTATAATGTCCATCTGTATTTAAATTAATGAGGTGACGGAAAGGAGGCTCTGAGGTGTGACTATGCTTAGCCCAGGGACTGGCACTACTAGATGTGACCTTATTGGAGTAGGTATGACCTTGTTAGAAAAAGTTTGTCACTGTGGGGGTGGACTTTGAGACCCTCCTCCTGGTGCCTGGAAGCCAGCCTTCTTCTGTTTACCTTCAGAACAAGATGTAGCTTTGTCTCCAGTGCCATGCCTGCCTAGACGCTGCCAGGCTTCCTGCCATGGTGATAATGGACTGAACCTGTAAGCCAGCCCCAGTTAAATGTTGTCCTTTGTAAGAGTTGACTTGTCATGGTGTCTGTTCACAGCCATGGAAACCCTGACTAAGGCAGGGTGGAAGGACACAGGAGAGAAAGGAAGAGAAGCAACACAGCAGATTTTTCTTAAAAGTCCCATTCTAACACCTAATAGTATATGTGCTAGTTTACTGATTTACAATGACTTCACAACTCAATGGATACTATATAAAACCAAAATGAACATCTAGAGAGATGGCTCGGCAGTTAGGAGGGCAGACGACCAGAGTTTGGTTCCCAGTAATCAGGTCAAGCCATTCATAACCTCATGAACTCCAACTCTGGGGACTTAATGCCTTCTTTGGCCTCTATGGGTAGTGTGCATACACACACACACACACACACACACACACACACACACACACAGCATGGGAGGAGGAATAAAAATAAAATAAGATAGGTGACACTGACAAAAACTAGCCAACACAGGCATACACTGAAAATTACATTTAGATTTGAAATCTTCTCACCACAAGATAATTAAGTGTAAGAGGGGATGGTGCTAATGAGGTTGACGTAGCCACTCCAGTGTATACATCCATCCATATGCAGGTGCAGCACTGTGATGTACTACAGCCTTCGACAGTTGAAACTTTTGAAGACTAAATATTGGCTGCTAGTAGATTTTGTGTATGATGCCAATGCTAAAATATGTATACTTACAGAGAAAAAGGAGTCTTAGCAATTATTTTTTTTCTGACCACAGCTGCCAAGGGTGATTGCTCTTGAGCTCATGCAAAGCTTGGATTTTCCACAGGGGTCAGCATTTACTGTGCCTGACTCACCCCTGTGCTGTGACTAACTTTGCATGGAAATCTGACCTGTCTAGAACTAAGTGCTGCCAGAAATTGGAAGAAGTCACTGTTCGGATATAGAAGGGTCACTGTCGCTGGAGATAATCAAGCACAGGGACATATCCAGGGTGGTACAGAGGGAATCCACCTTTGACTGGACCCAATAACTTTGTCTCTCAGCTCACTTACCAGTAAGAATGTGATGAGTCTCTTGGGGCCCTCTCTAGAACTGTGCTAGTTTTTATAGGTCTTCATAGACAACACATTCAGAACATAGCACAGTTCAATACTAGGATGCAGATTGGTCCTATGGAAGTGTCTTCCAGAAAATCAAGTCTGTTTTAATAATACAAGAATTTTGATGTTTTGAGATATGTGGTGATGCTATTTCGTCTTAGAGAATGGACAGAGAAGAAGAACCAGAGACAAGTCCTACCAAGGACCATATTTAAACTGTGAGGGGCCAAGGAGATGATGCAGTGGGTAAAAGTGCGTGTTGTGGAAGCCTGACTGCCAGCGATCAACACCCAGAGCCACAGTGGAAGGAGTGTACAGACCCCAAAAGTTGTCCTCTCACCTCCACATGCACATACCATGGCTCACCCATGTACACACACACACACACACACACACACACACACACACACACACGGTGATAATAATTAATTAGCAATTTAGAACTATAAGACTAATTTCTTGAAAGCTGGCTAGCTCTAAAGGGAGCCTCAGGGCGTCTCTTCAGCCGCCACTGCCAGTGTCTTTGGACTGCCTGGATCCATTCCCTGTTGTGCCATAATCTTGGATGGCTCTGCTCGTCTCTGAAACTGAAATGTTTGGAGGTTTTTTAATTCAATAACTCTAAAAGTGATGTTAAAGTTTCTGATACATCCACAACTGCATTCCAGTCATGGAAAACCTGAGGCAAAAAGGTTGGTGCAGCGCTTATGCTAAATCAGCAGCAAGTTATGAGAGCTAAAGTCCCACAGTCCATTGTTTCCTTTAGAGCCATGTAAGTCACCCTGAGGTTCTACGTCTGCAGACATGTTACAACTCGCTCACACAGTGAAATCCCCTCTTCTCCTCTAGAGTCAGCTGCCCTGTGCCCTGCCAGCTCTAAAGTCACTCGCATATCAACCCCACTATGTCTTGTATCTTGGAAAATGCTACACCATGCCTCTTCCAAGTCAGTCTCTCTCAGTGAAGGCAGAAGAAATGAAAACATCGTCAAGTCGGGCTCCTTTCTAGTCTGCCGTCCTATCTTGCCATGAGTTAACACTTTTTCAGAAAAGTTCTTCATTGATTTATCAGTATTCCCTTTGTCTTCTGGGCTGAGTCACAGTGTCAGGGGTTAAAAACTACATTCCTAAATTGGGTACGTAGCTGGGACTAAGTTTGACTCATGTTTGTTGATTGCTACAATAGTGTTCTTTTGCCCAAACCCTGATTAATCCACCTCAACAGGTGGCAGCTCCTTGTCCCAAAACTTCTCCCTCTGTTGTCCCTCTCCATGCCACCGTCTCCTGACAGTGTGCCTCATTACAGCCCCATTAGGAGCACTTACAAGGCTGGAGGGTTTTGCTTTGTTTTGCTTTTCCCTCTGTTGATAATTCTGGGGAAACTGCGCTCTCAAGAACTTTTTTAATGGAGACTAGTTGGGCTGGCTCAAAGCTAAGAATGCAATTGCTGGACTTATATGTGGTAAACACGGAACTTCAGTTGCTTGGACCTCAGTCAGTCATGAGACGTGGAGGTATATCTTCTCAAAGATAGTCTCCATCTTGCCAGGCATCAGAGCAGGTGGAGGTGGTCCTGGCTAGACGACCCACTCTGTAGAGCCTGGAGTCCTGTCCTGGTGATGTTATAAATAGATATAATCAAATAAATACTGTCAAAAAAACGCTAAATAAAAGTCTTAGAAATTCCAATATTTCCTTCTAACTGCAAGATAAATTGTCTCATTTGTTTTCTGAGTAAATGTTTGCTCAACAGGACGCCTATGGTTGTCAGTAAACCTGCATAGCTTACTGATGTCATAGATCCTATAATATACTTGCATTAAAAGAGGGAAATTATTTTCAAAATATACAGTGTGACAAGTGTATAAAAAGAAACCAAGAGGCGGAGAACTGGGGATGAGAGAAGATAGGCACTAAGTGGCACCAGAATGCATGCTGGAAAATAAAGGGAAGACTGGGAAATGAACAACAACAAAAAAAAGAGCTTCTGTTTGCAAATTATATTGGTAAGCAAAGTTTGTTTTAAAATAATCCAGAATATTTTCTTTATTTACATTTCAAATGCTAAGAAAAAAAGAAAAAAAAAGAATTAAAGAGATGCAAGATAATAATATCATATCTAGTCACACAGTAAGGTGTAAATTTTACAGTACAATTATATTGTTGATGAATAAATCTAGATTACTTTAAAAAAAAATCCAGAATAATGTTGTGGTTGTTTTTTAACAAAATCACAGTTGTTTGATTTTACCAATGAAGACTCAGGAGCCAGATGCTGGGGTAAAGCCTGCTGCCTCAGAGAGGCAGAGAGAGCACCCAGATGGCCCTCCTCCTCAGCCAGCATCCCAAAAGGCAAGTCCTCCTCCCCCTTCAAACGGACCGCCCCTCCCTCCACTTCCTGTGTCTCTCTATCCATCCTCCTGACTCTCTCTATGGTTTCTCCTATGTTCACTCCCTGGCAGCTGCTTGCTTGCTCTGCCTCTTGATCTATTGTTGACTTTATTTAATCCTGTTTACAGAAAGCTCTTGGATTAAAGGTGTGTGCTAGGGCTGAGGCACACCACAACTAAAAACAGGTGTTTTGTTGTTGTTTGTTTTTATTTTTATTTGCAGTAAGTAACACACAGTTATTTACAGTGTGAACAAATATTCTTGCTTTAGATTTTATGTGCAAAATAAAAATGAACTAGACTGGAAAAAGGACAACCATGACACACACTTTCCATTTCTTCAAGGTAAGTGGTCTGGTTTCCTGGCCTAACTAGAGTCCCTGTAGACAAGAAGGGCAGGGGAATTAAGTAGGCTGTCTCAGGAAGAGCTGCTGAGCTGTCCAGTCACCCTCTCTATTGTCCTTTTCCTTACATTTTCTCAGGAGTGTGGCAACTGAGACCGATGGCCAACTAAGCATGGCCTCCTGCATCTCAGTCTTCCTAAGAAATTAAGTTCAGGAACCATCAGCACAGTG
>NC_034591.1:16136343-16140340 GCF_900095145.1 Mus pahari
GAGAGAGAGAGAGAGAGAGAGAGAGAGAGAGAGAGAGAGAGAGAGAGAGAGAGAGAGAGAGAGAGAATGGGCTTTGGGAAGACAGCACGTGTTCTCCAGAAGTGCTTGGCAGAGCCAGCACCATCACTACATCATGAGTGCTGTCTTCTGCCTCTCTGCAGGAGACTCAGGAATTATGGGCCAAAGCTGAGATACCACCTTTAATCTGTAATGTCATGGAGGCTTTAGAAAGGAAACACGGCAAGGAAATTCTAAATGGGCCTGCCAGAGCTGTCAGAAACCACAGCCAGTGAACTACAGGCACCCTGTTCACATCAGGCATGACACAATGGGCAAACCCTAGGGTGTCACAGAGGGATCAAAAGTAGTGGCATAAACTCATACTGTCATAGAAAAGTGGACTCCCGGAATTTGTTTTTGCCTGCAGGCAACCTGTCAGGTTTTGTTTAACTTTAGGCAAGTTTCATCTTACATACGGCAGACACAGCCTCCTAAGAACTGTCTTGCTTTTAACATGTCCTCCTGTAGTTCTCTGTGGACACTTATGTGAAGATAACAGATGTGTGGGTCATTTATGAAATTCAGCAAAACTTCAGCTGTCTCCTGGCTCTCATGGTGGGAATGGGCAGGAAGCCAGGCCTGGGGCAGGGCTTACTCGGCTGCACCTAGTTCTTTGCCAAGGGAACATGGTACCCGGCGCTCCAGAATCCCTCGGAACCTTACATGCTATGGGACTCTGAGAGGCTGATGAATTCCACATCCTTTGAAGTCTGGCAAGTTTCAGATCCTATTGGATGGCTTACAATTGGAAACACATTAGCGTCAAGAGCAACACAGTGCTGAGGTCCCTGCGTTTGCTCACAGCCAATGAAGAAACAACAGAGTCCTGGTATCTGTGTCCCCCTACCCCCAGTTGAATCTACATCCCATGAGACTCCTGGCATTTCCTGTGTTATCGTAAAGCTCGGGAGACCATCCTTAGCATGGATGATCTACTCCGCAGGGATTTCCAAAATGAAGCTCTTAATTGTTCCGGGTTTTGTGGCTGCTGCTTTTTTTTTTTTTTTTTTTTTAACAAGTACCAGATGACCATCCCTTTAAGTCTACCAAGAAATCGTTTAGCTCCTCTCCTAGGACCTTTTAAAAAAAACCCCACAGCCTGAGGTCCTCTGGGAGCTGCTTCATCATAGACGTTTTAGTCAATACTTGCCTGGAAAGAGACAACTGCAAAGGCTTCCCTGGACACAGGAACCAGAGCCAGGAAAGTCAAACTGTTTGCCTGTTCTACTCCCCATGTGCAGGACAGCTCAGAGCCCCTGCTGCGTCAGAGGCCAGGGAGTAAGGCCGGTTTGACCAGGAATCTTGATTGTTCTTCCCTTTCAACCCACAAACACAGTTTCATCTCTGGAGAATAGGTGTAGTTATCAAAAGGGCATACTTTGATCATTACTGCATGACTTAATGCTAGAAACTAAATAGAAATCAGTGTTGATCTTTTAAAAAATTGTTGCTAAGGGGAGCTGACTTGCATAGCCCATCTTAGGCACTGTGAGTCAGGATGTATCAAAGGCCACCAAAGGCAGTTTGGGTTTAGCACTGGAGGGTGGAGCTATCAATGGATAAAAGTATTATTGATGAAAATCTTGCATAAACAGTATTTTAGAACTACTTAAAAGTTAGTGAGTAGTGTTGAAGATGAGGAAAGAGACACGGAAGTGATTCACATTTGCTGTTCGGGGTCCATGAATAAACCCTTCTTAAACACCAGACACACATGTCCAAAACAGGATGGTTAGACGCCAGTCTGCAAGAAGAGGGCAGTGGTTGAACAAGGTGGATGCTTAGACTGTTCAAAAGCCAACACACACACACACACACACACACACACACACACACACACACCACACACACACACACACACACACCAAGAACAGGGAGGAGGAATAAATGGATGATGAGACAGGAAATTTTTTCTGAATAGAACATCTGGTCTTGTGCAACTAATAATGAAATAATTCTTTAAAAAAGATATCTTTAGATCAGTGAAACTAGAGAGCAGTTTGGAAAGTTTAAATTTTTAAAAAACAGGCCAGAATTTTGCTTATGATAATAAGAGTTAACAGAAGTGCACGCTTTTGCCTAGACTCTCCAGCACCTAAAAAATGGTATAAGTTTAGGCACTGTAGAAGAGTTGGGGGGCAGTGTCCAGAGTCCAGAGGGTCAAAAGCAAATGGCAGAAAGTGAGTTTTCTAATTCTTAGCCTCAGCCTTATCCCAAGAAGCAGTTTTAACATGATGGATATTTAGAGGCTAAGATCATAGCAGTACACTAGAATACATCTGAAAGATTCACTCACTGGTCAAACACAATTGCCTCCTCTCTAAGAAATGTAACTCAAGACTAGAATGCCAGTATTCTTAACTTTTACTTTGGTCTTTATTCGTTCAGTAAATACTATTTATAATTGCCCATAACTGAACTAACTACTAGCTACTAGTTCAAATAAACAGTCTTTTCTCTCAAGCATGACTCTCTAGAGTCATGTCACTGAGCCTGCTTCCCTGACAGAGCACTCCTGGCATTTGGGCCAAGTCTTCCACTGTTGTTTGGGTTCTGCAATGCACTGCATGATATGAATCTTACTCCTGGCCCATGGATGAATGAATAAATGAGTGTTTAAGTGGGTAGTTAAGTAGGTGGATTCACACTGTATATAAACATTATTAAAATATGGCACTGTATCTCATGAGTACATATAAAAATTATTATTAACAGACAGGTGTGTGTGTGTGTGTGTGTGTGTGTGGACTGATTTGGCATCAAGACTTGTCAAAAACAATGTAAGACATTTACAACAGTATACACATTAATACTAAATCATCTTATATTTTTGGTTGTAAGCCTAGCCTTTGGCTGAGCCATCTCTCCAGCCCAATACTGAGTCATCTTAAAGACACACTTATTGGCAACGATGCTTCCCTGTTTTGTATTTTAAATCTTTGATCTGCCACCTTTTCAATTCTTTTTTTGAAAGCCTGACTGGATAAGGCCTTGTGTGACACATGTTTAACTTTTCAATTAAACGACAACTTTTACTTACAGGAATCTTTTGGCTTCTTTTCATAGCAAGTTACTTGGACCTAAGCATTTGTAATCCCTTTTATTGTAAGAGTTATAATCTTGTCTCGTATAAAGTTTTCCCTTCTCCCCGGGCTCTTCATCTTAAGGCAGTATTTTGTCTTCCGGATAACTCGGTGTACCAGGCAGACTTGTGTCAGGGACTGACTTTGCTTCACACCAGAGCCTATAAAGAAGACTCTTAAGTGCTACACTTTCCTCTTATACAGTGTCAAGACACCGCGAGATGAAGCAAAGCAAGGCTGAACAACGCAGAGGGGACTGAGCCATGTTGCCAAACAATTGTTTAGAAGAGTAACTCCCCATTTCTACCCTTCACTTCCATAACACTGAGCTCAGGCTGGCTTCCTGGGAGGCCATGAAACCCCATCAGTTGTAAACTCTTGGCCTTTAGTTCTCTTCTCTGGAAAACCAGAAGCATGCTTCAGCTGCCTCTGAGCTTCTGTCAGCCCCAAACATGCTGTGCTAAGGTCTCAGCATGAGCTGACCTGGAGGCCGATGCAGCTCTTCTGTCTGTACCGTACTCCAGCACTCTTCAGGTTGTCATGGAACGCATCATCCAGTTTGTCAGGCTCAGAAACATTCCCACACTCTGCAGGCTTCTCGGCTAACGCTTGTGTTATCCATCGCTTGAGCAATTAACTTTTTATTCCCTGTAAGAAAGTATCACTCCTTTCTTCCCTTCAGTGGTTTCCTTTCTTCCTACTTAGCCTAATGCTTGCCTGTGTTTTGGAATCTTTTAGCTCTCATTTCTTCCTTGTTCAATGCACAGCCAACACACACTTTTGGGTAGTTCTCTCCTCCTCTCCTCTCTCCTCTCCTCTCCTCTCCTCTCCTCCTCTCCTCCTCTCCTCCTCTC
>NC_034591.1:16140821-16151533 GCF_900095145.1 Mus pahari
TCTTCTTCTCTCTCTCTCTCTCTCTCTCTCTCTCTCTCTCTCTCTCCTATCTCTTATGTGCATGCACATGCTCTTGGTCTCTTGCTCTCTGCCTCTGTCTTTGTCTGTCTCTGTCCCCCCCCCCACTCATTTAGGTGCTTAAGATGCTAAAACATTTCCTTGTGGCTTATGTGGACTATGTAAGGGCTGTATGTTACTCAGGCCACACCTATGGACCCTTCCCCTTCTCATGAACTCTTACAGCACAGAGCAATCCATCTTACTCCATCACTTACTTCATGTTGTCCATTCCATTGATGTACACTGCAAACTATGTTTACATAACTTGACCTCCAAACTGCTAGATATCTGTATAGTGTCTAAATTCCCACGGTTTTCGTGGTTAGATTGTATATTTTAATATTCTATCTTATAGAATATTTTTGCTATTTGCAAGGACTCTGAGCCATATAGACATTCCTCACTCTCTAAGTTAATGCATCTATGTATCCTATGAGTTTTACACAGAGACAGGAGAGAGTAGACGGGGAGGAAATGAGGCCACCAAGCTTCTTTGTCACCTTAGGCTACAGAGGCCTTGCTGAGAACCAGTGGAACACACTAGCCACCTTTGTGTTCCAGTGAATGAAAACACCCAACAAAAGCTGCCAAGGGAGGCTGGCCAGTGCTGGCCATGGTTTCAGAGAAACATCAGTCCACGGTGGCGGGGTAAGTATGGCCGCAGTCTTTGTGGCCACGGCATGGCAGAGCGCTCTTTCCTCACACGGAACAGAGACAGGCCAGACCCAGGCTAGCTCTGACCTTCCAGAGCTGGTGAAGCTGTCTACTTTGCCGCCCCGGCTGCACCTCCTAACGGCTTCATAGCCTTTTAAGGACTGAGTGTTCAAACAGGAGCCCGTGAGCAACCTTTTAGCTTCAAACCATGACACCCGGAGTTGACTGTGCGTGAGTCCCAGTCCCGTGTGTGAGTCAGCTCCGGTTACCCTATTCTATCGGAACTTACAACGTTTATTCAATTGGAGCTTAATTTTTAATCTTAACCCTTTGGCAGAAAACCCTATTCATCTTACCCGAATTCCAAAGTCAGTGATGTTGACACAGTCAGACACAGAAACTTCCCTCAGTTTTCTGTGTCTGGAAAGTATGGTCATGCCCTGAAAATATAAAGATCATTTTTGTAAGTACAGTTTAGTATGGGATGTAGCCAAGAGCCGTTTTTACAAACTAATAGCATAGAAGAGTGATCATTGATAAAGACTAAATAAAGGTACATTGTGGGTCCCACCTCTTCATATCTAACAAAGCGTAGGCTTACTTTGGTAAGAAAATTACTACTCTTAGTTTCTACTAAACCAATAAAAATTTCAATTATCTCTAATACTTTGGTTAAAAAATGCTACAGAGTTCCAGAGCTAGAAAACTCCCCAAGACATCACCTGTTTCTATCAGTGTTCAGATAACTGCTATCTGAACCAAGTGCTCTGACTTCACTTGAAAGCACTGTATACAGCAAGGGAATTTGTCAGTAGGTTCTTATTCATTCCTAACAATAACAACAACAAAACCCCTCAAAATCTTTAGTTCATTTCATAAGCTTAATTTCTGAAAGAGAAGGGGAACAGATCTTTATTAAAAGATCTAGAGGCATAAGCAACCACCAATAGCCTACTTTCTTTTCAGGTTTAAAGATGAAATGGCAGGTTGTATCCCCGAGCCCGTCTGTTGCTGTGCAGACTGTTCTATGCCTAGTCTAGGCAGTTTCCCCAAGAACTGACTGGCAAAACCTTCTGGTAAACACTGATGAATTGATAAATTGGCTTACAGATGCCTCCCTGCTGTGAGTGTGTGTGTGTGTGTGTGTGTGTGTGTGTGTGTGTGTGTGTGCATTGTGTGCATGTGCATGTGTGCACACACCTGCATGCTTGCTGGTGTTGAGGATGACCCCAGGACCTCAGGCATGCCAGCTTCTCTGCTAAGACACAGCCTCAGCCTCTTTGTTCTTGTTTTGTATAAAGATCATTTCAGGACTCCATCAGGTTGACACGAGCAGGATTTATTGCCAATTCAGTGAATCCAAGGCCCACTGATGGAGAAGAGTCAGAAACAGCTAGGGATCTGTGCTTCTTGTGTTTATGATTAAGTGCAATGTTTGAGCCGTAACGGAAAGCAGCTTATGCAAATATCTGACCTTGTTTTACTCCTTTAGATAACTTTCATTTAAAGAAAAGATTTTATTTTTAAGTCCAGATCAAAAGAGAAAGCACTTGCCACAAGCCTGTGTCCTAACTGTGATATCTCCGTTTGTCTAATAGTCCTGTGCACTAGCTCCAAATGGCATGACTCTGCCCTTCACTACATTAGGACTGCGGAGCCTTTTGCTAGGGCTCCTCCTGTCAGAGCACAGACTCTGCCTTGTGGAGCCAGCACACACAGCCTGCATTCCAGATGTGGATATGGGTTGGTTTGTTTTTATGCTAGAAGAACTGGAGAGCTGAGTTATTCCCACACATGCAGAGTTCATCTCTGTGTCCTAAGCTCTAAAATAAAAAGTATTTCTTCCCCTTTGAGGTATCTTCTAGGGAATGACCTCTGAAGCAGTTAGATTTTACTTTTGTAGACAAGCTGGAATTTTCAAAACCTAGCTACAGAAGTCCACTTGTTAAATAAGACACTTGTCAGTCTGTATGCTCCTTAACACTTTACTTACAAAAAACATTCATTAAGGTTACACCCTTGTCATATAAGCTCGATGGATCAGAGTTCAGTCCACGGAACCCACATAAAGGGAGAAGGAGAAATACACTCCACAAAGTTGTCCTCCACACATGAGCTTCGGCACATGCACTCCAACATAATAATAATAATAATAATAATAATAATAATAATAATAATAATAAATATAATCATAACTTTAAAATTAAAGTAAGAAAATGGAATGCCATGTTTAATACTATAATTGCTTATTAAAGTACATGTACTCAACTGTGAATTAGGATATTAGCTGTTGCTTAAGTACGTAATAAGATACCACAACTAATTTACTAAGATGTTTATAATTAAGAAGAGACACAAAGAGTGTAAGCAGGGGTATGAGAAAACTGACACATATAATGCTGGCAAAAAAAGAAAAAAAAAGTGGACTAGCCATTCTGGAAAACAGTGTGACTGCTTCTCAGAAAGTGAAGCGCAGGGTTACCACACGGCCTGGCAGTTATACGACTCTGTGGGTTTATAACTAAGAATAAAACATATTTCCACTGGGCTGGAGAGATGGTTAAGAGCACACTGACTGCTCTTCCACAGGTCCTGAGTCCAATTCCCAGCAACCACATGGTGGCTCACAACCATCCATAATGAGATCTGATGCCTTCTTCTGGTATACCTGAAGACTGCAACAGTGTACTCACATAAAGTAAATAAATAAATCTTTAAAACGTATCTTCACAGAAGACTTGTGTCCAAGTGTTCTTAGTAACGGTATTCAGAAGCAACACACAAATAGTTACCACAAGATGGAAGTATAAATAAGATGCAATTTATCCCTACAACAGAATGCTAGTCGGTAAGAAAAAGGAGTGTTGGTGCATGCCACTGTGTGACTAACCCTTGGAAATAGGATTCCAAGTGAGAGAAGCCAGACCTCAAACACCACATGTGATTCCATCGAAGTTCAGAGCAGGCAAATATATGGAAAAGTAGGTCCATGCTTGCCTGAACCAGCTGGAGGGCGAGACAGGCTGAGCAGAGGTGTCTGGTTTGGGAGTGAGGAAAGTATTCTGAGGTAGACATTGGTGCTGGTTGCATGGTTCCATAAATAAACCAATGAAATTAAACAGGCCTAGAACTGTTTGTCTCAATAAACACTCTTCATTGACTAACATTTGTTCAATAAAATATTCCTGTCATCCTTCTGCCCGAGATGAGCACAGATGTTGCCTGTGTGTCACGTAGTTCTGTTGGGTAGACTTAGACCTGCGTGTCATCTGCAGACAAGATGGTAGTCCTGATGTCAGTGCGCCCCTGCTCATGGATTACCATATAGCCCAGCGGCTGAGGAAACAACTCTGACAGACAACCAGGAGGTGGAAGCCAGCAGACCAGACAGACCTTTGTAGGTGCCACCTGCTCCTGTCAATGGGGCCAACAAGAGACATGTCCTCTTCTAGCCAACCTGACACGTTCTTAATTGTTTTTTGTGTTTTGACTTTGAGCCTCTCAGATAATTGCCCTAATGAACACCTGGTAGGTAAGTGTTCTGTTCCATTCTATGAGATTCAGAAATGTGCCAAACTGGGAGGGATTCTCTGAGACAGCTGGCAGTTATCTTTGCAAATTTTCTTTTAAAGACCTGTAGTATCAAGTCTGGGAATTGTAATTGCTCAGTTTGTTGAGGATTCACTTAACAGGCATAACACTGATGGAAGTCTAATATAGAAGCTGGAAGCCTAGACATCAAGGAGGTGTTTTGTACTGCCAAGTCATCCACGGCCTGGGTAGGTAGACACCCGGGTACCACAGACCATGATAACCATAAAAGGGAAAGATGGGTGTAGTGGTCCAATCACAGTGCTATGGTGAGGCCTCTTCCTGTGAGCCTGAGGCAAGCCAGCATAGGGAACAGTTTAGCAGCCTGGGACTCCGCTAGGTTCTGGCTATGCAAACACCACTTTCCTAGCAATGCATTTGGCAGCATAATCCTCTTGCCTTCACGCACAGTGAACAAGCAGCCCTTTACAAAATAATGCACTAGCAATCTGTTAGGGACCTAAGATTGCCACTACATCAAGTTTCAAGTACACACAGATCTCCCTGAAGACCATTAAACGTAGATACTTTCTACAAACATGTCCCCAGTTTATCCAGGTATATATATAAACAAAAAACAAAAACAAAAACAAAATCAACAAAAAACAGATGGCTGACATGGCCTTAACTGGTTTGGGGCCATGTGTTATAAGACAAACTCCATCTTCTAAGTGAATTTTCTTTCCCATCCTATGCATATCCCTAATTGGGTGTGCATATGACTGCACTGTAGGGAATGACACACACAGCCAATGAGGGCTTATGTAATAAAAATTTGTCAGTTAAAGAAAGGACCACCCAAACTACACATCCGGTGACCAAAACCTTAATTTGAACACTATAAAATTAAACCCAAATCAACAGTGGGGACCTTGAGTGCCTTCCCTCATGGGCCGGCCCAGCTGACACTCTTGGCAGGACACCTGACCTGTCTCTTTGCTTTGAATAGGCTTTCCTTGTTACTTCTGCAAGTCTGTGTAAGCCTTCATTTCAGATTTTGAGTAAGAAGCCAAGAGCCTAGGAAGCCCCAGCCCACATCCTGACCATCAGTAACAGGTGGTAACACTACCTGGACAGTCTTAGAGAAAGTTAGAGCCGCCTGAAAAGCTAGCAGGATGCTCATCCTTAACAGAGAGAACAGAATAGTCTAAGGCGTTTGTCACGGTAAGCTTTCCTGGGAAGACGTGAATGTTCACTCTGCACACATCAATGACAGAACAAAGTAACAACCCCGCACAAGTCTGTTTGGTGAACAGATTTACTTAGCCGGCTTTCAGGAGCATGAGGGAGGGGTCGCTTGTAGTGTGAGCACTCGTCACTCTCGAATAGCTGCATCACCAAAACCTCATCCCATGATGGATGGCAACTTCCCCACAGTAGGACATACTGCAGCATCTCTCCTAAGACCATGTATAGCTGGACAGTTCCATACAGCTAAGATGGACGCGCATGAGAAGGAATGAGTGGTTGGAATCTCAGATGAAGGTCGAAGGACCCTCCCACTTCCTTATGAGAGGATGTCAGTGACCTGATCTTGTGGCTCTCCTGGGCAGCTGCACTGACTAAAGTCATAGTGGCTGCCATATTCAGAGGCCAGCATTCCACAACTGAAGTGAAACCGAATGGCAAGGTGTAGAGCTATACGGTGCAGTGAGTGGCTTCCTGAACCACACGTCAGTTGTTCCAAAGGAGGAAGCTACTAGGCTTGTCAGTATTAGCTCTGTTTTGGGGTTGGCTGGTTCCAAGGTTTAACTATGGGAGAGATTGGAGTTGGGGGGGGCGGGGAAAATCAGGTAAGATGGGGTTGCTGGGACTCAGTCAGCAAAGAGCAGTTGGTACCTCCTTGCTGCTGCGGAGTTCTGGTATTTAACTATGAAGTCTTTCTTATTCTCCCAAAGTCAGCCAAATAAATGAGTCCTTTTACAGGGCAGAGGCCAGGGCTTGTTTTCCTAAGGTATAAAAAGATGCTAAGTCTATCTCCAGAGAAGCTTCTTTCTGCAGCAGCTGGGAACAAATACAGATACCCACAGCCAGACAATATGCAAAGCACAGACCTTGAAAAATACAGCTCTAAATGGAATGTTTCCACCAGGTCCCTCCCTTCAGGGCTCAGGGCTCCCTGTGCAAGAAAAGGCAGAAAGACTATAAGAGCCAGAGGGGATGGAGGATACCAAGGAAACAAGACCCTCTAAGCCAACATGATCAAAGCTCATATGACCTCACAGAGACCGAGGCGACACGCTCAGGGCCTGCTAGGTTCTGCACACGGTCCTCTGTGTCTGGGTTAGGGCTTCCACTTTTGTGTTTTCATGGGATTCCTGAGTGTTTGAACAAGTGGGTCTCTGATTCTTGTGCCTTCTTTTGGACTCTTTTTCTTTTGTTTGTCCTAACCAACTCCAATGTGACAGTTTGGGTTCGATTATATTTTGTTATATTTTATTATTGTCCCTTAGAAGCCTGAAAGGGAGTGGATCTGGATGGGAGGGGAAGTGGGGAGAAACTGAGAGAGAGGGAACCATATGAGAAAAGAAACTAGTTTCAATATAAGGAAAAACATTTAAAAGAGGCTAAATTGCCTAGTGAGGTGGCACACAGGAAAACGGCCAGTGTGGTGGTCTGATGAGCTACCAACAGAACCGCAGCCTTGTGAGAATGCACAACGCTGGGTTCTCTGCATGTCTGCAAGCATTTTGCTTCTCCATAGCCACAGCACTGAAGGACAGAGAGCCAAAGTACCCAGGAATCAAAGGGAAGGAAGCTTATAGTATAGAATCCGGTTCACTGAGGGATGTGGTCTCAAGGCATAGGATTCAAAAGAAAGCAGGCATCAAGTCCCAAGTCCCTTGCACATCATCCTAAGAAATCTGTACCCCACAGTGTGACAGAGGGAGACAAAGCTTCCCTGGTGTGGAAGCACTGTGGCACAGTGACCAAATGCAAGGGGAAAAAGGGCATTGTGTTTTGAGAGAAGTTTAAGGACCACTCAGTAGGTATGACTACTTCCAATTGGAAGGCGAAGGTGTTGGTCTAGCAGAACTTCCAAAGAGGAGGAAAGCTTTATTAAGCCTAAAGACTGTGACTTTGACAAGCAATAAATATAATGGGGACAGCCTTTCAGGCTGAGGAAATGGCATGAGCAGAGACTTCATTTGGAAAATGTGAGTTGCTTGGAAGTAGTTGAGCCTGGGGTCACTGGGATCAGTGGGAGGGAGGGAGAGCCCTGCCAGGAACAGAGCCGTGCACACAAGGCCTTTGAGAGCTGAACATTTCCCCCAGATTTACATCTGGATCTGTTTAGCTAATGTAGATAGACATTGGCAATGAACTGGTTACTGAAGGTTGGGGTGGGGAGCATGTTGGGATGGGGGTGCCTGCTCTGGCTGAGTCATCCTACCCCTGGTTGGAACACCACCAATGTAAATATAAAACATCTTCCAACTCTATATTAAAAACATTCAAATTTATAGGGAGGTTCAAAGAGTATTAGAAGGAATATCTTCGTATCCCTTACCTAACTCCTTCAGATATGAATGTGCATGTGTGCATGTGTTCATGTGTGCATGTGTGCATGTGTGCAGCCTCAGATGTCATCTTCCTTAGGTGCTGCCGGTTTTCTTGGTATAATCAATGTTTGTTTGTGGGGAGGGCTGATTAGGCTAGACTGTGCCTGTGTGCCTCAAGGCTCTGGGGATCTCTATCTCCCCAGGGCTGGGATGTCATAAGTTCATGCCACCACACCCAGCTTTCCATATGGGGTTCTGAGGATTAAACTTGGGTCCTCATGGTTTTTGAGACTGACCTACCTTTCCAGCCCAGGACATATTTTAAAGAACAAATGCCAGTTAATATGTACAGTGATTCGTAGCCTCTATTTGTCTGCTTCTGCCTTGGTGTGGTTTTTTAATATCGCCTGAGTGCTGCCACATCCCCTGGGGGTCCCTGTGTCAGGCTGTTCTACACCTGGGGATGCTGCTGCTGGGACACTTGACTTAGGGTTCACTACTCCATGGCTCCATTAAAAGCATATTTTTCCTTATTTACTAAATCTGTGGTGCGATTCTTTTAGGGTGCTAGGATACAGTTTGACAACAAACTATGATTTTAGTATTTCTTGGTGATCCTCGCCTAAATAGGTTATTAAACATGGCTTTTAAAATTCTGTCCTTCATTTTAGATTTGTTAGTTGGTATTTATTTAAAGCTTTTGCCTTATTAGCAAGCTTTCCATTTAAATCTGCTAAAAGTTTGGAGAAGTGTTTTGAACTAACTATGGGTTTTTTAGACCTTGTACTAACTGTTCCCGCTTTATTTTCAGTATTTCCTAGTAATTGTTTTATATATTGGAGACTGAACGCTGAGCCTCAGGAATTCTGAGGATTCACCTTTACCACGGAGTTCAGCATTCAGCCACCTATAAATATGTTTCTAACTTGCCCAAATTCTTATTAGAAGTGTTTATTAATAAAATCACCATCTCTGCTGGTGGAATCATGTTCCTCGTTGGTAAAAGAGGATATTCAAGGGAACATGCATGGTCAGCTGATCTCTCCGGTGAACATCTGACTGATTTCATAAGCAAACCGCGTCCTGCACTTGAGAGTGAGGTAGATGAAGGCTAGAGAAACCGATTGCGATGAGATAAGATGGGGTTTGTCTTTTCATAACTCACCCGGCTTGCCTTCTGAGACACCTAACTTTATAGAAAGCCTGGAAAAAATAGCCCAGGCATTATAGAATGTGAACATTAGAGCAAATATGTTATAATTTATCTGGCAGCCACAATGCTGTAAGTCATTCTCGTTTCAGCTTAGAAGCACATTTTAATTTTTAGATGTATTTATTAATTTATTATTACTTTGAGACAAGGTCACTATATAGCCCAGGGAGCCTCAAGGTCCTGATCCCCCTGTTCCAGCCTCTGTGTACCATAGTACAATGTTTGAAATCATGCCTATCTTGGTGACACACGTTAACACTTTATAATGAGTGCAGAGAATGTCTTAACCCATCCTGCACATCATTTTTTTAAAAACCTATAAAATTATATAAGGTCTCATAGTTTGCCCAGCTTTTAACTAATTTTCCAGTGGTCTCTATAAAGAATGCCTGCAGACTTTAAGATAAACATGCTAAATCAAAGATCTTATCCATAGCTGTAAATCAAGAGAAAATCAAGGTCTTTGTTGGAAAAGGTTTAGTGACCTCAGGAGTCTGATGGCTGGCTGGTCCACCCTGCAAGAATCTCCATGGCTAAGCTACAGCACGATGGACAAGAAGTCCTTAAGGCCTGGAGAGGACTTGCTCTGCCCGGACAGAGCACCAATTAGTTCGGTCACGGTGGGCCTTCACCCCACTCCGCCCCCTGCCACGTGACCAAACTGCTTTCCACTGGGCACCATGGCTACGGTGGTATCTCCTCAGCATTGGCACTTCACCTCCAGCACCTGGTCTCTTCCACGGCTTCAAACCCTAGCAAGCTCACGGGGAAACAACGGGCCAAACCCAACAACAGAAGATGGTTTTCACATGGAAGCCCAGAAGACCTTAGCTGTAGCAGGAGCTAGAGAGGATTAAGAAGGTAACAAATTAATGGATCAATTTCTCAAGAAGAGAAGAGCCGAGGCTATTTATGTAAATAACATTGTGTAACACGCTTAGGTTTCCACAGCAGGGTATAAGGCTGCATTTGTGCACACACACATGCGGTTTGTATGCACACAGCACAGTCACAGAGCACGCGCTGGAAAGCAGAGTAACTTTCAGGAGGAACAAACCATTTCAACGCATTTTTCCTGTAACCCACATTTCTTTTGGTGCTATTAGAATGTTAGGGAAAAATAATTTAGAATAATTTGTTGAGGAAGTCCAACACAAAAATCATCAGTAAGTCTTTTTTTTTTTTAATTAACAAAGAATTCTATGAACTATTAACTGTAGGTTCTATATCTTCACCGAGTCACATGGTTCTTTTCTAAACTATACCATACAAAAGTACCAATATTCAAGGGAAGTCACAAGCTAGGAAAGGAAATGTATCACTCCTCCCCCAAAACAAAACAACACAATTCTATTGAAAAAGGTGGATGAGTACTTCTCTAAGCTCCCATTACTTGGTCTGTCTGTCTAGTGTAACCAAGCTGACCAACCCTCACTTGTCTAAAGCACAATATCATTCTGACTTCCTCCTCTGCCTGCTTTAGGTAGTCTTTCAACCTCCTCTGTGGGTTCATCTTTCCAATGGACTGCACATGCACCACTGTTCTGAAGAGGTCTGGTTGCCTTCCTCTCTTCTCTAAACCAGGCTTCAGCAGCTCCCTCAGCCCCCTCAGGCCCCTCAGCCCACCTCAGCCCCCTCAGCCCTGTCAGCCCACCTCAGCCCCCTCAGCCCACCTCAGCCCCCTCAGCCCC
>NC_034591.1:16151549-16179866 GCF_900095145.1 Mus pahari
TCTGGTTGCCTTCCTCTCTTCTCTAAACCAGGCTTCAGCAGCTCCCTCAGCCCCCTCAGGCCCCTCAGCCCACCTCAGCCCCCTCAGCCCTGTCAAGCCCCCTCAGGCCCCTCAAGCCCCGTCAGCTCCCTCAGCCCCGTCAGCCCACCTCAGCCCCCTCAGCCCACCTCAGCCCCCTCAGCCTCCTCAGCCCTGTCAGCCCACCTCAGCTCCCTCAGCCCACCTCAGCCTCCTCAGCCCCCTCAGCCACCACTCTTGCTCTCTAACTGCTCAGTCCAGTGTGCCATAAGTCCCTCAAACACAGCAGATTACTTTCAGAAGTAATTGGTCACATGACCAATGCAAGTCTTACAAAGGACAACATTTCATTGGGGCTGGCTTACAGATTCAGAGGTTCAGTCCTTTATTATCAAGATGGGAACATGGCAGCATCCAGGTAAGCATGGTGCAGGAGGAGCTGAGAGTTCTACATCTTCATCTGAAGGTTGCTAGCAGAATACTGACTTCCAGGTAGCTAGGGTGAGGGTCTTAAGCCATGCCCACAGTGATACACCTATTCCATCAAGACCATACCTTCTAATAGTGCCACTCCCTAGGCCAAGACTATACAAACCATCCTGCATGCCTACACCTGACCAAATACAAATCCTGGCTACTGCTTGGGACAGCTCTGACCACACACCCCCAACCACTTCCCATCTCCATTCTCAGATAGCCATTATGCTCTGATAGCTCCACTAAGTCCTTGTCAGAGCTTCGCCATCCCTACCTGTCTTTGTAATTGCTGCCTCTCTTCTAAGGGACCTTCTACACCACTGCCAGACCTACACTGTGAGCAGAGCTGTCTGTGTGACTCCCGCTGCAACCCCACTCTGTTGATCCCATAACACTGGGAAGCAGGCAGCATTGGAATTATTGTTTGACAAAGAAGGAAATGGGGGCTCAGAGCTGTTCAGTAACGCACTCAGGTTCTCACAGTGTGGCGGCAGCAGGGAGGACATATCGACCCTTGCTTTTCATAACTTATAATCCCATGGTGCTGTTTTCTTGTTTTGACACTGGACTGGACCTCGACACAGTACTGTGCCTTTCACTTGAGTACTTCAGAATGGACACACAGTTGATAGTGAATAATTAAATACCGTTGAACGAATGAGTGTGTATGTGTGTGTGTGTGTGGGGTCAATGTCAGGTTCTCTTGGTTGTTCTCCATCTTGTTTTCTGAGACAAGGTCTTTTTCTAGGGACCTGACTAGATTGCCTAGCCCAGAGATCACATCAGCCTATCTCCAACTCCCTGGAGCTGGGATTACAGGCGTGTCCCACCTTGCCTTTCACATGGGTCTCTCTCTCTCTCTTCTCTCTCCTCTCTCTCTCTCTCTCTCTCTCTCTCTCTCTCTCTCTCTCTCTCTCTCTCTCTCTCTCGATGGAGCACGCCACCCCCTACCCAGCCCCAACCCCAGCCCCCCATTGAGGATTTGCTGGTTTGCTCTTGTCTTCCTGGCACTCTAGAATTCTTAGCTGAAAGACACTTTCTTTTGGAATTGTTTGAATTGAGAAGGCTTTATTCTGCTTGTTGTTACTTGTAATAAGTTAAGAATAATGAATCAAACTTATTCTTAGGAATATGTATTTTCTCTGTAGGCCTCATTCTAAAGTCACTGATACCAGAACCCCACACAATACCCTTGAAATTTTATCTTAGGCTCCCAAACTACCTTCCCTTTTATAGTCTAATTAGCAATTATAATTTTATAAAGATATTTTCCCTTTTCAATTATTTTTATTCATTTTCTCACTTTATTGTTAGTATGAGTCCTGTGGTCACATTTTTCCAATGCAATATTTGTATTATTTGGGAATTTCTCATAATGCATTCGAGTCACACTCACTTTCTAGTCCTCCCAGGGCCAGCTCCACACCCTGAGACCTTTCCCAAAGAAGAAGAAAAAGAGGAAGAGGAAGAGGAAGGAGGAGAAGGAAGAGGAGAAGAGGAGGAAGAGGAAGAGGAAGAAGAGGAGGAAGAGGAGGAGGGGGAGGGGGAAGAACAAAATAAAGCAAAACAAATCCAAAACGAATCCAATTTGTGTTGCCCGTAGACTCACTGGAGCAAGGAGAAACTCTCAATGACCAGCCCATTCAAAATGACTGAGTGTTTTCCATCCCTAGCCCCATGAGAAGGCATCAGTTGTGGAGAGCCACACTTCAGCATCTTTTTTTTTTTTTTTCGACAGGGTTTCTCTGTGTAGTCCTGGCTGTCCTGGAACTCACTCTGTAGACCAGGCTGGCCTTGAACTCAGAAATCCGCCTGCCTCTGCCTCCCAAGTGCTGGGATTAAAGGCATGTGCCACCACACCCGGCCCACACTTCAGCATCTTTATCACCATTTTTAAGAGCTCTCTTGGTGGTTTTCTGTCTAGGCTGTTACTGTTTTGTAGGAGGAAGGTAGGGGTTGTCACAGAGGCCTTCTATGTCTCTCTTTCTCAATGGTGAGTCTGCAGCCATCAATACTGAGGCAAAAGTAGCTCCCTGCCCTTCATGGTAAGTGTGGATCACGAATGTCCACGTGGTTCCTGGTGACAGCATGGATAATGGACAACCGCATGGCCTCCTGTGTCAGCACATGCCATGGACCTAAGCATGGTCTCTGGTGGCAATAGTGATCACCAGCATGGCCCTCTTCTGTAGCATGGCCACAGACACCATCATGGCTTCCAGTGGCAGCACAGGCCATGGATATCCACTTGGCTTTCAGTGGTATCTGTTTTACTTTTAATTTTTAATTTTTTTTCTTTCTGAGACTCTCTTACATTGTAACTCATGCCTTCCTGGAACTCACTAGGTAACGCAGGCTGGCCTCAAACTCATAGCAATCCTTCTGCCTCAGCCTCCTAAAATATGGAACTAAAGTTTGAGCTATCCAGTCAGCTCTATGGTAATTTTTTTTTTAATGTTAGCAGCCTTTCTGACCTAATTGCCTACCATACTGGCCTGCAGAAATGCAGGCTTTACTCAACACTTAAAAATGAATTGAATGGCCCGCCCGGGCAGGAGCTAACCCAAGGCAAGATGACCCCTGCCTGGGACCATGGGGCCAGTGCAGTAGTGAATCCAAAACAATCACCTGTCCAGACCACCAGAGTGGACCAGCCAGCCAGAGTTCAGAAAGAGCTAAGAAGGGTGAGCTTATTCAGCAGTAAGTCTCAGAGGTTGAAACCATTCTAGGCCTAGATAAGATTGTATGGAGAGTGGAAGCTTCCAGGACTAGGCCTAGGTTGGCAGACGGAGGCAGTAAACCTCCAAGATGAATGACATCAGGAGACTAAGAGTTACTGTAACATGTGCTGCTGGGCTTAGGGCAGCTCCCTGAGGCTGCTGTGCTGCCCAGGGTTCTCTGAGAGAATGACACTCAGCCCTTCTTGTCGGTACAGTTTTAGTCAATACTTCACTGGACACAGGAGACGAGGCACTCTGACCTCTGTGAGAGAAGCCACCGTTACTGGTCATAGAAGCTACAAGTTCACCTACAACGCTGGCTGGAGAGAAGGACAGGAGGCCCATCTCCCTGTGGAAAACCACAGCTGGCTTCTTGTTCTGTGCTTTTGAAAATTCAAGGCAAATTCATTTGTCTCCCAGTTCCCATGCTTCCTTTTAACGCTCATCTTTTCCTATATCCTGGATCCCAAGTGAGTTCCCGGGTTTCCTGTCTTGGAGGTTGTATGTCCCTGGACTTCAGGCTTTATTTGTGTGTGTTCCGTGCGGATGGGTGGTCTCCAGCATGCGTGTCATCAGATTAAGAGGTGCAGCTGTAAGAACTCCCACTCTGGCTCAGAGCATAGCTGAGAAGTGCTGGAATTTAAAGAAGCCCTAAGTGCTTGGTTGGGAGAAGGGAACCCGTGCCAGACCCATTCAGCCTCTCGCTCGATGACAAAACATCCTGTGATTCCTGTGAGTTAGGCATCAATACCAGGCCCTGCCTCTACCCTCACAGAGCCTCGACTGCGTAGGAAGGCAAGGGTAGAAGGAATGTTGAAAATAATGGAACGGCTGTTCTTGATGGAGGTATATAGGTGCTGTGCAGTGGAAATGTGGAGAAGGTCCTGAGCTGCCAGCCATCCTGGTCAGCAGGAAGATGTTCTAAAGAGACAGATGTGCACCGCCACCCCCAGCCCAGCCATCAGACTACTGGCACAATGCATCCTATGGAGTTGGAATTTCCCCAGAAGGCTGGGACCCTTGCTGTCTACTGGAGTGGGAGCTCGGCTCCTAAACAAGAGCTCACACGGTCCAGACAACTTGGTGGAAAGTTCTACAGCAGAGACTACGGCAGAAACAACAGTGGTGGGCAGGGGCACCTCAGACCTCCACCTATGGCACCTGTGACCATAGTGGACAGGAGCACACCCTGGCAAGACTTCTTAGCTATGTGCACCTCTGACACCAAACATGGCTTCTTAGGGGCTGCCAGAGTCCAGGCTCTGACCCTAACAACTCTGGTAATAAGCCCGATCCAAAATGTCAAAAGAGGCATTCACAGCTGAAACTGAAAAGACAAATAAGAATGTATTGGGTAGACAAGGAGCAGGGAGGCATCTCTGACAGAGGAAGCAATTTATGCAGGTGAAGGGGAGGGTGTGTTTGGGGAAACCGGAGGATCAGTGCCCCTGGATCAGGTGAACGGTGAGAGGGGTCCCTGAAAATACAGGGTGCCCCATCAGACGCCGCGGCCCCCGAGAGTCCAGGACAACCCATTAGACAGCTTAGGCTTGGGCGTGGTGTCCAACTCTGAGCAAGGAGACAACAGTAGCAAATGACCTCACCATCACTTTCTGTGTTGCTTGTTGTTGCTTGTCTGTCTTTTCTTTGACTTAAAACCCAGCATAAACTAAATAGCCTTGTGACTTACAATTCAGATTAACAGGGAAATTGACTTTTAATTAGATTTGGGATTTTTGCAATTCTGTTTCAAAATGAATCGTGTGTTCTCAAACTTTTAAGAAATTATCTAAGGAGGTAACAAGTATAAGAAAGCTATACTGTAAAGGGGCAGAGATAATGCATGGGACATTAGGAACTGAAGAGCTATACTGTAAAGGGGCAGAGAAAATGCATGGGACACTAGGAACTGAAGAGCTATACTGTAAAGGGCCAAGGATAATGTGCAGGGCATCAGGAACTGAACAACACTATCTAACACTCATATAAAAGCAGCTAGGAACTAACTCACTGCAGGACCTGTTTCCTTACAGAAACGATGTGTCAGCCAGACCTGGGACTGTGGGCCCGTAACCCCAGGTCTTCAGGAGGCAGGGGTGTGAGAATCAGAAGACAAGGCCTATGTGGGCTACAAGGTGAGCCCAAGGCAGCCTGGAGAATTCAGTGAGACCTTGCCTCAGAACAGAAAGTAAAAAGAGGGTCGGGGTATAGCTTGATAGGAGGTAGACAGCTTGCTTGCCTTGTACCAGACCCAGAGTTTATTCCCTGACACTGAAAATCTGAAAGGAGGAAGGAAGGCTAGGGAAAAAAAGAAAGAGGGAAAGGAGGAAAGGAGGGAGAAGGGAGGAAGAGGGAGAGGAAGAAAGGGAGGAAACATAATCACCCATTCGTATTGTATAGAAATGATCTAGATAGAGATAGATCTGATCATTATGTAACCAATGCTTATTATAGAAAAACAGTCCAAAATATTAATAGGCAAACTAGTTCTCTCAAGATCCACTAACTTCCTACCCAGGGCCATGCAGAATGGAAGGAGAAGCATGCAGGCACTTGTATACAGACCCCCATCCCAGGCACATGTATACAGACCCCCATCCCAGGCACATGTATACAGACCCCACATCCCAGGCATGTGTATACAGACCCCTGTCCCAGGCACATGTATACAGACCCTGCATCCCAGGCACATGTATACAGATCTACATCCCAGGCACATGTGTATACAGATCCCCATTCCAGGCTTATGTATACAGAGCCCCCACTCCAGGCACATGTATACAGATCCCACATCCCAATCACATGTATACAGACCCCCATCCCAGGCACCTGTATACAGCCCCACATCCCAGGCTCATGTATATAGCCCCCCATCCCAGGCACATGTATATAGACCTCACATCCCAGGCACATGTATACAGACCCCGCATCCCAGGCACATGTGTATATAGACCCTGCGTCCCAGGCACAAGTATACAGACCCCATATCCCAGGCACATGTGTAAAGATCCTGAGACAGGAAATCCTTTGCTTGAGGATTTAGATGGAGGCTGTGGGGCTGGAGTGAAGGAGGCTGTGGGGCTGGAGAGAAGCAGAAGGCCATGAGGATGACAGAAGGGTGGGCAGAGGTCTAGCCAAAAAAAAAAAAAAAAAAGTCCTTTTATAGCCTCACCTTTCTCTGGGGAAGCTTCTGCTCTTAGCAGACACTGACAGTCAATGCAACTCCATGCCAGCCATAGTGTGCTCGCTGGGTTCTCCTGCCAGCCATTCCCTTCTTTAATTCCTTCACAGATCTTCTTCCATTATAACCATGTGGCTCTGTTCTGTTTCTCCTGGCCTGACTTCTCCCTCTCAGGTCTCCCAGGGAGCTTTCCCATAGTCACAGCCATGGCTCATGGGAGTGACAACCCTCTGCCTCTCTCATGGGAGTGACAGCCCTCCACTTCTCTCATGGGTGTGACAACCCTCTGCCTCTCTCATGGAAGTGACAACCCTCCAGCTCTCTCCTAAGCCGCTTACATGAATATCCCACACTCTCCTGGGAACCTGCAATGTTTCCCTCAGAATCTGTTACATTTCTTTTATTACCAAACCGTTTTAAAAATCAGACCTCCAGCTGGGCGTGGTCACCACACATCTTTAATCCTAGCACTTGGGAGACAGAGGCAGGTGGAGCTCTGAGTTCAAGGCCATCTCCAGGATAGCCAGGGCTATACACAGAAACCCTGTGTCAAAAATAAAATAAGGGCTGGTGAGATGGCTCAGTGGGTAAGAGCACCCGACTGCTCTTCCGAAGGTCCGGAGTTCAAATCCCAGCAACCACATGGTGGCTCATAACCATCCATAACAAGATCTGACGCCCTCTTCTGGAGTGTCTGAAGACAGCTACAGTGTACTTACATATAATAAATAAATAAATCTTTAAAAAAAAATTTAAAAAATAAAATAAAATATCCTTAAATAATTAAACATAAATAAAAATAATAAACGTAGGTGTCTTAGTCAATGTTTTATTGCTGTGAAGAGACACCACGACCACAGTAACTCTTTTTAAAGAAAAACATTTAATTGAAGCTGGCTTACCGTTCAGAGGTTTAATCCATTATCATCATAGCAAGGAGCCTGGCGCCACAAAGGCAGAAGTGGAGCTGGAGAGACCACTGAGAGTTCTGCATTCGGGCTGGCAGGTAGTGGGAAGAGAGAGGCCCTGGGTCTGGAACCTCAAAGCTCACCCCAGCCCCCAGTGGCCCACACATCTTCACTTGCAAATATTCATTGCAATGAGTGGATGGTCTGGTGGTTCAAGATCTCTGGCTTCTGTGACATCACCCATGTTGGATCCTCACTGGGACTCCTCCTGGTTATTATCCTGTGTCATGGAGATCCTGCAGCTTTGGATCTGCAGGACCAGCATGGGGGCCGTTCTTATTCAAACCACCACAGCAGGACTTCTATTCATCCAATTTTTTTTAAAATTTGAAATTCTAAAAATGATTTTATGTGCATGGTTCTTTTGCCTGCATCAGTGCTAGGAATTGGAACCGGGGCCTCTGGAAGAGTGGAAATGTTCTTAAGCACTGACCTATGTTTGCAGCCCCAACAACCAGATTTTAAATATCATTATTTCCCTACCCCACCCAGGGATCTTCATTTTCTATAGCTGGCCAGTCACCAGCGTCTTTCAGTTTTATCTACTAAATCCTGTTCAGAGTCCTTTCCATACACTCCAGCCTGGTTCACAGCCTCCTTTCTCTTTAATTCCCAGAACACTTACTGGTCCCTGTTCTCCTAGTCACCCACTGTGGTGGTTTGGCCAAGACTGGCTCCCATAGGCTCATATATTTGAATTCTTGGTCACAAGGAAGTGAAACTGAAAGGATTAGGATGTGTGGCCTTGTTGGAGGAAGTGTGTCATTGGGGCTGGGTTTTAAAATCTATGCCAGTCCTCTACCCTCCCCACCCCCATCCCCTACACACTTTCTCAGTTGCAGCTCCTGTGCCTGCCTATGCACTACAGTGCTCCCCACCTTGATGATGACAAAAATGGACTAAATCTCTGAGACTGTAATGCAAGGCCAATTAAATGTTATCCTCTGTGAGAATTGCTGTGGTCATGATGTCTCTTCACAGCAATGGCACAGTGACTAAGACACCATGCTTCCAGCCTCCTGAGGATCCACCTAACATGGGGGTCCATGACTGCTCCGGGTGTTACTCTGCCATTGGCTCAAGTCCATACAATTTGTCACAGTACTAAGTTTCCTTCAACATCCCTCTCGCAGTACATTCCAGCAAGACCATGCTGCATGGAGTCCCTTAAACAACCATGCACTTCTTTGTATGTGTGCTGAATAGGGCAAACGATGCGGCCATTGTAGCCATCTGCCATGCCACATGAAAATAACCCATACCTTTCTTTCAACCAAAGCTGCAGAGAACACGTCTCACTCTTGTTAGAAACCACACTGGCAAACCCTCATTCCTTCAATGTGTATGTATAAGTGCCTACTGTTCCCTAGGGATCCAGGGAACAGCAATGGAACCAATTCCCAGTCCTCAGAGATCCCTCTGTCTAGTGAGGGGACTCTGGCAGATTGCCTACACAGAAACACTCACAATCTAGGACTCCTTGTGGAAGTCTTTACAATTTGTGCAAATAAAAGACTCTTCATAAACCACTTTCTGAGCATCCGGCTGGAGCACTGTTCTGACTCACTTTTTCCTTTAAGCAACACATATGGCAGTAACTAAGGCAGCCAGAGCCATGGCTTCAATGGCCCCAATTATGGATCCTGTGGTCTGTAGGAAATCACAACTCTTTTAACTAATAGAAAACCTTTTTGTATACATGGAGATAATGTCATATCCAAGTAACCCAAGTGAAATTAACAATGTCATTTAGTTAGATGTTTACAAAGTTATAGAAGATTAAAGATGCCTAAAGACACTTGTCCCCATACACAGCATCCCTCTATATTCTCCTGATGATCAAGCCATAGCCCTGTGTGCTGGTCCCCTGGTGGCACCACATACTAAGCCTCAATGGCCTTGAACAGCTGCCTCTGAGTGTTCACACATCCTCTCCTCTGCTTAGAAACTAAGGCATTCCCAAACCCTCTGAGCCACAGGAGGCTTCTCTTCCCGGGTCTCCCTCACCCTCTGAGCCTTACACCATGTCATCACAGGAAACAGAGTTAAGAAGAAGCACCGGGGCTGTTACTGCCGTCCCTCCCCCCAGCACCAGACACCAAAGTCATAACAAACGTTTGTTAACTGAATAATCATGAAGTTCTAACTGAAGCTTACTCAGAAGAATTTAAAATGGACATATTACTAGAGAGCAAACTTTACCCAAGGGCACACCTGGTCACATTTCATCTCTGGCGAGTATCTGTAACATTCCAAAATTTAAATTCTGAGTGTTAAGTCTGCCATCAAATTCACACTTCATCAGACCTGCAGTTCGGGCTGTGTTTGACTGCCCTGGCTGCGGGCAGAGTTGACTCACTTTAGATCGACTAAGGTTAGATCGACAGCTGTTGTACCAATGTCCTTGTCAATCAGTGCCTTTGAGATGAGGGAGGAAAAAAACTTTACAAGATTTTCATCCATTTAGTGTTATTTTTAGATTGCTACATGGACATCTCTACCGTCCTCAAATAACAGGCTTTCTTCAGGAGAAAATAAAACTAAGGAAAACAGAGCTCGAGGCCACATTCCTAAGTCCTTCACTTGCTCTCGGGGGGGGGGGGGGTAAAGTCTTAACACATGGTCTTTGTAAATGAAAACTGAGTTCCCCTTAAAGGCTAAAAAGTCCCACCAAGTCACAGAATTTTGTTTTCACTCAGCAGATCGTCCCTGGCACGTCAGGCTTATGAGAAATGCCATGGCAGAATGAGATGTTTGTTCCATGTTTTATTATGCATCTGACCCTCCTCCCCTTGTTACCCTGTGGCCCTGAAGACAACAGCTGGGCACTCATAAGCCAAGGAGAGGTTTAATACAAAGCAACGTGGAGAGGCGTGGAATGTAGGGTTTTAAGATTTAAATACTGGGTTCTAAAAGACTTAGGGCAGGACATTTGTTTAAATCATGGAATTTTTTTCCATCCCTAGATTAGGGAACTAGTCCATGCCAAGAAGAAAAATTACTAGAACTAAGATGAGAAAAAAGGAGGGGGGAGGAAAAGGAGAGAGGAAAGAAAAGTCAACGGAGAGAAGGGGATGGGAGGACAGGAGAGGAGAGAGGAGGGAGGGCAAGGGAGGGGAGGGGAGTGAAAATGGAGGGGAGGGGAAGGAAAAGAGAAGAGGACAGGACAAGACAGGAAGCAAGAGCCAGAAAGGAGCAGAAGAATATGGTCTAAGGGATTCTGCATCACATGGGGGCCTGTCCAGACTATCTCAGATTGGATGAGCTGGAGAGGAAGACAGAGCCCAGACAGGTTTAGGAAGCATAACCATCCACTTTTCCTTGTAGAGTTGATAAAAGTTAAAGTCATCAGAGTTTTTATGTTTTCCCTGTTTTATCTGTTAAGATCCAAGGGGAAAAACTGTTCAAAACTAAGGAAAGTGGGGCTGGAGAAAAGGTGAAGTGATTACCACAGCTCTTTCAGGGGATCTAGGTTCGATTCCCACACAGCAGCTCACCAACCACCGTCCTAGGGCATCCGACATCCTTTCTTCTAGCTTTTTGGGTGCACCAGGCATCCATATGGTGCACAGGCATACATGCAGAAGAAACATTCAGAACTGGATGCGTGGATGGCAGAGAAACTGAGAAGCTGTGTAGGTAGATGCAGCAGTAGAAACTGTCCAACACTGTCCCCATGTTGGGACAAGAGGAAGAAAGGAAGTTACTGGAACTCAGGGGTCCAGGTATCCACGAATAGCATAGCAGGGCTGTTCGGAAGGAATTAGAACATGTAGGAAGTGCAGGTGATAGCAATTCAAAGAAGGAAACCCCACCCTCCCTTCCGGGACCCACTAACCACTTACTCCCAAGTGCCTCACCAAGAACACCAAGCTCAATTTGGACTCTAGCTCGCTCGAAGTCAGCCACTCTGCAGCAAAGCAAGAAGAGACTGAGCAGTTGTCTAAAGACAAACACATACATGCATGATGGGGGTGGGGGGGCAGAATGTCTGCAGGGGTTATCTGAGACAGTAGCAGAGACAGTCTCACAAGGTCACCATACACTTACAGGATCCAGAGGAGCCCAGAGAAGTGACCTTGAAGCTGGAATGAAGGAAACACAGTAGAGATCGACCTAGCCTTGAAATGTAGCATCAGGTGGCCTTAAGACATCAAGTCCTGCATGCTCAGAAGACGCCACTGAGAAGCCCAAACACTAACTGCGCCACAGGAAACTGACTACATATACTGCTCAACACCTCTACTTGCTTGTGACACTCCAAAGAAGGGCAGAGGAGACCATCTGACCAAATGAAGGCTGGACCTAGGTGTACTCAGAAGCAAAGAAAGAAAAGAGCCAGGGCAGTGAATCGGTGTGCCCTACATCTGAAACGGCTGCACAGCCGGAAGGAAGCAGATCCTGTTAACGGAAGCTCTGGAGCTAGAGGTGTGTGGAGGCTCCAGGGTTTGCTTTCAAACGCAGGGCTTCTCAGGGAAGCTCTCAGACAGGCAACCTTGGGTTTTGTTCTTTGAATCAGGATTTAGCATGCAGCTCGGGGAGAAGCCCTGGGGAGGAGCCCTTCAAGGAAGCCGCACAGTCCTTCCACGCCCATCACAGTCCTTCAGAAACATGCCCACCTCTCACCGGATGAGAAGATGCTAAGGTGGCAGAACTGGCTTGATCTTTGAAGAGTAGCATCACCTGCTTTTGAGAAAACTTGAGTTTGATCTCTAAGCACTTTATAGTTTATAGATTGTGAAATTCACAGGAAAAATATACTCTGCTGTTTAAAGCATATCGTTGCTCCATAGGCCAAGTGTCCATAATAAAACAAATTTTAGACTATCATGTAAGACTTGTGTCTGTCATGCCTTTCTCCAAAGTACTGGAGCTTGCTAATTTTTTTTGTAAGACAAAGAAACATGACAATTTACAAATAATTGCATTTATCACTATTCCAGGGACAATATTCTTAAATTTTCCATTTGTAACATTCTAACTTAAGAAAGAAAAAGTATCGCTCTCTCCATTTTCTTGCAAACCAGAAAATGACATTACAAAAAGATAAGTCACCGTACTGTTTTCTGTTTGTTTGTTTACCTCATTTGAGATGAGTGTTCCAGAAAGATCTACTGATATCAAGGATAACATGCTCGCAATATATTCAATTGCCAAGTCAGTCAGATGTTCACAGTTTCGTAAATTCAAGTAGTGCAAATTAGGGCAACTGAAAGAGAAAACGCAGGGATCAACCCCCATGCCCTCACACACTGACAACACTGACTTCTTCATGAAAAACTGGGGTGAGCAGATGGTGTGGAAGAAGCGATTCTCCTTTCCTCGACCTAATGTAAACTGACAGAGCTGTTTGTTTTGTTGATACGGGGTCTTAGTCTATACCTTAGGCTGGCCCAGAGCTCACTCTGTAGTGCTAGGGTGGTCTTGAACTTGTGGCCCTCCTCTTGCCTTTGAGGTGCTGGGATTACAGGTGTGAGCCACCACAGCTGGCTAGTTGTTTTTTGTTTGTTTGTTTGTTTGTTTGTTTGTTTGTTTTTGGTGTTATAAAGTTGGAGAGAAGGAAGGGAGATGGAAGTGTAAGACTTTCTGTGATTTAGGGCTTCATGGTGATTTCTAACAATGCAAAGCATTTATCACAGTCACCATGAAAACACCTGAAGAGTCCCAAGGCCAAACCCCAACACTGAGACTCAATGGTTTGCAGTAGGAGCTGAGTTCAGTTCAAGATTAAATCAATCACCCAGAATAACCCTCAGGAAAGCCTGGAGTCAGGTTTATAAAGGGACAGAATCCTCAGAGAAGTCACACATATCTACACATTCGAGCTCCACGACAGTAAGATGACATCTCAGATGTGATAGGAGGTTAGTTCCATCTAAGGATTTCAAGCTCAGGGCTCCTCCTATCTACTGTGCTAGAGAGGGTGTGGACTCTTGGCTTCAAGACTTATCACTGATCACTCCTATTAGCAACATAACCGCTAAAATGCTCGTGCAGACATCGAGTTTCCTACCGCTCTGACAGCCTGATGACAGATGTATCGCCCAGCAGTGAGCAGTTAGTCAAGTTGAGCTCTCTTAGCTTAATACTCGCAGGGCCGTCAAAAAAATGCTTCAGGCCGGTATCACCAATCCTGTAGAAATGAGAGAGGATTATCACATATGACCTCATACACAAACTGGTGGTGACAACTGCTTCTACACCAATTATAGGCCAAAGTGGGAAATATACACATAATACTATTTTGTCAAATTTTAGAAACAAATTTGATTGCTATAGCTCTTAATTTAATAGAAAATGGATAGATGTGATAGTAATGGAAGGGATAGTCACAAGATGTTATTAGTGTCCATTTGTTTAATCAGGTGTCATGGTTATTAACAACAGGGAATGACTCTCTCTCCCAGTTTAAAATGGACTCTTAGCTTACCTGCGATTCTTCAAGGCTCCTCTCGGGCAGCTAGCAATGGCTATGCCATCTTCATGTGCCACCATTGCTGCCACGGCCAGATGCTAGCCAGCTCCCTCCCACCCTCTCTCCCCCTCCCCAACTCCCCTCCCCATTCTCACTCCCCTTCCCCTCCTCCCCCCCTCTCTCTTCCCACATGTTCCTGGCCAGCCTCTCTTTCCTTCTTTCTGTCATTCTCTGCCCCCCTTCTCTGCCCCCTTCTCTGCCATACCCCTTCTCCAGACACTTACTCCCTTCCCCTTCACTTCCCCCAAATAAAAACCCTGTGTATCCCCATGATTTCTAAGGGGGATACTTCAGCATGGGTCTGCCCTCACCCACCACATTATATTTCATAACACTAAGGTGAAGACATTTTAGAACAGAGAGAAGCAAGGCTCAAACTCCTGAGTGGATTTCCACAGCATTCAAGGTCCCCCGTGGTTCCACTCTGATCTACTTCAGAGAGAACTTCTCTCTGAAAAACAGTATAATTTGCCCTTCCCCTAACAACAATCATATATGTCCATTCAAATATATTTCCAGTGCATTCATAGTGAAGAATGGGCTGAGCCAGCTGAACTGGTTTAGGGAGCATGTTCGATATGGCAAAATTGCGTTCTCAAGTGAACATTTAGGGGAAATCCTTTTTTCTGTCTTGAGCCTATGCATAATTGGGCATGTACATGATTAAAAACAAATGCACTATGGGAAAGGACATGTGCAGTATCAAATGATTATGTAACTTAATCCATCAGTCAAAATAGAAAGATGGAAAACTTGCAGTATCACTTGGGCCCGACTTTCACTGTCCCCTCCTTACCTTTGTGGAGAGAGCCTGGTGCATCCTAGATAATCAATATTTTTTGAATACCATGAATGTCTTCTTACCTTATGCAATTTGTCAAGTTCAACACAGTCAATTGCTTCAAAAGTGAAAGTGACTTGAGGCTGCTGTCTGTCAGCCCCTTGCAGTCCACCATGTAAATGTGATTGATTCCTGGATAATTCCTGTCTATTGACTTAAAGCACGCATCAGTAATCCTTTTGTTTCCTGTTGGAGGAAATACAAGTACTATATTTAAATGTCCAGGAAAGAAAATTTTAAAATAAGGATACATTGAGTTTCTAGCATCAAAGACCTTCAAATCGAATCTTTTTGAGGTCACAGGAGGAAAGAGCTTTGAAAGCACGGTCAGAGATGTGTGGTGAACCAATTAAAACCACCGACGAAATACGGGGACACTTCTCAACCAAAACCTTCAGAAGAGGAAAGAAAGGAGACAGGATTACTGGAGGAAGGAGATGGCGAGAGGATAGTGTCATCTCCCTGCCATATTTTTAGAAAGACACACATGCTGACTATTGCATTTTCCCAACTTTAAAGCAAATAGGACTGTTTTCATATTTGATGAAACCAATATGCTCATGTTTCAATACTGAGAAGAAATGAAAATGAAATCATGTTTGGAGAGCATGGGCAAACATGAGGAAATGGAGTGCCAAGTCAGTCGGCAACTTGACATGGGGCATCAGACTTAAGCCAAGCAGAGCCGAGGCTAGGTCCTAGTTAGTTGGGAGGATTACCAGTGTGCTTTGGTTTTATCTTCATGAAGATTGAAGCATTCAAATGTTTTTTAAGATACATGCATGTGTGTATGTGTACGTATTTAAATGATTTCCTAGCTATTAATCAATTCAAAGAATAAGTCAACTCATAGTTTTCAATAGCTAAGGCTATTAGAATGTGTGCTCAGATAAGCGAAGGGACAGGCTCTTCCTCACGGCCCACTTTTACGCAGTTGTCCGTCAGGGTGGGCATGTCGTTGATAGTCAGGTGCACAATCCCCGTGCAGCTGCTGGCGATGTTCCTGAAGCCTTGGACTGAGATCTGAATCACACAGGAGAAAAGCGTTGGAAAGGTGATTAGCAGGCCGTTCATGATCACCAGATCACAGATGCATGAAATTTCCACGTTTGAAAATTAAAACCATGGGCTGAAAGTGCTTGCTGTCAAGCCAAAGAGCCCAGGTTCAAGACCCGGAGCTTACATGATAGAAGCTAGAACTGACTCTAGCATTTAGTATGAATGCAACTACACAGTGTTCAGCCTTTTGTACCTAGCCATTGTACCCTGAAGTCAGCAAGATCCATGCGGCTCATTCGTTGCACACGTGCACAAGCACGCACACACACATTAAATAAATAAATGTAATTTTTAAATAAATAAATTTGAATTAAATCCATAAAATAGGACTGACATGACAGGAAGAATCCAGTCCTGATTGTTTTTGTCATTTAATTCGTGTCCTTATGAAGTAAAGCTCACATATATAAACAATGGTTTTTTGGTTTTCTTTGTTTTTTTTTTTTAAGATTTATTTATCTATTATATGTAAAGACACCGTAGCTGTTTTCAGACACACTAGAAGAGGGCATCAGATCTCATTACGGACGGTTGTGAGCCACCATGTGGTTTCTGGGATTTGAACTCAGGACCTTCAGAAGAGCAGTCAGTGCTCTTCACGGCTGAGCCATCTCTCCAGCCCTAGACAATGTTTTATAGTCACCACCTGCATCACCACAAAAACACCTTCATAAGCCAAATGAAGACCATGAGCAGACCAGGCATCTGATTGCCACAAACCCCTCCCCTTGGTCACTAACCTGTTTTCTGCCTCTTTGGGACTATATGATAAATTACCTTAAAATAATTAGTTCTTTAGGATGGGGAACACTTGGCACTCAGCTGTATCTGTGAGAAACTGAAGACATTAGGGGACACATGGATGCCTGTGACATGTCATCCACAGTGCCACAGAAAATGGGAGTCACATCTACAACAGACTTCTTCTAAGACCTTCAGAGACCTCACCCAGGGGACTCCCAGGGTTCTGTCACCAGAGCCTCACCTGCTGGCAGAGGACTAGCGAACAACTACAGAACTGAAAACCACATCATCTAAACAACCAGAGCTCATTTCAAATGTCACTTCTTCAGGATAGAGCCTGGACGCTTAACTAGACCGGGTTTCTCTTATACACACACAACACCATGGAACATCCTAAACTGGTTCATGATTAGCTATCAAACCAATGCTACTCAGTTTCTAGCAGGCCACCACCCAGGCTCCAGGTAAATAGACAATCAACAAGTATGATTTTATATATATATATATATATATATATATATATATATATATATATATGATCAGACAAACAAATATTTGAAAACTTCAGAGAATCCTCTTTGATACATGCTCCTAATCTGCAAATTTTGACAACATTGAGTCCAGAGCCTGACTACACAGAGTTGCTGCTAAAGCTGTGACTTTGGATGTGAGATTATTGGGATAATCTGTTCTCGCAGAACCAGGGTAGCCTTGGACTTACTTTATAGCTGATGATTTTGATCCTGTACCATCCTGGGTGCTAGGATTACATGTATGTCCACCACGCCCAGTTTGTACACTGCTTTGGAACTTTGTTGAGCTAGGTTAAGCACTAAGGCAAGCACTCTCCATCCTCAGAAATAGAATCTAGAAATAGAATATTCTAAGGTCTAAAAAATATATGTATCTTGGGTCAAGAGTTCTTGAACAAAATTATCCTAAGAAAAGAAAGTTGCCTGCTGAAATTTCTGTACATACAAGGACATACCATGTATCCCAGATGCATTGGAAGAAATGTGTTGTTGGGTTATCTTGCCATCATGTGAACATCAGAGTGTGTTTTTATACAAACTAAAATAGCTACAACACTAGTGTGCAATATAACATTATGAGATCACCATCTTCTATGCAGTCCCCTGCTGACCAAAGCATGTGGCTGTATTTATTACCAATAATATAACAGTGAAGAACTGACATGAAAACCAAGATATTAGTAATCACAATGGATTAACTAAAATGGTAACTCACAGAATATTAATATAAAGAATACATGAGAAAAATGAGATGATAGAATAGTTCAAAAGGCTGGGCTGGCTACATAAAACTTTCCTTTTGAAAATACTGTCCACAGGTGTGGTGGTTTAAATACGTATGCCCTCCAGAGACTCATGTGCTTGACTGCTTGGCCACAGGGAGTGGCACTGTTAGGAGGTGTGGCCTTGTTGGAGGAAGTGTGTCACTATGGGGGTGGGCTTTGAGGTTATATATGCTCAAGCACCACCCAGTGTGGAACATAGTCCCCTACTGCTGCCTGTGGATCAAGATGTAGCACTCTTGGCTCCTCCATGTCTGCCTGGATGCCGCCATGATTCCCACCACGATGATAATGCACTGAACCTCTGAAACTGTATGCCAGCCCCAGTTAAATGTTTGCTTTTTATAAGAGCTGCCTTGGTCATGTCTCCTCACAGCATTGGAAACCCTAACTAAGACAACAGAGAAGCCGTTTCTGCTGCCAGGGAGCTTGTCAGAAGTAT
Source organism: Mus pahari (assembly GCF_900095145.1). NCBI lineage: Eukaryota > Metazoa > Chordata > Mammalia > Rodentia > Muridae > Mus > Mus pahari. The sequence continues at coordinate 16,169,790 of NC_034591.1, forward strand.
AGGTCCACTTAGAACTAAAGCTGGACAGATTCCAAAATCTGCAGGTCACTTGCAAGTGCATCATTGTTAGAGAGATGTGTAGCGCAAAAACGTATTAGTGTTCTTCAGAGAAACTAAGATGCCTGTCTAAGTCTCTGAAGAGAAAGATTCACTTTAAGAAATTAGATTATGCCTGGTGTGGTGGCACAGGCCTTTAATTCCAGCACTCAAGAGGCAGAGGCAGGCAGCTCTCTGTGAGTTCAAGGCCACTCTGGTCTACATAGTTCTAGGAAATTCAGTTTTGTTGTTGTTTTTTTGTTTAAAAAAAAAAATGAAATCAGATTGCTGGATACTAAGGGCTGGCAGTCTGAAATCTATAAACCAGAGACAGGAAGCTGAAATTCCAGGAATTGTGATTTTGAATCAAAAATCAAGAAAGGTCTCTATGTTGTAGTCTTCAGGCAGAATTCCATTTGCTGCGGCAAAGCTCTGTCTTCCTCTCGAGGCTGACTTTACCATGGGAGGCTCGCCCACGTCAAGAAAGGTAGCCCATGTGTAAAGCAAAGCAGTCTAAACGCTAGGAAGGGGTTCTGTCTTTCTGCTGCCTTAAACATGGTAAGAAGCACTGGGGGGAGGAGGCTGGCCTTGGCTCCGGCAGCAAGAATCAGCTTAGTAGATAAGAAGGGAGGGAGAGCCATAAGAAAGGAGGAGACATTTTGTATTGTTGCTGTGGATTTCTGAGGGGATTTTTCATGACTTCTTCCAGGGGGGGGGGGGGAAGTCCAGGGAGATGAATGAACACCTGTGAGGAAGAATGCTTCAGAGCTCCCTGGCCCTACCCCTCCCTCACACAGCAGCGGCTCTACAGGTACTTGGCACACACGGTGCCCAGGCCATGCGCCATCAGTCACGGTTTGGCCCCTTATTGTTCTTCTGGACACAAGAACTAGATGTGGATAGACCTTGAGATTCCCCACAGTGCATTCCTCACAGGCAAATACAAATAAAAAGGCATGGTGGTGGGTGGTGGTGGTGAAAAATGGATTCCTTACCCAGTCCTTCGGCTGTCCCTCACTCTGAGCAGTGTCTGGTCCCGACTGAATGAGCCAGAGGAGCAAGCGAATGAAAGTTCTTCAGACAGTTGTCAATGCCTGATCCAGAGCCCACCTCTTCCATTAACCCCACAGGCGACAACTGCTGTTTTTAACAGTTCTGACGTTACTCTCTCTATCTCAGAGCCTGGCACTGTTATCTCAAGAAATGGCTTCTACAGAGCAAATAACCTTCCTTCCTCTTGTCTTGAAAAAACATTCATGACAAGATTTCCTGAAAAGGAAGGAAAGGTGATTTACCCAGCCATCCAGCTGGGGGACTCCTTGCACTACAGCCAAAAGCTTGGAGCTTCCTCCCCAAAGATTAGCCCCTGGAGAGTAGGGAGGAACCTCTGGGTCTGGAGAGAGGATCTCAGCTTTGTCCTGGCACCAGGCACTCGGTTCTCCACCAAGTTTATATTATGATATCCAAAAAGATGTTTGGCTAATGTTTGATGGCTCAAATATTTCTGCCAGAATCTTTTAGGCCAAGCAATTGTTACTTGCTTTCTCCTCACTGAAATAATGGGGTATAAATCTGAAACTGGAATACTTTTCCTTAAAATAAGGAGAAAATAGACACTATTTTACCACGTTCAGAGTTGAGGTGTCCTCTAGATTGGTGACAGCACTTTCTGTGTAGCAACTGAGAATCTGATCCCTGCTTACTTGTGAGGTGGTGCCGCCCTCCTCTGCTGCTTAGGACGTTGGGGGACATGGCCTCACCATTGTGCTCTAAGCTTGTGTCCTAACAGTCACGGCTGTCGACAGGGAGGAGATCCTTCCCAGCTGCTAATGGAGCGGTCCTCATACAGGACAAGACAATGCTGTTCATGGAGAAAGAGTAGCCTGTGACCCATGTGAATGAGGCTGAAATGCAGAGTGCCATGAAAAGATCCCATCTTTTTCCCACTCCAAGATGGAGAAAACAGTGCATGGTTGGGTAAAGGCAGCACGGACCACGCTGATCATGACCACTGACCAAGGTCCACTCCATTTCTATAACTGCATCTCTGGGTCAGTCTGCTCAGTAACAAAAACACGATAAACACGCGGGGACAGAGCCTCTGTGACAGACGTATCCAGCTTGAGTAGCTGTGATCCAAGCCATGTTCCTGGACCACTTCCAGCTGTTTCTCTCAGTCTAGCAGCACTGTGGTCAATGACTCATAAGTAATGTAATGACTTTGGACAGACACGTATATATCCTGCACAGCCTCTTGGTGACCTCAAAGGAGCACTACTTAGCTAGAATAAATTATTGGAGAACAAAGCAGAGATTCCCCCAAAAAGTTGTGGAACGTTTTACTTCACTGTGTTGAGTTGAAGCCACAGCTCCCAATCCACTCTCTGTGGTACTTGCCCAACACATTTATAATCCCCTCTAAGGAACACAGAGAGGGTCTTAGCCGCAAACGTGTCCTATGCAAGGCAACACAAGCCTAATGCAGAGTCTGGCCCAGCAAAGGGGTCTTAATGGAACAAGTGGGCGCTGGATAAATTGTTTACCCAAAGTCAATTATAACGAGGAGAGTGTCAACCTGACTACTTTGCCATATTTATCAAAACATTTGGGTAACAAGCTATTTCTTAAAAAATACCTTTACTTTTCCGATGTGAGTGAGGAACTAGAACACAGTGGAGGAAGGCCTGCAGATGTCAGGAGGGCAAGCATGCTCGCCAATTCTATATTTGCTCCACAGTGACTCAGGGCTCTCATCAGCCAGAGAGAGGCTGGCCCATCTTGAACTTGTGTCATTGTTGTTGAGCACGCAGTTTCTTGTTCTTCTCCTCATCCAGTGGTCAAGTTAACCACAGCTCCCCGCTGTGTTATGTGGAGAACCCTCCCCTTAATGACTGACAGAGTCAAAGCCCAGGACTTCCTTCTTACAGCAGAGTGGTGCTCAGAGATTCCTGGCTCGTCAGCACTTATCAAGCTACATAGTAGCCTCTAGCCAGAGCTTAAGCCTCCTGATTTACTCTCATCCAAAGATCAAAACAGAGTTTCTGAACTCTGTATGGAAAACAAGAGTTTTGGAACTCTGTGTGGGAGTCACTTCCCATGGTAAGGATGGACGAGAAACAACAGTTAAGTAGGGTGTCCAAATGTGTGCAGTTGCTTCAAACTTCCTTTTTTTTTTTTACGAATGGGAAACAAGAGCTGAGTCCCTTGAGACTTGTTATTTATCATCTGATCGAAGAATTGCTGCCAGATTCTTTTTTACTATTCTAATTCACTGTCCTTTATACATTTGCCTGAAAGAACCTTGAACAGTAGATGTTAAGTCCGTATTTCTTCTCCTTTCCTTTTCACTATGGCCAAGACAGTTATATGAAACAAGGACTTCTCGGACCACCATTCAAATGTTACATGTCTGATTTAGAGGATAAACGAAAAGGTTTTTATAATCCTGTAATTTTTTTTCAATACAATGGAGCTGTAGTTCTGGAAGCACTAGGTTAGACTACTTCTCCTAAGAGCTGAGCCATGACAAGCCATGACAAGCCATGGCAAGCCATGGCAAGTCATGACAAGCCATGACAAGCCATGACAAGCCATGGCACTGTGGCTTTTCTGTTCTTCAGTTCTCCTAGAAGCCAGTTCTCCCTACCAAACGACACTTAAGACCACATGGGTATTCTTTTACGAATACAAAATGCAACTTAAAAAAAAATTATAGCCCAAGTATCACTTTGAGTTTTATTCATGATAGATTAGTGGCTAAGCGCCTTATCTCCAGGATCACATGGACCAAGGGCCTCAGCTAGATATTTTCTGTTTGATCTTAGCATCAATTTCAGTGCTGTGTGAGACTGGCTCATACCACTTATGAAAACAAGGTAAGTTTGTTTGTTTTATAAAAATAATATTTTGTTTGTGTTGTTGGTGATGGTGATGTTTTTTTTGGTTTTATTGTTTGTTTTTTTGTTTTGTTTTGTTTTGTTTTGTTATTTTTGAGACAGGGATTCTTTGTGTAGCAGAGCCCTGGCTGTCCTGGACTAGCTTTGTAGACAAGGGTAGCCTCGAACTCACAGAACTCCCACTGCCTCTGCCTCCTGAGTGTTGGAACTAAAGGTGTGTGCCACCATGCATGGCTGAAAAATGGTTGGTAAGGCTTACATTTTCAGTAATTCTACAAGCTATTAAACACAGGTATTTAAAATATATTAAATTTACAATTTTAAAGTATATTAAATACAAAGGTAATATATACTCAAACTCATTACTCCTTGTTTTTGTTAAATATTGCCATTATTTATTCTTATAAGGATATTTGCACCTTTCACAATGACAATATCAAATGATGGTGAGCTGTGGCATCTCTCTTTCCAGCTCCCTTCCCAATACGCTCCCATTGGCAACTGAAAATAGGCTACTGTGAGAATATTTACACCACAGAATTCAGCAAATATGAACAAGCACAGTGTTCCCCATCTGTGATTATTTGAATGAAAATGGTTCCAATTGCTGGAACTATTTGGGAAGGATTGGGAGGTGTGGTCTTGTTCCACAATATGGGTCATAGGGGAAGGGCTTTGGGGTTTCAAAACATTTGAACAATTCCCAGTGTTTCCTCTCCTTGCTCCTGCTTGTGGATCAAGATATACGCTCTCACCTGTTCCTATAATGATACCTTTGCTTGGCCATCATGGATTCTAATTCTCTGAAACCATGAGCCCAATTAAACATTTTCTTTTATGAATTGCCTTGGTTATGGTATTTTATCACAGCAGTACCAAAGTAACTAATACAAAAATTGGATGCTTTAAGAAGAACTTAATTGAGTAGGCTCCTGGAAGGCAGTTGTACTGAGGACAGTGTAGACTATCCCATACTAGTCCCTTATGGACTAGACCCAGTCCATGAGGTTACAGAGGGCAACCAGGCTTGGTATTTTGCCAAAAATGTGGCTATTTTCTGCCTTTGTCCTGAGAATTTGTCTGAGGCTAATTAGAAAAGAAATGGGCTAATTTATGTGGTGTAAGAGATCTCAAGCTTAATATTAACTCCATAGTGTCATTATAAGCAATCATTCCTACAGTGCAGAAGAACAACAACAACAACAAATATGAATACACAATTTCAAAAGGAAAAGAGCACCAGGAAATGTTATGTTGGTGCCAAGGCTTACGCTGAAAGAGATAATGAAATCAAGGAGAGCCCTGGTCCAAACTGGAATAAAAGGAAGGCACCTCACTGCTTTCTGGTGCACAGAGAGGTGGGGGGAAGAGAGAGACAGAGACAGAGAGATACACAGAGAGAGACAGAGAGACAGAGACAGAGACAGAGAAAGAGAGGAGGAGAGGAGAGGAGAGGAGAGGAGAGGAGGGAGGGAAGGGGAGGGGAGGAGAGGGGAGGAAAGGAGAGGAGAAAAGAGACAGAGACAAGCCAAAAGGAAATTCATTCATGGTCTCACTTTGCTGAGGCAACACCCATTACACTTGGTTAGTAGATCTATCCCTGGACATGCCCACAAGGCATCCTCTCACTTCTACCACGAGCCTCAGAAGTAAGGAAAACCTTCCATGACTTCTCTCTCTCTGAAATGCCGGAGTTGCTGAGAACTGAAGTGAGTGACCATGCAATCTTCCAGTTTGTAGTGTGTTCCTTTAGCTTTCATGGGCCCCACAAAGATTTAACGTATGAGAACTCTAGATAAATCATTACTGAGCCTTTTTTGAACACTTCTGGGGTATTTGTTGACTTGTGTGATATAAGTGAAATATGATTTTTAAAGATGCTTTCATTTTAGTATTTCATCGTGTCCATGATCTTCTCTGACTAGATTTGTAGACAGGTCAGACTAGCCTTCACCAAGAAGAAAGAGTTCTTTTATCAGTAGACTGAATGCTCAGCTAACTTCCAGGCCCCCTGAGCCTCCACCTGAAGTATCTGGCTGGCCACAGCTGGTCACAGCTGGAAGCTGCAGTTTTCATCACTGATTCATCAGATATTGATTAAAAACTTACTTTGGGTCACAAGTACTGTGCTAAGAATATGGGGTTACAGTCAAATATGGTAAAACCCCTGCCACCAGGGGGCTCCCAGAAGTGAGGGAGCAGGAGAGTAAGCATCACATTGAATGAAGAGAGGTGCATGCTTCGATAGAATACAAAGAGAGAGCATCGTGAGGATGAATGGACTGACGTACACATGGAGAGACCGTAGACCATGAGGGGATGGGACAAAGGAAGGTCAGCCTGGCTCTCTAGAGAAGGTTCTGGTTGGACAGCACCTTGAGTTCAGGCTCACTGTGGCTGGAAACAGGGCTGTATGGAGGGAGGTGTTTAGTGTGTAGGGCAACTGGCCATCTTGAGATACTGATGTCAGGGGAATCCTTGCAGAAATACTGTTCAGATAAAGGATAAAGGGAAGGAAAAGCAGAGAATCACTGGCCTCCCAACCGGCACTTTCCCATGCATAAATGGACAGATCTGTCCTTTAGAACTCCTCATCTACACATATTTTCCATTTTGAAATTTTGACAGAACTGAGGACATATCTGCCAGGGTTCCGAATGAATCTGAAACTAAAGGGCAACTCTCTGAAGCCTGTTACCTGATGCTTTAAAAAACCGATCTTAGTCACTTGTTAGTCATTATGGGATATTTGAGAAAGACATGGAGGAAATTAACCTTACAGATAGCTGCAGAAACAGCCTTCTAGGCAGGAAGAGCAGCCAGTGAAAAACCCTGAGGCCCAGAGCACATGTAGCCAGCGCAGTGTGGTTGGGGCAGAATTGGCAAGATGAAGAGTCGGAGAGATGATGTCAGAGAGGCAACTGGAGGACAAAGCAATTTCACAGGGCCTTCAGATCCTTCCAAGGCTTGGCTTCATCATGTTGGTAAGCAGCCTGGCCAGCTATTCAAGTAGAGGAAGAACACTGGCTGGGGTTTTTAAAAGACACTGTGCTGAGAGCAGCCATGTAGGTGGCAGGGGTGAAACTAGGGAGACAAGCTTGGAGGAAGCCACACTGTGGCACCGGGAAGAGACACAACAGGCCCTTGCAAACATGCTGGAGTCAGTCAGAGGCTGGGTAGCTTCTATGGTTAGTCATCTGGACTTCATGACAGTCACAGGGAGAAGGGTAAGGATGTCATCTTAGTTTGGCAGGTCTGCGGTGACAAAATAGCACAAACAGCATAGGTTAAGCAGCAGAGCACATCCTTTCACAGCTCTAGAGGCTGACATGTGAACCAAAGTATCAGCAGTTTCAGTCCCTCTGAGGTCACACAAGAAGGAGCCACTCCAGTTCTTTCTTTCGGCCTACTGGTGGCTGTCTTCATCTTCCTGGTGTTCTTCCTGTCTGTATGACCGTACCAACCTACTCATTTCTTATAAGGATGCTGGTCATAGTAGATCAGGGCCCACCCCTAACAGCTTCATTCTGATGATGTTTGCAATGGTACTGCTCCCAGATAAAGCGTTTTCTGGGGTGCTTGTGGTTGGAGCTTCAATATATGCATTTCCTGGTCACCTAACTCAGTCTGTAACAAATGATACCAACATGCTAGCCTAAATAGCCAGAGAGAGCTGGCACTGACTCAGATAGGGGAGGCTAAAGTACAGTGAGGTATTACTTTTAGAGCAGAAATATTTCCCTTAGGAAGAAGAATCCAAGCCTTAGCTCTTGCCTATGGTCTTGACATCTAAGAGAGTAAGGCAGAAGGGTTACCATGGATTCAAGGATAGCTTGAGCTACGGAGTAAGCCTCAAAAACAAAATAAGTAAACAGATTATGACTATAAAATTTGGCAGAAAACTTACTGAGACATTATTTCATATGCAAAATATATATAGCTTTATCGCTTTATAACTACAAAACTATAAATAGTATGTGTGCATAGAATATATATGTGAAATATATATGTAAAATATATATCTCTGTATATGTGAAATATACCTGCATATCCTTGTGTAATATGGTTATAGATGATGTATAATATGATTATGGATGATGTCAGCAAGACCATAGGCAAGGCCTGAGAAGGAATGGAGAGCCAGAGGGTGTCAGAAAGAGAAAGTGCTTTAGTTGGGAACTACTGTCAGAAGCAAGCTCAACAGTGTTGCTTCTGACCATTAAGATGAACATGCATGGAACCAGACCCTAAGAATACATGGATACGTGGAGATGTAGGAACCATATAACATCAGGAGCTTGCTTGGAGGGAGGCTGGCAGCAGGATAAATGGTATAAGTCAGACAACAGAGCATGCACAGATGGAGGAAGAAAGTTGCCAGAAACTGTGGAATGGGATTAAATCAGCTCTTGATATCTGAGTTCCAAAATAAGCAAAATAAAGGAAAATAAATCTAATATGAAATAAAAATAGAAATTCTTGGTTATATTTCTTCCCTTGGGTATTTTGTTTTTCTTCACTGCACAAGGCTACAGAGGAAACAGCAATTTAAAATTCCTCTTCCTGGTTCCTTTTAATGCGGGTAGTCACATACAGAAATTCCATATTGATTTCTGATAGTTTGGTAAGAGTCCCTGAGGTGACATGAATTTCATGAAACCTTCTTGCCATAGGAAGAAGCAAATGTCTGAATTACTGACAACTTCTACTTAGCAAAAGAAACTCACTCATCTCCCAGCCTCTCATAAACACTTTAATGATAGTGTCACCATGAAATAGATGACACGAGTGAGCACTAGTAACTAGGAGGACCCATTGCTTCAGCTTCACTGCAGAAACCACATCTCTGGCTCTTCTAGGGGAAAAAGGGTCACTGGGATTGGCCCAGTCCACCCAGAACATTAGCAGTAGCAACTAAAGCTAACACATGCATAACCCGGTGAGCCAGTCTTTGACTCCTATTTGTCTGCTCAACAGAAATGTATTGCAATGTGCTTAAAAGTATATACATGGCTGTTCATGGTGACTTGTATACTTTTCTGCTAGTGTGTTATGTTTTGGAAAAGCTTAGCAAACATACACACATAAGCACACACACATGCACATGAACACAGGCACACTCACAGGCATACATGCATACATGTACACATATGTTCACAGGCACATGCACATAACATATGCTCGTGCACAGACATGTGCACAAGCCCAGCTATTAGAGAAGTTCCTCTATTTATCCAGTCCAGGTCTTAGCACCGGCAAAGCAGAGGTGGATTCAGTTCAGCTTCTCGAGTATGGAGGATCACTTTGTGGTCTGTCGCTTCGGCAGTTCCTCCCCTCCCTATCTGTGACCAAACACCTAACAAGAAACAACTTAGCAGAGGAAAGGTTCCTTTGGGCTTATAGTCTTAGGACATCTAGTCCATCCTGGTGAGGAAGGTGGGTGGCAGCCCACTCAGTGGCACCAGAGTATGTGACAGCTGTTGGCTCATTTCAGTGGAGGCAACCATAGGGCATAAGCAGACTGGGCTATAGACACCTCAGTGCCCACTACACATCATCTTCAGACACCCACTTCCTCCAGCAAGGTCCGATCTCCCAAAGATTCTACAACCTTCCAAAACGGTGGCTACCAGCCAAAAACTAGGCACTCAAACACATGAGCCTGTGGTGGACATTTCTCACCCAAACAGTAGCAGTCGCAAATATGCTCAAAGCAAATTTAGGAAGGTGAGCATATGCAACAAGGGAAGGCCTGGGCCAAGTAGTGGGAGTGGGTGGGTAAGGGAGCAGGGGCTGGGGGGGGGTATAGGGAACTTTCGGGATAGCATTTGAAATGTAAATAAAGAAAATAATAATAAATAAATAAATAAGTAAATAAGGTGAGCATATGCAGAGCCATGTAAAACCCCACAATTTTATCTCTTTAGCCTTGAAAATATCTTTGTTAAATAGATTATTTTTTCTTTTATCAAAAGAAAATTCAGGCTCAAAATACAATTAATTTGGTAACTGTTGATAATGGTACCTTAAAACAGTGTTATTCAACCTATGGTGACACTGAATATCATTGGCCTGTGGTGGCACTGAATATCATTGGCCTGTGGTGGCACTGTGTAGCACTGGCCTGTGGTGGCACTGTGTAGCA